>NW_027411977.1:65280749-65640749 GCF_047663935.1 Musca autumnalis | reverse complement strand
ACCGACTATTTTAATCATTCTATCTTTGTATTCGTTCTTGTCCATTGCTACTGTGACATTGCCTTTGTCCGCGTTCACTATTAGAATGTCTCTATTGGTTTTTAGAAATTTTTGTGTTTGTTCCACTGTGCGGAGTATAAATGCATCTTTAGCACTCTTTTTTAGTTTGTTCATGTGGTTGTCCATCATTGTTGTAAACATCATTCTTGCGTCCTCCTGATTCTCTTTATCTTCATTTGTATGTATAAGTTCCTCTCCATCGGCAATGTATTTGAAAAGTGGAAAGTTTTCTTTAGTTGTAGGCAATGCAAATTTAGGACCTAATGAGAGCAACCATTTTACGTTGTCGGGAATCTTTTTGTTGGTCTTGTTGGCAAACCAGTTCTCATTTATTTTTATGTTTAATTCTTCCATTTGTTTCTTCATGAGTTTATCGAATTTGCTTATATGAGTCTTTTTCTGTTTTTCTTTTATGGATTCTAAAATCGTTTTTCCGCCTGTCTAAGGGTACAAAGGTCAGTTTCAGTCAGACTCTTTTCTAAATTGTTGTTTATGAATCCACAGTTTTTTGCGTTTTCCTTTAACATGTTATGTTTGTGTTGTATTACAACGTTAAGTATTTTTTGTTGGAAATTTTCTATGTGTGTTGCGAGTTTTTTGTACACCAAATCTTTAATCCTTTTATCACCATCAATTAAATTATACACATTTTTCGTGGAGTTTTTAATAAAATTTGGAATAATACCATGTTTGCGACATCGAATCAAAAAGGTTAAAGTGGATTTTAATTTAATCTCTTTTGTTGCCAAATTTTTGTATTTATTGATGTTGTGTTTGATGTTTAAATTAAATGTGCCAACAACAACAAGAATGAACTTCAAAACAGATGTAGACAACAGCGCTCTCAATTACAGAAATCTAATTAGCAAAGCAAAGAACATACATAGATCGCAATAACCGAAAACAATCAGTGCAATATTTACAACAGAAGACGATGGTAGTGATGCTACCCTAGGTTTAAGTAAATTGACAACTTGTTTTTACGTGTTTATAGCGAATTTATGGTATGATACTTATTGTTGTTAGATTTTTATGAAAAACTTCTGTGTTATTAATAATTTTATTTTATTATGTTTCTGCTTTAAAATTATTGTAGATCACATCCTGAAGATGCAATTCAAGAAATTGCGAAATATTGATAATAAATAAATAAAATATTTCTAAAATTGACCTCGAGCTTGAATTAATCAAACATTTATTTATTTATTTATTTATTTATTTATTTATTTATTTATTTATTTATTTATTTATTTATTTGTTTATTTATTTATTTATTTTTTTTTTATTTATTTGATATTTCTGCGTGTATATACACGTTCATACGGGCAAAATGTGCCTCATCGAAATAATGGTTTTAGACCCTAATTATGTTTGGACGAAATGTGTTCCAGACAATTTGGGGTCGATTGAGCAATGTCCGTCCGTCTGTCTGGCTGGCTGGAGCGCACGATAACTCTCGAACGGAAGAACCGATTCGGTTCAAATGTTGGCTTTCGTAATATTTTGCCCAAAGTTAGTTTAAATTCGAAGATGGGCTATATCGGTCCACTCCTTCCGGTACATCCCCCACAAAAGTACCAAAATGTTCGGAATATTTGTGCGCACGATAACTCTTGAAGGGGGATAACCGATTTGATCCATACTTTGCACATGGTGAAATTTCTACTAAACTTAGATCAGGTTCCAAAATGGGCTCAATCAGTCCACTCCTTCGGGTGCCTCCCCCACAAAAGTTCGAAAATGTTCGAAAATTTTCTACCAGACTTAAATGAGGTTCCAATATGGACTCAATCGGTCCGCTCCTTCGGGTACCTTCCCCACAAAATTTCGGAAAATTCAGATTAGGAACTGCTCTCGAATTGCTTTAATTTTTGTTGTAGCAACTTGTATTCACTGTCCGCCATACGACGCTACAAGTTTCATCAGGGGCAAGTAGCCTGAAAGGTGAGCAAATAGCCTGAAAGGTGAAAAAACCCTATGACACCGTGTGTAGTCGATGGAGCGCTAGATAACTCTCGAACGGATCTGCCGATTCGGTCCAAAATTTGTCATTCGTAATATTTTGCCCAAACTTAGTTTGAATTCGAAGATAAGCCATATCGGTCCACTCCTTCAGGTACCTCCCCCACAAAGCACGATAACTCTTGAAGGGATTGACCGATTTAGTCCATACTCCCACGCAACATGTTAGATAAATTCACTTTACGACCTGCTCTAGAATCACTTTTATTTCTGTTGAAGCATATTGCATTCGCCTCAATTTCGACGGTAAATGCTTTTTCAGGGGCAAGTCCATACTTGTTGAGAAAACAGCCCAAAAGATGTCCAAACTTAGTTTCAGTCCTATCGAAATGGGATAAGAGAAAATGTTGTAGCAGTGAAAATTGTCAACAACATTTTCTTTAGTCCTATTTTGATAGGATTTGCAATTTCCAAGGGAAATCGTGAAAACCCAACGAAGCCATAAAAATGTGAACTTTGTCCGCGATTTATTTGAAAATCTCTCCGGCGATTTTTTTTTCATTTTTTATACCCTCCACCATAGTATGGAGGGTATATTAAGTTTGTCATTCCGTTTGTAACACATCGAACTAATCATTTGCGACCCTATAAAGTATATATATTCTTGATCAGGATAAACTTCTAAGACGATTTAGCCATGTCCGTCCGTCCGTCTGTTGTAATCACCCTAGCGTCCGCAATAATTGAGATAGAATTCTGAAATTTTGCACCCGAGGGTCTTTTTTCCATAGGCAGGTCAAGTTTGAAGATGGGCTATATCGGTCCACTCCTTGGTATAGCCCCCACATAACGGTACCTCCGGATTTGAGGTATTTTGACGTTCTTCGCCACATTTGCAGACCGAATTAGCTATAATTTGGCACTTAGGGTTCCTAGTGATCAAGAAACGTATATCCCAAAGGATATGGGCATAGGTCTATGTTTTGGTATAGTCCCCATATATCGGTACCTCCCGATTTTCGGTATTTTGAGAATTTCAGCTACAATTTTTAAGCGAACTAGCTGTAATTTGCCATTTGGGGTTCTCAGTAGTCATGAAACATCTCCACGAAACATCGTCAACATAGGTCAATGTTTTGGTATAGCCCTCATATAACGGTACCTCTCGATTTTCGGTATTTTGAGAATTTTAGCTACAGTTTTTAACCGAAATAGCTGTAATTTGACATTTGAAGTTCTCAGTGGTCATAAAACATCTCCAACGAAACATCGTCAACATACGTCCATGTTTTGGTATAGCCCCCATATAACGGTATCTCCCGATTTTCCGTATTTTGAGAATTTTAGCTGCAATTTTTAACCGAACTAGCTGTAATGATCGGTATTTTGAGAATTTTAGCTACAATTTTGTCTATTCAAAAATAATCGTCAATATAGGTCCATGTTTTGATATATCCTCCCATATAACTGTACCTCCCGATTTTCGGGAATTTTCAGTGGTCACGAAATTTCTTCACTAAAATTCGTCAACATGGGTCCATTTTTGAGGGTCTACATTGTTTTGATGAAACTACCCTCAATTTGACTCTTGAAGTTCCCTGCACCTATAAAACTTTTCCGCCAAAAAATTTAAAGACAGCTTGACTCTTTCATATAGCCCCGTAAGTGGTACCTTTCACCTAGCTGAACACATTTTTTAGATTAGATTAGATAACACTGTCCAACAAAATGGATGTGAAAGTCTGGGGCACGGAAAATTCTTCTTGGGGAAGAAAGGCCGCCGAACTTCCGCATTATGCCGTGATTTTTGTTAGAGACCCTGTGGGCCATCTGGAATTAGCGTTATATCTTTGTTGTTGTTCCACCTAAAATTTTGAAAGGACCCTAATTATGCCATTTTAATTAAGACTATTTTATGGTGGAGGATTTAAAAAATTCGGCCCGGCCGAACTTAACGACTTTTTACTTGTTGTTTTTTGTTTTTTCTCATCTATGAACATTGTAGTTTCAGAATCCGAAAAACAACGTCCCTTGTGTAAGCGGCTTTCATTTAAAGTTAGTAAAGGGCACGGTACATGACATTGTTTTATAAGGAGGCAATACAGTCAGTGTCTTATCCCAAATTGAACTTCTACACCTCAAAATCGGTAAAACCTAGGAAAAAATCAATCAGTCAATCTTGTAGAAAATTTTCATAGCTACAACATTTTCATCATTCAATTTCGATAGGACGTGCGGTTTCCAAGAAAAATCGTGAAAACTCAAAAAAAAAACATTAAAATGTGATTTTTTTATTTTTGATTTTTCTCATCTATAAGTTTCATAATCCGCAAAAACTTCCAAGGTGTAAGCTCCTTTCATT
This sequence comes from Musca autumnalis, assembly GCF_047663935.1. Classification (NCBI taxonomy): domain Eukaryota; kingdom Metazoa; phylum Arthropoda; class Insecta; order Diptera; family Muscidae; genus Musca; species Musca autumnalis. The sequence continues at coordinate 65,636,365 of NW_027411977.1, read as the reverse complement.
TAAAGTTAGTTAAGGCGCACCGTGACGATACAGAGCAATCCACTTATATGTTAGATAGTAGTTTCGGATTCTAACCGCTACATTGATATAATTTGCATCAAAAGAAGAGGTAAGCACTTGGTTTTCAAGTTTCGTTTTCGTTATTTGTATATGCCCTCAGTATTTAAAATGTGGAAGAAATTATTAAATTTGGATATTTTTCCCACAAAAATTATGGTCAACTTCGCCCGCTAAATATACCATATTATTACTCAAAAATATTGTCATTTTCCTGGACCAAAACTCTTACCTAGTGTATAATTCTATCAGTATTGAACGATACCTGCAACCCCTAGCGTGATTATGGTGACACTACAAGTCGAACATAAGTAATTCACAAAATTAGAATTTAACGGCTATTTTAAATGCATTTATAAATAATTGTATTTAATATATTCAAAAATTAAAACGCATGCAGTCGCATTTTCGCTGGTACATTGCTTAGTCCGTTTATCCACTTGCGGGTAGCAGCATCTCGGAATGTCATTGGAATGCCTCACTGTACCATTTTTAAACGAAACAATTGCACCTTCAAGAAGGGCTGAACATACAAAAGTCTTGGCCGACCCGTAATCCAGTTGGTTTTTAATTTCTTTCACTTGAAAATTGTCATTGGGATAACCTACACGTTTGAAGAAAAAAACATTATTTTCTCTTTTAGCGATAATTGATTTGTGCCAATTATAATTACCATTTTTCGATACCAAAACCATAATATTGAACCGGCCGTAATCTCCAAATTCATAGCTAAGTTTCGAACATTTACTCAATGCATTTTCGTAGGAATACTGGTGATTCACAACTAAATAAGAAACGTCGAATTTATTTTTTGCCACCAACCATTGCCCAGTATATTGATGACTTGGTTTGGTTAATAAAATACAAACAACAACAACAGAAATTAAAAATATATTATTTATTTTCAATTGGGCGCTAAGCATGTTTGATATGTGTTTGACGTTAGATTGTCTAAGACTGACTGAAATCGTGGCCGTAAAGCATTTGATTTTAAGCTACATTTAGCAGGTTAGAGGTTATAGGCGCATGACGCATTTTGGTATATTTGATATTTTTTGATTTTTTTTTTTATAAATTTGATGACTCAACATGTTCGCCCTTACTAAGGAGCCTATTAGGATATGTTACTTCGTTATGCCCTCGACTGTTAATTTTTTCTTAAGCTTAGAACCGATCACCGAACTTTACATGGTTTCCCACAAAAAATCTTAATTCACATTGCGTCGTTTCACTTTGAGGAACACATTAATGAAGCAAAGCGAGGTCTAGGTTTATAACTCGGACGGCTTAAGTGTTTCCAACGAACAGCATTAGTGGATGACATACAGGGATTAGCTTTACAATTGAAGTACGTATCACAGGTTGCTTTCTCCTTTACATTCTTTTCGAAGTTGGAAAATACCTTACAGCATGAGTGGAAGTAGAATTTTCGCCAATCTATTAACGTAAAACAACAAAATTCAAAAACCCTGATGATGATCGTCGAGGACGATCGAAATATCGGTAAAATAAAGTGATACATTAAAACCAACTACAAATTGTTGTTTTTATCTTTTGCATGACCTCAAGCCAAACCAAAACTCAATGAATAGTTTGTTTGAAAGGTAAAATTTTTTTCAAATTTAAATTAATTAAATTTAAATTAAGAAACTCTCTTTGACATTTTCCTTATATACACTTCTTGGCGTAATTGATCAATTATATTTTTAACAACTCATTTTACAGAGTATTATTTTTCATATGTGAATAAACCCCAATAAAAAGTAACTTCAAAATCCCGGGACAGGGAAGAAATAAATCCCGGGATTCGGGATTTGAGTAATTCCGAAAAAAACCCGGGTTTTCGGGATTCGGGATTTCGGGATCGCCATCCCTAGTCCCACATGTATAGAAAGGAGTGCCAAAAATAGTTAAAATCGAGCTACCGCCTCGAAACTTTAAACATAGTTTTATAACGAGCCCAAAAGAGAGAAAAACTATTTTAATGCAAGTCGGTCCACATTTGGATGTAGCCCCCATGTAAAGGTACCGCCCAATTCTTTATATTTTGACGATTTTAGACAAATTTTCCAATCGATTTGACTGTAATTTTGCATTTTGTGTTCTGATGGAACAACATACCTCCTTGCAACAAATGTTCATTATAAGTCCAGGTTTAGATATAGGTCCCATATAAAAGTACCTTCCGATATTCGGTATTTTGACGATTTTAGCCAAATTGGAACAACTCTACATTAGTAAAAACTCTCTGATTTTTTTTGAAATTTTTCCCAGAGGTAGATATTGTTGCGCTGATCACGGAAATGAATTTCCTTGAGGGACGGACCCGGTTACCCGGTTATTGGACCCGAAAGTCCGGGTAAAAAACCCGGGTTAGACCCGGCTCTACTGAACCGATTGCTATAAAATGGGTATCATTGTAAATACCTATCCAACAAGTGGTCATATGATCGGGTTATTTTCAGGTGGTCAGGTGATATAACCCAAAAACGGATTTTTGGACCCGGATTTTACCATAAAAACCTCAAAAAGTCGAAAATGGGCAAATTATGGGGTCCCATTTAATGTAAGCCAGATTGTAGCTCACACTTTAGCCTTTCCAAAATGGTGCTATATTTTGTAATACCTTCTCTGGATCCAGAGATATGGCTCTGAGAATCTTGAGAACTCGGTTCTGTAGGGCTCATTTCTTTACATCAAATCTCGGGAGCGGGAACAAAATTTTCTTTTAAATTATAATTTTTCTATAAATAGGGTATTTAAAACTTTCTCCTATGGACAGGCGCCAATCATGGGAACGGGAACGGGAGCTACAATCTGGCTTACCTTAAATGGGACCCCATAATAGGCCCATTTTCGACTTTTGAGGGTTTTATAGAAAAATCCGGGTCCAAAAATCACCTGACCATCTGTAAATAACCACTTGTTGGATAGGTATTTCCATAAGCTTTTCAATGGTACCCATTTCAGTAATCGTAAACTAGAGATTTTCCCCTGTATGTTAAAGAAAATATGAAGTTGCCCTTACGGGGTCAACATAAATTTATAGTAATGATATTAAAAATAGCACAAAGCGTCATTTACAAAGAATTTATTTTTAAGGAAGTTAGAAAACGAATTTTAAATAAGTTTTTTCGTAAAAGCATAGTCAATGACATCAACTATAAGTTTCATTTTGGAAATTGTAGCTTTAACTCTTCATTTTTTTTAATTTCACTCATAAGCTACGAATGCTTTGCGTATTTATTTTTCGTTTTTAAGGCACCGCATACAATTCTAAACTTCTTCGACTTAACTTGACATATTACCGCTGTAAATTGGCAAAAATAATATTGGATATTAAAAAGAATATTTCTTTCAATCGCAATCAAATTTGTCTCCATATTTTTTTCGATTTTTGTCCACGGCCGGAACCACAGTGTATTGGGGCTATACCACAGATTTATGTGAACTATTTTGATACCCTAAGCCTTTAGGCTAGAAAGGGTATATACACTTTGATACGGCCAAAAATGTGTCTGATCGATATAACGGGTTTAGACCCAAAGTATGTTTGGACGAAATTCATTTCAGGCAATTTGGAGTCGATTTAGTCATGTCCGTCCGTTTGTCTCTCTGTCTGTCGGTCTGTCTGGCTGGCTGTTGCGCACGATAACTCTCGAACGGATCAACCGATTCGAACCAAATTTTGGGTATCGTAATATCTTTTTCAAACTTAGTTTAAGCTCGAAGATGGGCTTTATCGGTCCACTTCTTCGGGTTCAAAATTTGTCTGTAAAATGGTGTGAACGATAACTCTCGAAGGGAGCAATTGATTTGGTCCAAACTTTGCACATCGTATTGTTCCTTCCAAATAAAGATTGGATTCGAATATGGACTATATCGGTCCACTCCTTCGGGTATCTCCCACACAAAATTCGAAAAAAGTGAAGTTTAAGAGCTCCTCTCTGATCGTCTTGAAATTTTTTCAGCAGGTTGTCCATGAGGCTCCCTTTACGATGGTAAAATTTTTTACTTGCGCAATTCCATACTTCCTGGGATAATGGGCAAAATGTTCCAAAAAGCCTGACGGCACCACCCAAAATGGCAAATCCTCAACATAATTCTTGCACGGAGCATTTCTGATTGATGCAGATTTTGCATATCATATTATTTCATAGAGTCATGTATCAGGTTGGAATAAGGACTATATCGGCACACTCCTTCGGGTACCTCCCTCACAAAATTCGGATAAAGTGAAGCTTAAGAGCTCCTCTCGGATCGTCTTGAAATTTTCTTCATCAGGTTGTCCATGCGGCTCCCTTTACGATGGTAAAATTTTTTACTTGCGCAATTCCATACTTCCTGAGATATTGGGCAAAATGTTCCAAGAAACCCTGACGGCACCACCCAAAATGTTAAATCCGCAATATAATTCTTGCACGGAGCATTTCTGATTGATGTTGCTTTTGCACATCATATTATTTCATCGAGTCATGTATCTGGTTGGAATATGGACTATATCGGTCCACACTTTCGGGTAAATCCCACACAAAATTCGAAAAGAGTGAAGTTAAAGAGCTCCTCTCGCATCGTTTAGATACTTTTTTGGCTCCTCTGGCATCGTTGAGATTCTTTTTTCAGTAGGTTGTTCTAAGTCAATAATTCCTGAGATAATGGTCCAAGCTCCAAAACCCTGCCTGTACATACTCAAATAGCTAGGATGCAAGATAACACTAAAACGTTTTCAAATATTTCTTCCAAACTTACACGGTGCTCTTTTGAATCAAATTTAAATGGAAGGTGCTTACACCTGGGAAGTTTTTGCGGGTTCTGAAACTACAATGTTCATAGATGAGAAAAATCAAAAAACAAAAAAAAAATCGTCCGAGCGCTTTTTAAATAAATCACGATTCAAGTTGACATTTTTATACCCTACACCTCTAGGTGGGGAGGGTATTATAAGTTGGTTTTGGCAAAAAAGTTTGTAACGCATCGAATTAATGGTCGTAGACCCATACTTATATATACCAAAATGAATGTCTCGACGAGCTAAGTCGATCTGGCTATGTGTGTCCGTCCGTCAGTCCGTACGTCCGTCCGTCTGTCCGTCTGTCCATCTAAACCTTGTAATCACGCTACAGGTCGTAATTTTGATCGGATCGTCACCAAATTTTGGGTGTTGATGAGGGTTCAGGAGGGGAAGAAGCCTATTGATTTTGGTGATGGTCGGATAATATTAAAGGGTCGGAACGGGCAAAAAACTTATTTGGGGAAAAAGTCAACGTTTTATTTCAAAGCGAATATCTCCGCATCTATAATGGGTATATCAAAAGCAAAACCTGCTAATGAAAGTAGAAAATATCACCTTTACAACGATGTATAGTAGGTTGTCATAGGTGGTCAAACAAAGAAGAAATCGCAATAGTCGCTAATACAACCCATCTTTTTATTTTTGCGATTTGAATTATAATGACGAATATCACAGCTTTGGTTGGGGGTCTTCCAAAAGAAAAGCCTGACTATGAAAGAAGAATATCCCGCCTTTACAATGATTCAAAGCAGGTTGGCGTAGGTGGCCAAATAACGGAGATATAGCAATAGCCGGTAATACATCCCATTTTTCAATTTTTTTCTAAATTGCGCTACAGGTCGCAATTTCGATCGGATCGTAACGAAATTTTCGGAGTTAATGGGGGGAGAAGCCTATTGATTTTGATGATGATCGGATACTATTCAGGGGTCGAAATGGGCAAAAGTTTATTTGGGGAAAAGGTCAACGTTTTATTTCAAAGCCAATAGCTGTGTTTCTTTAAGAGGTATATCAAAAGCAAAACCTGGCAAGGAAAGTAGAAAATATCACCTTTACAACGATGTACAGTAGGCTGTCGTAGGTGGTCAAACAACAGAAATATCGCAATAGTCGGTAATGCATCCCATTTTCCGATTTTTTGTAATCACGGTACAGGTCAAAATTTTGATCGGATGGTCCCGATTTTTTGGGAGTTGATGCGAGTCCCACAGAGGAAGAAGCCTATTAAGTTTGGTGATGGTCGGATAATATTCAGGAGTTGGAATAAGCAAAAAGCTTATGTGGAGAAAAGTCAACGTTTTTTTTATGCGAATAGCTCCGCTTCTGGTATGAGTATTCCAAAAAGAAAGCCCGCCTATGGTAGAAAAAAAGATCTCCTTTATATTGATGCAAAGTATGTTGGCGTAAGTGGGCAAACAACCGAGATATCGCAAAAGTCAGTAATATATCCAATTTTTACATTTTTTGTAATCAAGCTAAGTTTGGAATTGTGATCGGATAGTCACGAGATTTTGAGGGTAGATGCGGGCCCCACAGAGGAAGAAGCCTTTTGATTGTGATGATAGTCGGATAATATTTTGGAATTGGGAAAAACTCATGTGGTGACAAATTCAAAGTTTTATTCTTTGTGAATATATCGGCTTCTGGTAGGGGTATTTCAACGGCAAAGCCTGTCAATAGAAGAAGAAAATATTACCTTTAAATTTGTGTTAAGTAGGTTGGCGAAGGTGGCCAAACAAGGGAGATACCACAATGCATCCAATTCTTCCATTTTTTGCAATCACGCTACAGTTAGCAATTCTGATCGGATGGTCACGAAATTTTGGTTGCTTATGGGGGTCCCGAGAGAAAGAGGCATATTATGTTTGATGGTATTCGGATTATATTCCCTAAAAGAAATGTTTACCAGTGAAAAGGTTATGCACAGGGGTAGTGGTGTAGGGTAACACATGGTCGGCCCCGTCCCGACTATAGCCTTTGCTCACTTGTTAGGGGTTGTTTAGGGTTTCACGATTTTGCTTATAAACCGCAAGTCCTATCAAAATGAGACTGAGAGACTGATGAGAAAAATCCAAAAACAAGAAAAAATCGCTGTAAGGATTTTTAAAAAAAAAAATCAAAATTTTTAGATGTTTTTTAGGTTTTCACGATTTTGCTTGGAAACCGCAATGTTGTAGTTGTGAAAATTCACTACAGGATTGACGTTTATGATTTGTTCTCAGGCTGTACCATTTTTGAGATAAAGAAGCTCAGTTTACATTTTTAGGGTTTTTTGTTAGGGTTTCGCGATTTTGCTTGAATACGGCAAGTATTATCGGCATGGGACCTGAGAAAATCTTATAGCTGTGAAAATTCTTTACAAGACTGACTTATGTAATTTTTCCTAGGTTGTACCATTTTTTAGATATATAAGTTTAAGTTGGGAAATTGTAGTCATGACATTGTTTTATAAGGAGACGATACAGAATTGAATTGAATTTGAATTGTCCCAATTGCAACTTCTATATCTCAAAAGTTTAAAAACCTACAAAAATATGAGTAAGGTCAATCTCTATTCCCATTTTGATAGGACTTGCGGTTTCCAAGCAAAATCGCAAAAACATAAACAACTCCTAAAAATATCAACTTGAATCGCAATTTATTAAAAAAGCGCTCCGGCGATTTTTTTTTTTTTTTTTTGATTTTTCTCATCAATGAACATTGTCGTTTCAGCATCTGCAAAAACTTCCACAGGTGTAAGCACCTTCCATTTAAATTTGGTTCAAGAATACCGTGTTTAAGCATAACATTTCTTTCCGAAGGACATATACGATAATAATTTCTAGATAAAATATTATGTGGTGGAATATTTAACAGATCGGTTTATCCGTTCGTGAGTTATGGTGCGCTCCTGCCAGACAGACAGATTAAAGGACAACGAATTCGGCCCAAACACCCTTGCAATTTGAAACTTTTGTGGTCTTCCCACTTATACCGTTAACATGCTTTTCTCGAGACGTGATAAAGGTCCTGAAAATTTCGAAATAGTATCGTGTTGCCACAACACAAATCTTTGTTTTTAACGAGTTTTTAGAGAAATGATTTGGTTTGCATATCCAGTGATAGATCTGTCCATAGCTCCATGTCTTTGACTGCCATACAGTAATACATATTTCTACTGGAAAAAAATCAATTGATGTTTGTTTTCAACCGCTCGACGTTTTTCTTATAGAAAATGGGTCATATCAATCCACATTTCGTTCCGGCCAGATATATTAGGGTATAAGTTACATTATCCCTTTATTTATTTCACCTTTATTTAATTAAAGATAAAGATTTTTTATCACACCAAATACCAGAAATTAAAAAAAAAAAATATTCTTTATTCCCTGTACCTTTTAATTTTTTCCTTTAACGCTTTTGTAATTTAAACATCTTTATTCTTTCGCATTAAAACACATGCAGCTAGATTATATTCTTGAAAATATTCCGCCTCAATATGCTCCTGTGGATGACAGCATCGTGGTAATGGGGTTTCACTTACATTGAAATACATTGATGTGCCATCTCTATAGATTAGAATTGCGCCCTGTAGAGGTGCTGAACACGCAAATGCGCTGCCTGTTTTATAGCTGTCGTTCAATTTTTCATTTATCTGGTGAACGTAATAATTGGGAGGATGAGCTAAATCACAAACATATTTAGAGAAGTAATGAAATGAATTTAAATAAAAACATTTTTAAAATTTATACTTACCAATATCCCATGTCAAGAGCATAATTTGAAATTCAATCGCATTGGCTGTACTGTTTCTGTTGAGTTCATAACACGCTGTTGTGGCATTTTGATATGAGAACTCTTGATTTAGTACAAAGACTAAATGTAGGATGATGGCCTCATTTTTAGCCACTAACCACTGACCAGTAGCAGGGGCAGCAGCAACGGGTTGGCTTAATTTTATTTGGAAAACATATACTATGGCAGTAATTATTAAAATATTCATTGCAATGAAATAATGAAGAAGAAATGTAAATAATTGTTTTGTTGGTTGTTCTTTATCGTTAGAGAATCCACAAATGACTGTCAAAAACCGACATAATAATTACAATAATATTGAAATATGTTATGATATCTATGTTCGAAAAGACGTTGTCTTGTTGTACTCTACAATCAAATTAATGTTATTGTTGGAATAGGCACTAATGCGAAAGAGATATTTCTTGTTGTTTCTTTGGCGTATTATGCTGTATTTGCCACAGATTTATCAAAAGTTTTCCGTTGTTTTGGGGTACAGAGATAAGGCCCCATGAAGTAACACCCCAAATTGAAAATGAAAATAGGCTCCAAACAGGTATATGGAAAACAACATTTTCGTCTTTTTGGGACCTTTTTCATTCAGCCGTTGCAGCACATGTTTAGGGCCCAAATGCAATCCAAGGTTTAACAGAAAATATAAATTGGGGTGACTTTTCAAAAGTTATAAAAAAGAAAACGAACAAAAATTAGGGTGTAATTTCATTAATTTTATTAACTTAACTACCAAAATTCGTAGGCAGTTATGGCCGTGAAGCAAAGCGGACATAACTCCCAACGATTTTTTCATAATGTCAAAGTTATTTTTTTTCAAAATTGTCCATTATTTTCTATTGATCAAAAAACTGTTTAAATTTAAGAGAAGAAGTTAGAATATAAGCACAATTGTACATTTGGGAAGGCTTACGTACGAAACAATACCGAAGTCTCCACAAAATCTTCCAGATTTTATAAAAGTATTTAAAAATGAAATTATATCTGAATTTGTCAGTAGCAGTTCGAAGAAGTTTTACTAGACTACGTTATCCGGCGAAGACATTTGTATATAGACATTTGTATATAGAGTTCATGAATTTGTATGTGTTAGCATTTTTTAGAAAAATTATGTATTTTTTTAAATAGCAAAAATATTTTCGTAAAAAATCGCGCGATTTTTTTTCAAAAATATTTTAGCCTGCAGCGTTTTTCGGTTTTATAATATCTTTTGCAATTTTGCAGAAAAACTTTGAATTTAGTAAAACTGTGAAAATATTTTTGTACAAAATGGCGCGATTTTTTCAAATTTTCGCTTGCGTCGCTTTTCAGTTTTATAAAATTATTTAGATTTTCCTTAAAAAAATTTTGTATTTTCTAAAATTGTGAGCATATTTTGTTAAAAAAATCGCTCTACTTTGTCAAAAATATTTTCGCCTGCGGCGATTTTCGATTTATAAAAGTATTTCTTTATTTTTTTTTTTTTTGAGAAAATCTATGTATTTAGTAAAACTGAAAATATTGTGTAAAAAAATCGCGCGATTTTTTCAAAAATATTTTCGCCTACAGCGTTTTCGCGTTTGTCAATTTATTTGCAAGAAAAACTTTGTATTTTCTAAATTTGTGAAAATATTTTTGTACAAAATCGATCGATTTTTATACCCTCACAATTTATGCTAACGAGGGTATATACACTTTCATACGGGCAAAATGTGCCTAATCGAAATAATGGTTTTAGACCCCAAGCATGTTTGGACGAAATGTGTTTCTGACAATTTGGAGTGGATTTAGCAATGTACGTCCGTCTGTCTGTCTGGCTGGCGATAACTCTCAAACGGATGAGCCGATTGGGTCCAAAATTTGGCTATCGTAATATTTTGTGCAAACTTAGGTCGATGATGGGCCAGAATGGGCTACTATTTCAGGTACCTCCCCCACAATAGTTCGAAAATGTTCCCAAAATTTGTACGATAACTCTTGACGAGAGCAACCGATTTGGTCCATACTTTACACATCGTGAAATGTTTACCAGGCTTAGATAAGGTTTCAATATGGACTCAATCGTTCCACTCCTTCGGGTACCTCCCACACAAAATTTCGGAAAAGTTTAGTTTAGGGCCTGCTCTCGAATCGCTGTCATTTTTTGTTGTAGCAACTTACGACGGTACAAGTTGCAGCAGGGGCAAGTCCATACTTTCCGATTCAGTTGAAAACTAGGTAATATAATTTTTTAGCCATAGGAAGAACGCTATTGCTTTTGGTGAAAATCCGTTCAGATTTGGATATACAACATTTGTTCCATAGGCCGAACTACGAAAAGATCCCCATTTCTCTCTAATTGTTGCTTCGCACTCTGGAATACCGCGCCTTTTCATCTCTTCATCCACTTGTTTGCGCCATCTATTCCTTGGCCTGCCAATTCTGTGTACACCGCCAAGCGGTCTGTATTTATACGCCCTTTTTAGCGGGTTCATCTTCGCGCATTCTTATGATATGGCCTAGCCAACGCAATCGCTGCAAATCGATACGTTTAACTATATTGATGTCGTTGTATAGCAGATACAGCTCGTGGTTCATGCGACATCGATATTCACCGTCAACGCAAATTGGTCCGTAGATCTTTCAAAGAATTTTTCTCTCAAACACCATGTCTGCTTGCGCAAGTACCCAGGCTTCGGAGCCATACAACAGCACGGGTAGTATCTGTGTTTTGTAGAGCGTTATTCTTGTTTGACGAAATGTGGCTTTGTTTTTAAACTGCTTACTTAAGCCAAAGTAGCATCTGTTAGCCAATACAATTCTCACGGCGTGCCTTAACCACATTTAAATGGAAGGTGCTTACACCTGGGAAGTTTTTGCAGATTCTGAAACTACAATGCTGATAGATGAGAAATATAAAGAAACAAAAAAAAATCGCCGGAGTGATTTTCAAATAAATCGCGATTTAAGTTCACATTTTTATGGGTTCTTTAGGTTTTCACGATTTTTTTTGAAAACCGCGAGCCCTATGTAAATGTACCTAAAGAAAATGTTGTAGCTGTGAAAATTCTCCACAAGATTGACCTTTATGATATTTTCGTAGGTTTTACCATTTTTGAAATATAGAAGTTCAAATTGAGGCAATGCACTGACTATATCGCCTCCTTATAAAACAATATTATGCTCAGTGCGCCTTAACTAACTTTTGACGAAAACCGCTTACACCTGGAAAGATTTCGGGAATTCTGAAACAGCAATGTTCATAGATAAGAAAAATAAAAAACAGAAAAAATCGCCGGAGGGATTTTTAAATAAATCGCGATAAAAATTCATAATTTTAAGGTTTTTTAGGTTTTCACGATTTTGCTTGGAAACCGCAAGTCGTATCGAAATGAGTCTGAAGAAAATGTTGTAGCTGTAAAAATTCTCTACAAGACTGACCTTTGGGTTTTTTTCGTAGGTATTACCATTTTTGAGATATAGAGGTTCAGTTCAAATTTTTAGGTTTTTATCTTAAGATTTCAAGATTTTGCTTGGAAACCGCAAGTCGTATGGAAATGAGTCTGCAGAAAATGTTGTAGCTGTGAAAATTCTCTACAAGATTGGATGAGTTATTTTTTTCTATGTTGTACCACTTTTAAGATATATAAGTTTAATTTGGGAAATTGCAGTAATGACATTGTTTTATAATGAGGCGATACAGTCTGTGTATTGTCTCATTTTGAACTTCTATATCTCAAAAACGGTAAAACCTACAAAAATATCGTAAAGGTCAATTTTGTGGAGAATTTTCACAGCTACACCATTTTTCCTCGGTCATTTTACATAAGACTCGCGGTTTCCAAGCAAAATCGTGAAAATCTAAAGAACTCCACAATTTGTGAACTTAAATCGCGATTTATTTGAAAATCCCTCCGGCGATTTTTTTGTTTCTTGATATTTCTCATCTATGCGCAAAATCTGCAAAAACTTCCCAGGTGTAAGCACCTTCCATTTAAAATTAGTTAAGGCGCACCGTGTTCTTCTTTTTATTTCACAACTGATGTCGTTTGTTGTTTTTACGTAGGTGCCGAGGTAGACGAAGTCTTTTACTACCTCAAAATTATAGGAACCAACTTCAACAGTTAGTCCGAGCTCAATGGACGCATTGCGCGTCGACACCATTAACTTGGTCTTCTCACCGTTTACCGCCAGGCCCACTTTAGCAGATTCTCCTTCGACCTTCGTAAAGGTATCGGTTACTTGTTTTACTGATCGTCCCAATATGTCTATATCATCAGCATAAGCAAGTAACATGTGGCTATAAGTGTAGATTGTGCCACTTATTTTCACATTTGCCTCTCGTATAACCTTTTCCAGCAGGATGTTAAATATGTCACATGAAAGGCTATCTCTTTGTCTGAAACCTCTTTCGGAACTGAATTGTTCGGAGAGGTTCTTTCCTAATTTAACTGAACGCCTAGTATCAGTTAAAATCATATAACAAAGCCGAATGACCTTTATGGGTATAACAAATTCAGACATGCCTTAGAATAACTTTGGGCATAGGAGGTTGTCGAAAGCTGCCTTTTAATCGACAAAAAGGTTATAGGTGTCGATTTGCACCTCTTGGTCTTCTCCACGATTTGCAGCAGGGTAAATATCTGGTCAATGGTGGACTTGCCAGGTCTAACGCCGCATTGGTATGATCCAATTATCTCGTTGACCATAGGCTTTAGTCGTTGGCACAATATTCCGGACACAATCTTGTAGGTAATAGGGAATAGACTTATGCCCCCATAGTTAGAGCATACAGTCTTATCTCCCTTCTTGTGGACGGGGCACAGGATTCTCAGGTTCGAATCGTCGGGTACTCGTTCTTCCTGCCAGATGTCTAGAAATAAGTGCGTCAAATTATATCGAAATCGGTTCAGATTTGGATATAGCTCCATATGTGTATTTTCGCCTGATTTCACGTATCTGCTGCACCAAACACCCTATATCTGTCCAATTTTGATGAATTTTGAAATGTCTGAATGAATTTTGTCTATAGAAATTTTATATATATTTTATATAGAAATCAGTTCAAATGTAGATATACATATGTATATCTCCTATATTTTACATATTCACAGTGGTGTAGGGTATCATATAGTCGTCCCCGCCCGAATATGATCCTTTCCTTACTGGTTTCAAAAATAAGTGTTTTTATAGTGGTTTGTGTGATCTTTTTATACCCTCCACCATAGCACGATGGGGCCAATAGCAGGTTTTCGAGGCAAAAAGTCAATTTTTGAAGTGAACAATTTGAAAAAAATAATAACGGATTTCGATTGCCAACACTCTGAATCACTAAAAATAAAAAATAAATCAATCTGGTAACATCACATTGCGACATACTGATCTGGCAATGGTGACATATTTTTTTTATACAGAATTTTCCGACATTCATTAGGTGTGTCTTTTTACGTGATAATTTGTAATAATTATTACGAAATGTTACTAAATGCTGTCTTTTTACACAAAAGTTCAGTAAAAGAGAGCGAAGTGAGAGAACGATTTTGACAGTTGTTTGCGGAGAAATTGCTAAAAGTTGCTGAAAGAATTTTTCCCAGCAACATTTAGCAAGTTCGATCAGCTGTTTTTTAATCATCTGCTACTGGTCAGCTGCTCAATGTTTATCTTATTTATTCTATAAATATTACGATTCAGCTATATTTATTGATTGTTTTATTAATATATTAATTATTTTTTATTTATTTTGCTTAAAATTGAAGAACTTTTTCATTACTTTGGTGTTAGTTTTTCTTTAATGCATTGGCGGCAATGTTTTTGTTTTGGTTATCAACTGTTATCTTGCTAAAGTTTACTAAATGCTGTCTTTTTACTTTTCTCTCTATTTTCGTATCAAAGAGTAAAATCTCTCTTACTCTCTGAAAAGAAGTTACTGAATAATTATTACTGAAAAAGTAAAAAGACACAACTATTATAAATAAGTAGTGAAAGCATTTTAGGCGCCAAAAAGAATATTTCAACATTTTTATATTTTTTAAACATGGAAAGCTCTTCAATGGCTATGTAAAATAAGATAGTGTTAACAAATAATAAAAATGTTATGTGTGGTAAATGTATTTTTGAGTTAAGATGTTATGTCTTTTTTGGAGTATTTTGCTTTGTTATCCATGTGTTCTCTGGAGTATAACTTTTGAGATCTAGGTAGATCTAGGATGTTATATATATGTGGTGAAAGGTATTAATGTGTACTATCATTTTGTGAAAAAATTAGCTGCGCCTAGCTGCGCCTTTTCATAAAAATTTGATTTCAGATGTCGTAATAAAATTAAAAAATATGGACATTTTTATGTTTTGGTTGGAGAATAATCGGAAACCCATTGATGTTATCAATTGGATTTCGGAAAAATTTAATAGACGTATATAATAATATATAATTTCTAAGGTATCGCAGACAAACTTGGCTTTTGTGGCGGAATCTTAGCAGATTTTTGGAACCTTTTTTATTAACTTATAACAGACCACAGACAAAACCATGAAATTTGAACATATGTATATAAGGGAGCTATTTCTATATCTGAACCTATTTCAATATAACTTGACAAACTTATTTGTAGCCCGAATTCCGTAACATTTTCCAAATTTTATTGTAATTTGATGGAATAAGCATGCTTGGTCAATCATTTGCCTGAAATCGGGCGAACATATATATTGGAGCTATATCCAATTCTGAACCGATTTCAATATGATTTGTCAAAAATGTTTCTAGACCAAAATCCGTCACACATTTCAAATTTCATCAAGATTGGACATACATAGCGGGATTGGTGCCCAAATACCTAAAATCGGGCGAGAATATATATATGGAAGCAATATCAAAATCTGAACCGATTTCAATATAACTTGGCAAACTTATTTGTAGTCCTAATTCCGTGGTATTTTCCAAATCGCATAAAAATTGGGCAGAATTTGCGTGTTTGGTCCATAAATTGCTTGAAATCGGGCGAACATATATACGGGAGCTATATGTATATATGAACCGATATGAACCAAATTTGGCATATTAGTTTCTAAGCCCATTATAAACATCTGTACAAAATTTGGAAGGTCTAGCTTGCCCCAGTGATTTGTTGCCTCGAAAACCTGTCATTGGCCCCATCGTGCATAGTATGGAGGGTATATTAAGTTTGTTTTTCCGTTTGTAACGCATTGAAATACTCATTTTTCACCCTATAAAGTATATATATTCTTGATCAGGGTAAAATTCTGAGTCGATCTGTGCACGTCCGTCCGCCCGTCCGTCCGTCTGTGGTAATCACTCTAGCATCAACAAAACGCTGAAATTTTGGAAAAATGCGTCTTTTTTGCAGGCAGGTCAAGTTCGATGATGGGCTATATCGGTCCACGTTTTGGTATAGCCCCCATATAACGGTACCCCCGATTTACGGTATTTTGCCGTTTTTAGTTACATTTTCAGACCGATTTAGCTATAATTTGACATTTAGGGTTCTTAAGTGTCAGTAAAATTATATACCAAAAGTTGTGGACATAGGTCCACGTTTTGGTATAGCCCCCATATAACGGTACCCCCGATTTACGGTATTTTGACGTTTTTAGCTACATTTTCAGACAGATGTTGCTATAATTTTACATTTAGGGTTCTTAAGTTTCAATAAACTTTTATAATAAAAGTTGTGGACATAGGTCCACGTTTTGGTATAACCACCATATAACGGTACCCCCCGATTTACGGTATTTTGCCGTTTTTAGCTACATTTGCAGACCGATGTAGCTATAATTTGACATTTAGGGTTCTTAAGTGTCAATAAACTTTTATAATAAATGTTGTGGACATAGGTCCACGTTTTGGTATAGCCCCCATATAACGGTGCCCCCCGATTTACGGTATTTTGACGTTTTTAGCTACATTTTCATTTCGATTAAGCTATAATTTGACATTTAGGGTTCTTAAGTGTAAATAAACTTATATAACAAAAGTTGTGGACATAGGTCCACGTTTTGGTATAGCCCCTATATAACGGTACCCCCGATTTATGGCATTTTGACGTTTTTAGTTACATTTACAGACCGATTTAGCTATAAATTGACATTTAGGGTTCTTAAATGTCAATTAACTTATATAACTAGTGGACATAGGTCCATGTTTTGGAATAGCCCCTATATAACGTTACCGCCCGATTTCATTTATTTTGACGTTTAAATTCACATTTCTAGACCGAATTAGCTATAATTTGATATTTAGGGTTCTTAGTGACCAAAAAACTTATATTCGAAATAATTATGAACGTCGGTCCATGTTTTGGTAATGCCCCATGTAACGGTACCTCGGTATAACGGATTTCGGTATCCCCATAAAACGGATTTTCGGTATTTTGAGAATTTTACCTACAAGTTTTAACCGAGTCATCTGTAATTTTAACATTTGACATTTAAAATTCTTAGTGGTCACCACACCTCTCCACCAAAAATTGTCAAGAAAGGATGTATTGATAAAGCTCCCATATAAAAGTACCTCCCGATTTTCAGTAATTTGAAGATTTTAACTACAATATTAAACCGAACTAGCAGTAATTTGTCATTTGAAGTTCTTAGTGGTCACAACACCTCTCCATAAAAAATTGTCAACATAGGTCCATGTTCGGATATAGCACCCATATAACGGTACCTCCCAATTTTCAGTAATTTGGCCATTTTAGCTACAATTTTTAACAGAACTAACTGTAATTTAACATTTGAAGGTTGTAGTGGTCACTACGCATCTGCATCAACAATTTTCAACATAGCCCCAATATAACGATACTTCCCGATTTTCGGTACTTTGAGGATTTTACTTAAAATGTTTAACCGAACGTAGGTCCATGTTTTTGTATAGCCCCAAAAAGAACCTCCCGATTTTCTGTACCTTAGCTTTATTTTTAGACGACCTTTCTGTAATTTGTAATTTAAAAGTCAACAAAAATTCTGCAACGAAAATTGTTCATTTAAGTTCATATTTTCGTATAGCCCAGATACCTCCGAACTAGCTGTTAATGACATTTGATGTTCCCACGTTATGTACCGATTTTCGGTATTTTGAGGATTTTAGCTACAATTTTTAACCGAATTAAGAGTTATTTGACTTTAAAGACTTCCATCAAAAACTGTCAATATAGGTCCATGTTTTATTATAACCCCTATATAACGGTACCTCCCAATTTCTAGCCGACCAAAAATTGTCAACGTACATAATTAGATATAGGCACAATAAAAAAGGGCCTACCGAATGAAACATTTTATGTACATTATCTGACATTTTAACGAACCCACTTAATGTTGGGGACAGGAATGAAAACTAATTATTCCATTTTATTTCAGAATATTTTATGGTGGAGGGTATGAAAAGTTCGGCCCGGCCGAACTTAACGCTTTTTTACTTGTTTAATACTTAAGTAGAATAAACGTTATTTTAGTTATTGATAGGCAAAAGTACATTCATTCCCATTAGTGGAAATAATTTTTGAGAAAAAAAACCATATTCCGTTCATAGTAAATGGTGAAGTGTATAACAATTAGATATCCTTGTGATATTCATAAAACAATCGTCAACGTTTCTTCCAAAGAGATACAATCGATTCAAAATGAGATACCTTCACTTAATTGTAAATAACAACGATTCCGATTTCCATAAAATTTCAAATTTTATCTGCCCCAAAGCGGAGTTACCACAACAAATCCCCTAAATTACATTTTCAGTTAATAAATTTCATTTCAGTTCTGTCAAAAGTACATAAATATGGTAAACATTATATGTTTGTATGTATCATTGAACACTGTAAACACGTTATAGTTTAAATTGGATCATATTACACAATATAAACCCCTTAGAATCAACCATAACCACACACTCAAAAGACTCTTTAACCATTGAGGTCAAGTCTTTATCACATTTTAGTTATTACATTTTATGCACATTTTCGTAACATTTTATTTCACGTCTTGAATATTTTTCTTCTATCGTTTCATGATCTCTTCAAACAAAAATAAAAAAACGACAACAACAACAACAATATAAAATATGACCACCACCATCTCCACAGTGACATTGATGACATGAACACAGACACATTCCACTTGGACATCTGGGACCATGACGATGAGAGCTGTGTTCTGGATGCTGTGTCACGTTTAAATGAGGTACGTGGTGTACGGGGTTTGGGGCGTTTCTTCAAACAGGTTTGCCAATCGGCACGTCAAGGCTCACAAGATGATTTTCTTGGTTGTGTTAATATACCGATTGCCGATATACCCAGCACCGGCATGGAGGGGTGGTTCAAATTGGAAGCACGTAGTCACCGCAGTACGGTGCAGGGTCGCATACGTTTAAAATTATGGCTATCAACACGTGATGGTCAATCTGGTGATGGTACGCAAATGGATAGGGATCACACAATGGATGTTCACAATTTGGAAGAACTGCAAAGGGTGTTTATGCAACATGAGGTGGTTACACATGAGCCCTCTTGGACGTGGAATGGTGAATTGCCGGGGCCAGCGCTGACCATACTGCATCAGTTGGCCGTGCAGGCAGATTTGGCGGAGTTGCATTGTGCAGCAGCAAGGTATGAAAACCCACAAACAAAATCCATGGTCCTTATTCCTAGAAACATAACTGTTTTGTTTTTATTTTCTAGATTTGTGGCAGCTGCCAAACTAAATCGCAACACACCACTTGATCCCAAGTTTATGCATCGCCTGCTCACAGAAGTTGAAAAACAATGGAGCACCGCCAGCCAGGACCATTTATCACGAGACTTTGAACAATGGCTGGCCGAGGCCATGAATGGTTTTGTCGAAAGATCACTGCAACAGATACGCCAGCATCGCAAAGTGTTTCCCGCTCTTAATCCACCATCTCTGATAAGACTCGAATTTCTGTTACGTTGTCTGGGACTGTTGGGTTCCATGCGCGCCTTTCGTGCTGTGTGTCCCTTTAACAAAGGCGTCCGCGGCGAAGTTGTAAATGCTTTGCGTAAAGGCTCCGTAACCTGGGGACAGAATGTCCTAAAGGAAGCACAAAACTTGCCAAATCCCTTGGCACATTTTGTGACAGCCATAACGGCTGACATACAAATTGGACAATCCTATTATCATTCGTTGTTTGACAAGTAAGTAAAAAGTTCTTAAATTCTTTTGTTGTTTTCCTTTGTACTTTGGTTGTAGCGGTGTGGTTGGTGGGGGGAAAGGTAAGAACAAGACGAAAAAAATCAATAAAAACAAAAACAAAAAGGACAAAATATTCTTTAATGTTGGCACGTGCACTACATAAAATGGGTTTTATGAGACACGAAAAAGAGAATAAAATGTCGCAAGGAAGAACACCCCCATCGACATTATCACATCTTGTGCAAAGACCTTAAGGACTTTAGGCAAATAACTGCAAAAGTAATATGGATAAAATGATAAAGAAAATGCAAGTTCCATTCCCCAAATATGAATTAAAGAATTTTGTTTGTAACAATGCTTCTTTTGAGAATTCGGTTGCAATGGCAACGATGAGAAAATATTTTGTAATGTTAGTAAGTGAAAACTCTTTAGGCCAGACAACTTGACTTTTCAAAACATCACTACAAAACAAAATAAGTAAGGAGAGTATACAACTAAAAAAAGACCGAATATATCGTTAGCGTACACTATTCCGACATCTTATGAAAGAAATATGTACTTACCTATCGTAAAAACCAAAAATGTTTTACAATTGATGAATCCGAGTTTCGGGTGACGTAGGGGATGAATGATACCAAGCAACGGTCTTGACCGGCTTTAACATGGCAAAGCCCAGGATTTATCTTGGTCCCTCTTTCATCTCAAGTGGACACTGACCTCCCCGTGGTGTCACCTGGGGAGCTGCCTTTAACATCCGTTGAAGGTAGTGAGCTAACATGTGCATAAGAACGTTAAAAATTTGGGTTGGGCGTTGGGCTAGTAACTCACCCCGTCAAAACATCGCCTACTATGAAAAAACAACGAAAAAGAAGAAAAACAAACCCCTCTAAAGTTGACGAACCCCGCAAACGTTTTAAGGACCATGATCTGCGAATCTGCACCTGGAATGTCAGGACTCTCTACAGAGCAGGTGCAATTTGCGCACTGGCGGATGTACTTGACAAGTACAATGCTGATATTATCGCCTTACAGGAAGTGCGATGGAACCGGGCAGACGTAAAAATAACAAACGATTACGCACTGTATTATAGCTGCCATGAAACGAAACATGAGCTAGGTGTTGGATTTATGGTAAATAGGAGGCTTAAAAAACTCGTCTCCAGCTTCACTCCTGTTGATGAGAGAATTGCCACAATCCGAATAAAAGCAAAGTTTTTTAACATGCGCCCATGCCCCGACCGAAGAGAAAGATGAACAGACCAAGGATATATTCTACGAGCGCCTAGAGAGAGCATATGACCGCTGCCCTGGCCATGACATTAATATTGTTCTAGGAGATTTTAATGCTAAAATTGGGAGAGAAAATATCTTTGGTCCCACGATCGGAAATTTCAGCCTCCATGAGGTAACATCCGACAACGGAATGAGGCTGATCGATTTTGCAGCGGCAAAAAACATGGTAGTGAGCAGTACCAGATTCCAACACCTCGACATACACAAGGCCACGTGGATATCCCCAGATGGGAAAACAAGAAACCAGATTGATCATGTTGTGATAGACGGAAGACACTCGTCCAGTGTGTTAGATGTCCGATCAATTCGAGGAGCGAACATCGATTCGGACCATTTCCTTGTAGCAGTAAAGGTACGCACTCGCCTTAATGTTGCGGCAAAAGTGCGATCTAACACAGGACGGAAGCTGGATGTCGAGAAGCTGCAAACACAACAGATAGCACAAGCCTATTCCGCTCAACTGACTCACATGCTGGAAGACGGAACTGCTTGTCCCGATAATGTGGAAGCGCGGTGGCAAAGAATAGCCCACTCACTTCAAACTGCCGCAAAATCTGTGCTTGGGTACCAAAAACCACCACCTAAAAATCTATGGTACGATCAGGAGTGCCGTATGGCTACTGAAGAAGAGAACGCGGCATACAGAGCAACCCTGCATTCAGTAGCAACACGAAGCGCAAAAGAAAAATATCGGGAGAAGAGGAGAGAGGAGAAGCGTATTTTCAGAAGAAAAAAGAAAGAGCAAGAAAAACGTGAGTGTGAGAAACTCGAGATGTTCAGGAGTCAGAATGAAGTCCGCCAATTTTACCAGAGTGTAAAACACCAGACTGAAGGGTATGGTGCAGGCACATTCTCCTGCAAAGATCATGAAGGGAATCTGGTAACTGATACAGATAGCGTACTGAGGATCTGGAAGGAGCATTTCAAGAAGCTCTTAGTATCGATTATGGGCGTCGATGAAGATATACCAGAACCAATCGCAAACGACGACGTTGAATGTCTTCCACCTAGCCAAAGCGAGGTCATGACAGCAATTAATCGGCTGAAAAACAATAAAGCAGCAGGAGCTGATGGGCTGCCCGCCGAACTGTTCAAGACCGGTAGGGAAATGTTGATAAGGAGTATGCATCAGTTAATTACCGAAATTTGGCAGGTAGAGAGCATACCCAACGATTGGAACCTCAGCCTCCTATGTCCCGTACACAAGAAAGGAGACAAGACGGTGTGTACAAACTACAGAGGCATAAGTCTGCTCCCAATCGCATACAAAGTGCTGTCGAGTGTGCTGTGTGAACGTTTAAAACCCATGGTCAATAACATAATCGGGTCATACCAATGCGGTTTTAGACCTGGTAAATCGACAATGGACCAAATCTTCACACTGCGCCAAATACTGGAGAAGACCCACGAAAGACAGATCGACACATACCACCTGTTCGTCGACTATAAAGCCGCCTTCGACAGCCCAATTAGATCAAAGGTGTTTCAAGCCATGTCTGAGTTTGGTATCCCTGCAAAACTTATACGATTATGCAGGATGACATTGGATAATACAAGATCAGCTGTTAAAGTAGGAAAGAACCTCTCGGAACCTTTTGAAACGAAACGAGGTTTCAGGCAAGGTGACAGCCTATAGTGTGACCTATTTAACATTCTATTGGAAAAGGTCATACGAGAATCGAATGTATATACTGAAAGGGATAAAAATAGCACTATATACAATAAGGATATAATGTTACTGGCCTACGCAGACGATATTGATATAATAGGTCGATCAACTCGATCCGTAACAGCCACCTTCGCGAAAATTGAAAAAGAGTCTGCCAAAGTGGGTCTGACAGTCAACGGCGATAAGACAAAGTTTATGGTATCAACACGCAAGACGTCCAGTAGACTCGGACCAACTGTTGATGTTCAGAACTACAATTTTGAGGTAGTAAATGACTTTATTTACCTCGGCACCGCCATAAATAAAACGAACAACATCAGTTTTGAAATCAAAAGAAGAATAATATTGGCCAACAGATGCTACTTTGGTCTAAGTAAACAGTTTAAATGTAAAACCACCTCTCGTCAAACAAAACTTACGCTCTACCAGACACTGATACTACCCGTACTTATGTATGGATCTGAAGCATGGGTACTTGCGAAAGCAGATGAGGCAGAACTTGGTGTGTTTGAGAGAAAAATTCTTCGAAAGATTTATGGACCAATATGCGTTGACGGTGAATACCGACGTCGTATGAACCACGAGCTATACCAGCCGACCGACATCGATATAGTAAAACGTACCAAACTACAACGATTGCGTTGGCTTGGCCATGTTAGCAGGATGGATAAAGATGCCCCCGCCAAAAAAGCATTTGAATACGAGCCACTCGACGGTATACGCCCCAAGGGAAGGCCAAAACTCCGATGGAAGGACCAAGTTGAAGAAGATATCGCAGAACATGGCATCCAAAATTGGAGAAGTAAAGTAAAAGATCGGTGCGTTTGGAAATCTATTCTTAGTTCGGCTTATGGAACAAGACGTTCTGTTTAATACAAAAGCCAGCTAAGTAAGTAAGTAAGAATCCGAGTTTCACCCATTCAGAATTCCCGAACTGTTAACATATTCCATATAGTATGACTGCAATTCTTTAAAATGAAGTATTTTAGGAGGGATCTCATAATGTCGACCTTTGAAATTAATTTTCGTGGAAGCTGTGTTGGCATCAATGTAGAAAAATTGGTAAAAATGGGTTGAAACCATCAACTTTTTATACCCTCAGCATTTATGCTAACGAGGGTATATACACTAGACTGGTTTTAACTCAAAGGGAAAAAATCGATGTCGGATTTTTTATGCGGCATCCTCCTAAAATATTAAGTTATGTTAAAAATTAAGATTGCCAAAGTTTGTGCCACCGTGGTGCAATCGATGCAAACAGTTTACCAGTTCTTCATAGTGGCTAAACAAGTAAACCTACAAAAAATTTTGAAAATCGGGTCAGATTTTAATTTTGGCTATATAAAGGGTCCTTGGATACTTCGAGGCCCAGTGGCACGTGTTAACATATTCTGATTGAGCTCAAACTTTGGCAATCTTAATTTTTAACATAACTAAATATTTTAGGAGGGTGCCGCATAAAAAATCCAACATCGATTTTTTAAAACCACTCTAATATACACTTTCATACGGGCAAAATGTGCCTCATCGAAATAATGGTTTAAGACCCCAAGTGTGGATCAACCGATTCGGTCTAAAATTTGGCTTTCGTAATATTTTGTCCAAACTTAGTGTAAGTTCGAAGATGGGTTATATCGGTCCACTCCTTCCGGTACCTCCCCCACAAAAGTTCAGAAAATTTGTGCGCACGATAACTCTTAGTCCATAATTTGCACATCGTGAAATTTCTATCAGACTTAGATAAGCTTCTAATATGGACTCAATCGGTTCACTCCTTCAGGTAACTCCCCCACAAAATTTCGGAAAAGTTTAGTTTAGGACCTGCTCTCGAATCGCTTTGATTTTTGTTGTAGCAACTTGTATTCACTACCCCCATTCGACGTTATAAGTTTCATCAGGGGAAAGTCCATACTTCCTGAGAAAATAGCCTGAAAAATACAAAAAACCCCTATGACATCGTGTGTAGTGGTTGGAGATCAAGATAACTCTCGATCGGATCTGCCGATTCGGTCCAAAATGTGATCTTCGTAATGTTTTGTGCAAACTTAGTTAAAGTTCGAAGATAAGCCATATCGGTCCACTCCTTCAGGTACCTCTCCAAAATCTCAAAAATGTTCAGAAAAATTGTGATGGGAATGGCCGATTTGGTCCATACTTTACACAACCTAATATATCTACCTGCTATAGATCAGGTTCGAATATGGACTACATTGGTCGACTCCTTTGGGTACCTTCCACACAAAATTTCGGATAAATTCACTTTAAGACCTGCTCTCGAATCACTTTGATTTTTGTAGAAGCAACTTGCATTCGCTGTCTCAAGTACGACGGTAACAGTTTTTTCAGGGGAAGTCCATACTTCTTGAGAAAACAACCCGAAAGTTGTAAAAAACCCTTGTGGCACCATACGCAGTGGCTGGAGAGCTCGAACCGAATACTGCGTTCGTCCAAACTTTGGATATTATAATATTTCTTCGTATATTAGCTGAAATTCGAAGGTGGTGCTTATAAGTCCACCCCTTCCGGTACCTCACCCACAAAAGTTCGAAAATATTCGCTAAAATGGTACGCGCGATTTCTCATAGATGTAGTTACCGATTTGGCCCAATCTTTGAAATCTCTAAATATTGTCGAAATTTAGATTATGTTCAAATTTGGCCCTATCTGTCCAATCCTTGCGATACCACCCACACAAATATTCAACATTTTTGTGTGGTCAAGGGTCGGTTCGAGGATCCTTTAGACATTTTTTAGGTTTTTCTAGTGGCCCTCTTTACAGCTGTATTTTATGTTTTTCGTAGGCTAGTGTGATAAAAAAGCCCTATCTATTGTTATCCCCTCATATTTTTGAGCTTTAATCCTATCCATACTTTTGTCGTTTTATACGGCAATTTTTAAAACCCCCCTAAATGCATAAGTTTTTTTCGGGAAAAAATTATTTCAATCCACACAGGCTGAGGGTATATCTCTGTCGGAAGAAGCCGACTGATATTTTTTTAATTGTTTTATGTTCCCTTCCGATTTTTGGCTTAACCTTACATTTCATAGACTTAAGTCCAAAAAAAGAATCACAGAATACTCCTTGAGCAACATGATACTAGTGTATGATTTTTCGATATATCCACTGTATCCACCTAAAATAGATGATGACATTTTGAAGCCGGAATTTCGGGATTTTTCGATTTTTTATTAATGCGGAAACGCATTATTTGAGTAATTGGAGTCTCAAGGCCAAAATTTGATGCGTGTTTTTTTTATAAACCAATTTTTACGTTTAAAATTTACAAGTGTCATTCAATTTTCTTTGAACCCCGCGTGAATTTAGTTTTTTTTACGCGACGAATCCGCTATCGAATCCATCCACTAAAACCGCGGATATAGATACCTTGGATATAGGAAAATCAGTAAAAATATATTTTGATAAATCCGCGTACTAAACCGCGATTTTCTTTAAAAATGTTTACATAAATGGAATTCTTTATACGCGATTATAATACTTGAGAAAACGTGTGTCGTAAATTACATATATACGCGATTTTATGTTCTCATCTAAACCGGGCTTAAAGAAACTACAGTTTTTTTGCATTTATCAGACCTTTATCTCAGAAACGATTAGGAATTTTGGTCTTGTTGTCTTTTGCAATATTGACACACTATACTAGTAGAAGTTATCTTTTTAACAGACCACATAAGAAAATCTCCATCTGGGGCATCAACTTCGAAAAATATAGAAAATTTTATATAATTGCTGAAATTCTGGTCAAACCATTGGGTGTTGAACCAAGTAACCTTTTGAAAAAATCTTCCAAATAAAGTTCTCAGCAATTCTTCAGAACATTCTAAAACTCCAAAATGCTTACTTTTTGTTGTTTCAGGGTTATTTTGCATCGTATCTTGTGCAACACGTATTTCAAACATAGTTCACACCAACAGTTTATTCTCGCAGTTCGGATTTAACCACATTATTGACATATTTATTAAATCTTCGACATATACGAAAACAACGTGATAGAGGCATTCTACAATAATAGTATGTTCTGAAGAGTTGTGTATTACATTCCAGCGAATATCTTTCCAAAAGAAAGCATTAAGAAAAAATTAAAGGTTTTGAAATATAGTTTTTCGAGCTCAGTGCTTCTCCAAGTATTTTATTCTTGCCCTTATCTACAAATTTGCTTCAAAGGTCAGATGAAGATTCACATAGGTTTCAGAGATATAGGCCAGAATTGCTTTAAAAAGTCAATATTTAACCATGTTAAGATGAGGCCATAAAATCCAAGCTAGATCGAAATCGGATGAACATTTTTGGGAAATTCGGAAGGCGAATTTCTTATTCTGAATTTTCGTACAGATTTCTGAATGATTTCGGAATTAATTAATTAAATTTTTCATTCCGTTTGTAACACATCGGAATAGTCATTGGAGACCCTATGAAGTATACATATTCTTGATTAGGTTAAAATTCTAAGTCGATAAAACTTTGTCCGTCTGTCCATCGGCCCGGCTATTGAAATCAAGATACAGGTCGCAATTTTTAAGATAGTTATAGAAGGTATAGAAGTTTCTATTACTCCTAGGATGTTTTTGTGAGGCAAATGGGCCATATCGGTCCACGTTTTGATATGGCCCACATAGAACGTTACCACCCGATTTTCGGTGTTTTTAATCACACCGAAATGGCCCCATAATTACACTGAAATTTGGTATTTTGTCTTCATTTTGGGTACTAAACGTTCCATATGTAATTTGTCGGTAAAGGTCCACGCCTTCATATAGCCCCATAGAATGGAACCACCCGATTTTCGGTATTTTGAAGGTTTTAGCTTCATTATCATACAAAAATGGCTGAAATTTGGTACTTAGTCTTCGTTGGGGGTATAAAACTTTCTCCTAAAAATGTGTCGGTATAGGTTCACGCCTTCATGTAGAAGGTTGTGACGTCAATATCCCACCGAAAACTTAAATTTGTTATATAGTCTTCCACTTTTGTAAAATATTCCAGAAGAAAATTAGTGTATAGGTCCGCGGGTTCCTAATGTTTTACCAAAATATCGGAAATTTCGTATTTAGTCTTCTTTGAGTCTTAACACTTTCCGCCAGAAATTTTTAGGTATAGATCGACGTTTTGATGTAGCCCCCATGGAACGGTACCTCCCCAATTTCGGTATTTTGAAAGTTAGCCAAATTGTTTTACGGAACATGCAGAAATTATAATTATTATATGTTTCATTTATATTTAAAATATTTAGAAATTGTGTATGCGAATTTTATAACCAAGCATTTTGTTTTTCGACAACAAACTAAAATGAAACAAGTAAAAAAGTATCAGCCGGCTTTGCCAACAGAGATATACCCTCAGCCTGTGTGGATTGAAATACTTGTTCCCCAAAACAAAAACTTATGCATTTACGGGGGGGTTTTCAAAATATTGGGCGTATGAACCGACAAAAGTATGGATAGGATTAAAGCTCAAAAATTTGAGGGGATATCGATAGATAGAGTTTGCGAACAGACCCTTAACCACACAAAAATGTTGAACACAAGGATTAGACAGATAGGTCCCAAATTTGAACACAAACTAAATTTCGACAATATTTAGAGATCCAAAGTTTGGGCCAAATCGGCGTCTTTGAGAAATAGCGCGTACCATTTTAGCGAATATTTTCGAACTTTTGTGAGGTACCGGAAGGAGTGGACTTATAAGTATCACCTTTGAATTTCATCTAATATTCGAATAAATATTACAATATCCAAAGTGTGGACGAACGCAGTATTAGGTTCGAGCTCTCCATCCACTACATATGGTGCCACAGGGGTTTTTTTTTTTACAATTTTCGGGCTGTCAAGACGTATGGACTTGTCCCTGAAAAACGTTTACTGTCGTAATTGAGGCAGCGAATGCAAGTTGCTTCAACAAAAACTAAAGTGATTAGAGAGCTGGTATTAAAGTAAATTTATCCAAAATTTTTTGTGGGAGGAACCCGAAGGAGTGGACAAATATAGTCCATATTCCAACCTGGCCTATACCTGGTAGATATATTAGGATATGTAAAGTATGGATCAAATCTGTCACTCCCATCAAGAGTTATCATGCGCACAATTTTTCCGAACATTTTTGAACTTTTGTGGGGGAGGTACCTAAAGGAGTTGACCGATATGGCTTATCTTCGAACTTAAACTAAGTTTGCACAAAATATTACGAATGCCACATTTTGGACCGAATATGCAGATCCGTTCGAGAGTTGTCTTGCGCTCCAACCACTACACACGGTGTCATAGGGATTTTTTGTACCTTTCAGGCTAGTTTCTCAGGAAGTATAGACTTGCCCCTGACGAAACTTATACTGTCGTATGGGGGACAGTGAATACTAGTTGCTACAACAAAAATCAAAGCGATTCGAGAGCAGATCCTAAACTGAACTTTTGTGTGGGAGTCCATATTGGAATCTCATCTAAGTCTGGTTGAATTTCACGATGTGCAATGTATGAGCCAAATCGGTTAATTCCTTCAAGAGTTATCGTGCGCACAAATTTTCCGAACATTTGCGAACTTTTGTGGGGGAGGTATCGGAAGGAGTGGACCGATATAACCCATCTTCGAACTTAAAGTAAATTTGGACAAAATATTACCAAAGCTAAATTTTGGACCGAATCGGCTGACCCGATCGAGACAAGCAGACGGACGGACGGACATGGCTAAATCAACTCCAAATTGTCTGAAACACATTTCGTCCGAACATACTTGAGGTCTAAAACCATTATTTCGATGAGGCACATTTTGTCCGTATGAAAGTGTACATACCCTCGTTAGCATAAATGCTGAGGGTATAACCAACCAACCACCTTTTGTATATATTTAACAGCATGAAATAAGATATACACAAAAGGTGGTTGTTGTGCGAAGAGAAATTTGTTTCCGACATATCGATCCGAATTCGTATATGTTATATTCGAAGGAAAATTTATGTCCGATATTCTCTCCGAAATCGGAACGAAATCTGAACGAATTCCCCTACGAAAAATCGTATAGAAATCGGAACGCAATCTGAACGATTTTGCTTCCGAAATTGTTCAGATGCGTCGACATCCTGCATTTGGTTTGCTGGGTTGTTATCATTTTGTAGTTATAGTAGCAATTACATTTAAAAATTGTATACGCGAATTTTATAACCTAACATTTTGATTTTCGGCAACAAACACAACGAAACCAACCCCTTGCTGTTAGATACATACACAAGGTGGTTGTTGTTCCAAGGGAAATTAGTTTCCGACATTTCGCTCAGAATTTTGTACCGAAATCGGAAGAAAACCTTTGATATATTCCAAGGGAAATTTACTTCTGACATTCGCTCAGAATATGGAACGGAATCTGAACAAATTCCACTTCGAAAAATCGTTTAGAAATCGGAACGAAATCTAAACGATTTTGCTTCCGAAAATGTTCAGATGTGTCGGACATCCGGACATTTGGTTTGCTGGGTAGCGACATGAAAAAATCACTTTGCAAAAAAATTGAATTTAATTGTGAACATTTTCGTCCGATAATTTTTCACTATTTACGACGTGGATTATCACTTCAAGAGTGCATCGAGCACATTAAAACCTTGTATGTCGATAAAGGACCATCCCATAGCACTATGAAATACTGGTTAACGAATTCAATATTGACCGATACTCGCCAAATAACGAAGGTCGTGAGGGTGGCCCAACTTCCGTTGTGCCATATCAGATCGTCATGTTTTATACCGTGAGATTGGGGCATTTATTCCACCAACTAACACTTGGCGGCAAAAATGGCATTTTTGGATCCCCTGTTGATCGGTGCAAGAAAAAATTTTATAATATGGATCTTGGTGATGAATCATGAAACTATGCGTATGAACCCGAAAAATAGCAGCAATCGCTCTGGCGCTCATAGATCTGACCAAAACTTCCCTAATCGTGATATTTCTTCAAAGCGTCAAGATAACCCTTAAAAAAGTTCAAAATTTTGACTTATGTACGTGCAATTTAAGGGCTCTTTGAGGTTCGGTTTGGAACTTTTATTAAAGGTATATTAGCAATTCCAAAATGTCCTAATCACCCTAAAAAAGTATTTTGTTTTTTATACCCTCCACCATAAGATGGGGGTATATTAAGTTTGTCATTCCGTTTGTAACTACTCGAAATAATCATTGTAGACCCCACAAACTTTATATATTCTTGATCAGCGTGCAATTCTACATCGATATAGCCATGTCCGTCTGTGGAAATCACTCTAGCGTCCGAACGGATTGAATTAGGTGGATGAAATTTTGGTAAAATCTATTATATGTACGTAGGACATTTGGTATTGAAAGCGGGCTATGTAGGTCCACGTCTTCGTATAGCCCCCATACAAAGTGACGTGTCGTCGTTTTAAGGAATTTTTAAGATATTTGTAACATTTGACCGCCGAATCGGTTGTAATTTGGTATTACGCCTTAGTACATCCCCCATAGAACGGTACCTCCTGTTTTTCGGTATTTTGAAGCTTGTGACCTCAATATCCCACCGAAGTGACTGAAATTTGGTAGTAAGTCTTCATTAAGGGTATACAACATCCTACCTTAAATTTATCGGTATAGGTCCGCGTCTTCATATAGCCCCCATTGAATGGTACCTCCTGATTTTCGGTATTTTAAAGGTTGCGACCTCAATATCCCACCGAAATGACTAAAATTTGGTAGTTAGTCTTCGTTAAGGGTATACAACTTTCCACTTGAAATTTGTCGATATAGGTCAACGTCTTCATATGGACCCCTTGGGACGATATCTCCCCATTTTCGGAATTTTTGGAATTCACTTCAATACAGTTCGTGGTGGGGGGTACTTTACGCTTTTCTTACTTGTTATACCCTCCACCATAGTATGGAGGGTATATTAAGTTTGTTTTTCCGTGTGTAACGCATTGAAATACTCATTTGCGACCCTATAAAGTATATATATTCTTGATCAGGGTAAAATTCTGAGTCGATCTGTGCGCGTCCGTCCGTCTGTGGTAATCACTCTAGCATCCACAAAAATGGAGATAGGACGCTGAAATTTTGGGAAAATGCGTATTTTGTTTGCAGGCAGGTCAAGTTCGATGATGGGCTATATCGGTCCACGTTTTGGTATAGCCCCCATATAACGGTACCCCCCGATTTGCGGTATTTTGACGCTTTTAACTACATTTTCAGACCGATGTAGCTATAATTTGACATTTAGGGTTCTTAAGTGTCAATAAACTTATATAACAAAAGTTGTGGACATAGGTCCAAGTTTTGGTGTAGCCCCCATATAACGGTACCCCCCGATTTACGGTATTTTGCCGTTTTTAGCTACATTTTTACACCGATGTACCTATAATTTGACATTTAGGGTTCTTAAGTGTCAATAAATTTATATAACAAAAGTTGTGGACAAAGGTCCACGTTTTGGTATAGCCCCCATATAACGGTACCCCCCGATTAACGGTATTTTGCCGTTTTTAGCTACATTTTTACACCGATGTACCTATAATTTGACATTTAGAATTCTTAAGTGTCAATAAACTTATATAACAAAAGTTGTGGACATAGGCCCACGTTTTGGTATAGCCCCCATATAACGGAACCCCCGATTTACGGTATTTTGACGTTTTTAGCTACATTTTCAGACCAATTTAGCTATAATTTGACATTTAGGGTTCTTAAGTGTCAATAAACTTATATAACAAAAGTTGTGGACATAGGTCCACGTTTTGGTATAGCCCCCATATAACGGTACCTCGGTATAGCGGATTTCGGTATCCCCATAAAATGGATTTTCGAATTATCTGTAATTTGAACATTTGACATTTGAAATTCTTAGTGGTCACCACACCTCTCCACCAAAAATTGTCAAGAAAGGTCAATGTATTGATAAAGCTCCCATATAAAAGTACCTCCCGATTTTCAGTAATTTGATGATTTTAACTACAATATTAAACCGAACTAGCAGTAATTTGACATTTGAAGTTCTTAGCGGTCACAACACCTCTCCATCAAAAATTGTCAACATAGGTCCATGTTCGGATATAGCTCCCATATAACGGTACCTCCCAATTTTCAGTAATTGGCAATTTTAGCTAAAATTTTTAGCCGAACTAACTGTAATTTGACATTTGAAGGTTGTAGTGGTCATGACACATCTGCATCAATTTTCAACATAGCCATAATATAACGATACTTCCCGATTTTCGGTACTTTGAGGATTTTACTTAAAATGTTTAACCGAACGTAGGTCCATGTTTTGGTGTAGCCCCAAAACAAACCTTTCGATTTTCCGTACCTTAGCTTTATTTTTTGGACGAACTTTCTGTAATTTGAAATTTAAAAGCCAACAAAAATTGTTCTTTTAAGTTCATATTTTCGTATAGCCTGCATACCTCCGAACTAGCTGTTAATGACATTTGAAGTTCCCACGTTATGTACCGATTTTCGGTACTTTGAGGATTCTAGGTACAATTTTTAACCGAATTAGGAGTTATTTGACATTAAAGGCTCCTATCAAAAACTGTCAACATAGGTCCATGTTTTATTATAACCCCTTTATAACGGTACCTCCCAATTTCTAGCCCACCAAAAATTGTCAACATACATAGTTAGATATATGCACCATAAAAAGGTCCTAGCGAAGGAAACATTTTATGTACATTATCTGACATTTTAACGTACCCACTTAAAGTTGGGGACAGGAATGAAAACTAATTATTCCATTTTAGTTCAGAATATTTTATGGTGGAGGGTATGAAAAGTTCGGCCCGGCCGAACTTAACGCTTTTTTACTTGTTTTTTTTTTTAATACATAAAAAATTATACACATGTCTAAATGGGTTAAACTACTTTCAAGTCACTGGGGCCTATTTGTCAAAATTTCAGTTCGATATGTTAACCTTGAAGTATTTTCTCTCACACATTTCCACATAAGTGCCATCACTCTGGGCAGTGTAGAACACGAAATGTAAACGCCCTAAATTACATAGAACTCTTAACTTTATAACAACTAGATAAATTCCCTTTCTAAAATTCCACGTTTAGTTGCTTAAATTTGTTTTCAGGATTATGAATTAAAAGTGTTCTTAAAAAGGATATCAACTACTTTCAAAGACCGTGCTCCTCATCTGCATAAGTTTGTGAAGCACAATTGCTTTCGTTTCCATTGTTAACTAATCCTAAAAAAAAAGACAAAAAATTTACTTAAATCTTCTTAAACTGTTTGCAATAGAAAAACGATCCACTTCTATGGAACTACCAGCTAGCCCCCCACTTCAAATAAGCCATGTTTAAGAGTTATCATATTACTATGGCCCAAAGGTATTTTGGACATTGAGTCAATAAAGTTTTCATTGGTTTCCTATACAGCGAACACACCTCCTCCGCCCCTCTCCCGCATTAACATTTACAGACATTTCAAATGGCTTAAAGGCCTTTACACAAACTATCCGCCAACTATCGCTCGCTATCACCAGAACGTGGTTTTGTTTGTTTGTTTTTGTCTTTTCCCTTCGTGGGAAAAATAAAAGTTTTTGGATTATTTTTTCAAATGTTTACAAGTCCTTGTTGTGTGTGGGATGTAAAGGATAAATGTTCTCAAGGCTTTTGCAAAGCAAGAGAACAAAATAGAAAACGGACACACTGTAATAACCAAACAAGCAGAAAAAAAACATTGAGAAAAGTAAACGATTTTCTGTTGTGTGCAATGAAGCTGAGTATAAGGAGGATGTAAAGTAATTTCCATATTGTTCTTGTGCTACACAAAATACAGATAGTTTACGTTTATTTCTATGCAATTTTCATAGTAATGATGTTCTTTCTGAGGAAATAGAAAAAAATGGGGTTTCCACCCCTCTTTCATGAAATATATAAAGAGAAGCAAATTGTTTTCTGTGTTTAAACAAATATGAAATAAGTAAAAAACCGTGAGCATATTATGTTCTGAACTAAAATGGAATAGTTAGCTTGCTTTCGGAGAAGTTTTGTGACTTCAAGTGTCAAATACTACCAGTTATTTCGGCCACAAAATGTAGCTAAAAATACCTAAAATAAAGAGGTATAGTTTCGTAGGGGCTATACGAGTATACGAGTATGTTCCTCTATTGCCAATTTTTGATGGAAAATTTATGTATCCAGTGGGAACCTCAAGTGTCAAATACCCTTTAGTTTGGCCATATATGTAGCTAAAAACCTCAAAATACCTAAAATCGGGAAGTACCGTCTCGTGGCTGCAGTCAAAAAAATGTAGACAAAGTCCTCAAAATACCGAAAATCGGGAGGTACCGTTATATGGGGCTGTACCAAAACATGGACTTATATTGAAAATTTTTGGTGCAGAAGTTTCATGGCTGCACGGAATCTCACATGTAAAATAACAGGGAGTTCGTTCAAAAAATTTAGACAAAATCCTCAAAATACTTAAAATTGGAAAATACCGCATATACATATACAGAAACATGGAACTATGTTGACAATTTTTAATGGGGAGGTTTTGAGACCACGTGAATTCTCAAACGCCAAATAACAGGCAGTTCTGTCAAAAAATGTAGCTAAATTTTAAAAATACCTAAAACCAAAAAGGACCGTGATATGGGCGATATATAGAAACGTAGACATATGTTGACAATTTTTATGTGACCACTGTGACCCTCAAGTGTAAAATAACAGGTAGTTCGGTCAAAAAATTTAGCTAAAATCATCAAAATTCCCAAAAACCGGGGAATATACCAACACTATCCGACTCGGGTCCGCATTGCTGGGCCGTTGTTTTGTTTTTAATGGCAACTTTTTAGATATTTTTACTTCATTTATTTGGTTCTCTTGTCAAACCGAGTTATTCATTGAGGATTTTAAATCTATCAAAAGGTTTTATTTGTAATATTTCTTTGCTCAAAAGTCCCTGATCCCCATCTTTATCCTAACGTCAGTTTAAAGACAAATTGTTAAAGTCGAATTCTTCCGCTTATTGTGGCCGTATATATTTTTAGTTTTTCATTGCTGATGCTTTTGTAGCGTTTAACGTCACCGTTTAAGGCAAATTTTAAAATAATCATTCCACTTTTTTAAAATTCTACGGAAATCTGTTCTTTAGTTTTCGAACATTTGTTCGGGGAACAACCACTTGTCCCGCAAATCATTTTGCAAACCGATGCGTTCATGAGTGAGTTTTGAAAATATATCGATTATAAAAATAGAACCCCCTGTCATCCTCAGTTTTCAAGATATGACATATTTAAAAAAGTGGGCGGCATAGTATTTTGCCAGCAAATAAGTCCTAGGGTACCTTGGAGACACAACCACCATTGTCTCCCAAAATTAATGCTCAAATCGATATGGTCATAAGTTTTGCATATATAAAGTTCAAAAAAACAGGACGTGGAGAAGGTGTCCCACCTCCTCCGAAATTCATAACAATATACTTTTCCTCGGGCCAACCTTGAACATTTTCTGCATTATGAAATATTTAAAAAGTGGTCATAGTCGAGACTTTAATCCCAAAAGATGTACCTAGATTCTGATATGCAACCAAAATTTTTCCAAATATAGCGTTTTAAATGTATAGGGTACAGGTAAAAGGTTCAGGGTTAGTACAGGCCCGCGTTTTGATATAGTCACATAACTGTACTTCCCGATTTTCGGAATTTTCAAAGTTTTAGCCACATTATCCAACGGAAATAGCAGAAATTTGGTATAAAGTCTTCATTGAGAAATTAAAACATTCCCGCAGAGAATACTCTGTACCGACGGGAAAGCCTTGAACATGTTCAGCAAATTTCATTAAAAACGGTTCAGTCATTTTGGAGATTAGTATATTTAAAAAGTGGGCGAGATCGGATCTTTAGTCCCAAAAGAAGAAGCTAGATTCTGGGATCCAACCACCATTTTTTTTAATTTAGCGCATTAAATAAATAGAGTACAGCTAAGCGCTACAAGACTAGTATAAGTAGGTCCACGTTTTGATATACTCCCCATAGAACGCTTCCTCCAGATTTTCGGTATCTGTAGGTTTTACTCACATTAATCTCACACACATTATTTTGTTCCCGCTAGAGATATTGCATATTTATCTTACCAAAATGACGGAAATTTTTATGTAACCTCCGTTAGGGCGAGAAAAATTGATTCCAGAAATTTACCGGTATAGGTCTACGTTTTGATACAGCTCCCAAAAAACGGGACCGCCCTATTTTAGGCATGTTTTAGCCACATTATCAAAGCGTAGTGGATGAAATTTGGTTTAGTCTTTTTTAGGGATACAAAACTTCCTTCCAAAAAATTTTCGACACACGTTCACATTTTGATATATCCTCCATAGAGCGGTTCCTCCCGATATACGGTATTTTGCCTTTAGCTTAAAGAATTTTAAGTAAATAATAAAAAAATTTCTATGACACACAAAAAAATATTTGAATATAAATGAAATCACAAATTAATAACATCCCCCCATTCCAGTTGCTGATATTATTCGAATGTTCGGCACAACTATCGAAGACGACTATACTGTCGAATGTTTGGCAAATGTTTGTCGTGTGTACACAAGCACGTTGTTCTTTCGTTCGTCAAAAGTTGGAAAACGGTATCATTTTCGAACACTTGGTGAATGTTTTTTCTTCACAAGAAAAATTGTTTCGAGAAACATTTTTTACTTTGACAATTTTTTTGTTTCGAAAAATAATTTTATGTTGTATAAAATTCCCATTTGATTTTTTCAAATAATTTCGATATAACTGCTACGTATAATATGAACAATAAATGTTGATAAAGACAACATATGGGTAGGTTGCTAAAAAAAAAACTTATGTATTAAGGTTTTCAAAATTTTGACCGTATGAACCGACAAAAATATGACTGGATTAAAGCTCAAAATTTTGCTAAGGCTTTTTTCTATACTATCCTGCGAGAATCATAATACCGATGTAAACAGGACCACTAGGAAAATCATCGGTAAAAATGTCCAAATGATCCTCGAACCACACAAAAATGTTGAACATTTGTGGTACCCCGACGATTGGACAGATAGGGTTCAAATTTGAACATGAACTAAGTTTCGACAATATTTAGAGATCCAAAGTAGGGACCAAATCGGTTGCTGGGTCTATGAGATATCGCGCGTACCCTTTTAGCGAATATTTTTGAACTTTTGACCTATAAGCACCACCTTCGAATTTCATCTAATATTCAAAGAAATATTACAATATCCAAAGTGTGGATGAACGAAGTATTCGGTTCAGCTCTCCAGCCACTACATATGGTGTCATAGGTGCAGTTTTCTCAAGAAGTATGAACTTGCCCTGAAAAAAAAAATTTACTGTCGTAATTGAGGCAGCCAACGCAAGTTTCCTCAACAAAAATCAAAGTGATTCGAGAGCAGTCTTAAAGTGAATTTATCCAAAATTTTGTATACGAGATACCCGAAGGAGTGGACAAATATACTCCATATTATACATATATATATTAGTATGTGTAAAGTATGGTCCAAATCGGTCACTCCCATCAAGAGCTATCGTGCGCACATTTTTTTCTACCATTTTTAAACTTTGGTGGGGAGGTATCTGAAGGTGTGGACCGAAATAACCCATCTTCGAACTTAAACTAAATTTGGAAATTTTGGACTGAATCGGCAGATCCAACCACTACAAACGGTGTCATAGGGATTTTTTGCAACTCTATTTTCTCATATTATGGACTTGCCCCTAATAAAACTTGTACCGTCGTAAGAAAGGCAGTGAATACAAGTTGCTATAACAAAATTTTGTGTGGGAGGTACCCGAAGAAGTGGCTCATATTAGAACCTCATCTAAGCCTGGTAAAAACTCCACGATGTGCAAAGAACGGACCAAATCGATCCCTTCCTTCAAGAGTTATCGTGCGCACAACTTTTCCGAACATTTTAGCACTTTTGTGGGGGAGATACCGGAAGGAGTGGACCGAAATAACCCATCTTCGAACTTAAACTAAATTTGAACAAAATATTAAGAAAGCCAAATTTTGGACGGAATCGGTTGATCCGTTCGAGAGTTATCGTGTGCTCCAGCCAGACAGACGGACGGACATGGCTAAATCAACTCCAAATTGTCTGTCGTATGAACGTGTATATACCCTCGTACACATCAAGGAACTCCACAAAAAAAAATGTTTTTCGCCACTATCGCAGAAACTGTCGTCATTCATTCGCTAATAACGCTATGCAACACTGAAAATGCAAACAACTTCTAGTATGCAGTTTTTGAAAGTACATATTTAGACTACAACAACCCTAGTAGTGTTTTGTCCTGTCAGATCGAGTTCGGATTTTATGGCCTCATCTAAACCAGGGCTAAATCTAAATTTGTTTGCATTTATCAGGCCTTTATCTCAAATACGAATAGGAATGTGGCCTTGCTGTCTTTAACAATATTGTTGGCCTAAACTAGCAGAACTTATCTTTTGAAAAAACATAAGAAAAACTCCATCTAGGGCATCAAAATCTATAAAATATAGAAAATTTGCTGCTGAAACTCTGGTCAGTATCGGCTAAAATATTGGGAGTTGAACTTTTTGCAAAAATCTTCCAAATAAAGTTCTCAACAATTCATTAGAACATTCTGAAACTCTAAAATGCTTACTTTATGTTGTTTCAGCGGTATTTTGCATCATTTCTTTTACAACACGTATATGAAACACAGTTCACACCAACAGTTTATTCTCCCATTTCGGATTTCACTAAATTATTGACATTTTCCAGGGAATATTTTTCGAAAAGATAATATTCAGAAAAAATTAACGGTTGTGGAGATACAAAATGTATAAAAATTGTGGCATTTTTGCATATATTTTGAAATCTAAGACAATAAAATATATTTTATTCTTGTCCTTACCTACAAATTTGCTTCAGAGGTCAGAAGAAGATTCGCATTGGCTTCAGAGATATAGCCCCGAATTTCTTCAAAAACTCAATATTTAACCATGTTTAGATGGGGCCACAAAATCCGAGCTGGATCTGCCACAACAAAACCCAACGAGGGATTCTTGTCGATTGGGTCTGTTCTTTCAAAAAATCATCAGTTCGAATTGTTTGCACAAGATTATTGCCGTAAAGTAAGCGTGGTCGTAAACAAAGAATTATGTAACCTATTTTCGCCAGAGGCCATCCCTGTATTTTCGTGGAAAATTTCATGAAAATCGGATTTCAGTCTATACGGAACATACAAACATTGTTTTATGTATGTAAAGTAGATGATGAATTTCTTTTAAAATGTTAGCTGTTTCAAAAAATAAAGTATGTCAGAACCTTCCTTTATATTTTATTAACATTTTAAGACAAAACGCGAAACAAATCGGTTGTAAATTGGTTGAGTTTTTATATCTTTCAAACATAGATAAAGCTAAAATAAAAAATGTCCATATACACTTTTTGCTAAAAAATTTAAAACAAGGTGGAAATAAATAAGTCGACAACAAAAGCCTCCAACGAAATGTGAGGAAACAATTTACATTCTTTAAAATATATTTTTGAAAATTTTCGCGGATTTTTCGCGATATCTCAAAAATAAAATACGTCAGATCCTTCCTTGGATAAATACGAACATTTTAAGACAAACGTGAAACAAATCGGTTGTAAATTGGTCGAGTTTTTCATTAACGTACGAACGATAAAGGTCCTTCGAACTTCACATGCATATGGAAGAACATTCTGGTACAAAAATATAGCGTTCTAGTTATTTTGTGGACGCTAGTGTGATTACAACAGGCGGACAGACGGACATGGTAGTATGTAGCTTAGTTTTAATCTTAGTTTAAGAAATGTTTTGAAATTTTTTAAATCACATTTGCTTTCCTCTCTCCCTCTTCCTTACAGCACAAATGGTATTCAATACTTTAGCATAGTTTACAAACAATTCGATGCCTTAATCGGTGAAGAGATCTATCATCGTATGGAGGCGGGACAAATACCTGGTATTATACTTAACAATGCTCACTATCCGATAGTTGATGCTGAGAACGAATCAATTGAGATCAAACCCTTTGAGCTTTTCTTGGCTTTGCAAGAATTTTGTCAATTAAAACGTTTTCTTTCGGTCCAGCCTCAACCGCCAGAGAAGCCGCTGGCCTTGGCACAATGTCATGAATGGTTTTTGCCCACATTTGAACGTTGTATGGCGGTGAGCAAAGCTAAGGCACTGCAACGGATTCGGGCAGCCATTCGACTGGATGCCATCTGTGAGGGTGAACGTGTGGTACGCTATAGTTCTTCGTCGGTTGATACCGCCTCGACTTTGGTGAATATAAAAGAATTTTGGAAAATCATCAGTTGGCCCGATGATGAGACGGGCATAATGTTGGAGTCACAACTCATCGATTTGGTGTGCTCAACCGCCATGCATTATTGTGACTTGATTCACACTGCTCTGGCGGATAGTGGTTACTATGAGATTCAGGGGCCTTTCCGTTGTTCGGATGATATGTGTGTAACGGTTAACAACTTGGAATATGTACGTTTCACTTTATCGGATTTTCGTTCTGATGATAATCCGCTCGAGGAGAACGCTGATAATCTACTCGAAACAAGTTTGGCCCACATGGAGAGTCGTTGTGAAAGAATTCTCTCAAAATTGGCACCACTAATGCAAATGTCTTTGCAAAAGGCTGTATTCCATTTGGCTTGGTCACCAGACTCTCTGCCCGCCAATCAAGCCATAGTACCACTATTGGAATATATGGATTCACATTTGGGAGCTTTAAATAGTGCTTTACTACCCAAAAATTTTAATCGAGCTTTACGTTTTGTATGGAAAACCGTACTGGGTGAAATGTCAAGACAAATGGAAACCGGTGATGATTCGGAGAAACCATCGAATTTTCACAAACGTTTGTATGAGGCTCTTCAACTGTTGGTGGACTTTTTCCATGCCGAGGGTCAGGGTTTGGCTCTGGAATATCTACACTCGGAAGATTTCTGGCACATTGAACAGCGTTTACAATTTCACAAAACCGAAACATGGCGTCTCATCGATATGTATCATCTCAGCCGTTTAAGGGAACAATATATGACCCAATTACCCGGACCCTATGGTTCGTTGACAGTGCGTGCCTATCTCAATCATGATTCGTTGTGTGTGGAAGTTTTACATGGACGCGATATTGTGCCATTGGATCCGAACGGTTTCAGTGATCCGTTTGTCATTATTGAACTGTTGCCACGACGAATTTTCGGCCATTGCATGGAACAACAGACAAATGTACATAAGGTGAGTGGAGAAACAATATTTCCAGAAATTTATTTATTTATTTATTATTATATTAACTTGTAGTAAATACAATGTTAATAAGACATAGCATTGGCTGCAATGGCCATCAGCTAACCCAGAAATTTATTGAATTCTTAAAACAAACAATATTACAACTGTCGTTTACATTGTTGTGTTTTATTCCTTTTTTCAATTTTAGAAAACCTTAAATCCCATCTTTGATGAATGCTTTGAATTCTCTGTCACGCTGGAACAGTGTTTGGTTGAAGGTGCCATGATTTGTTTCACAGTCATGGATCATGATGTAATTACGGCAAATGATTTTGGTGGTGAAGCTTTCTTGGCATTGGGAAATATTCCCGGTGTCGCTGATTATAGTACGAGCGTGGAAAATTTCCATGGTCTAAAACAAATTGAATTGCCGTTAATACAACAAACTGACAAAAGTAAGTATTGATATTTTAGTGCAATGTAATTGGCGTATAAATATTTACATTAGGGTGTCCCACAAAACCCAAAATATTTTTATTGAAATTCATATTCAATTTTTTTTTCATTTTTATCCAATACCCTTAATAAGATATATTATGGCGATCGGCTAACAATGACAAGTGCCAAATCTACCTCCAATATTTCCTTAGTAGTTTTAATGGAACCAATAGATTAGATTTTCGCGAAATCTATTTATAGGTCACATTTACTATCTACTCGATAAAATTTGTGAAAATCGGCTAAGATTATGCCTAAAGGTTTTAGTAGTTAGACAAATTTAGGAACATTTTCCAACTGAATTAGCTCTAATTTGATATGGTCATAAAATGTCCTTACAATAGTATTTGTGGCATTGGTCCAAATTTTATTCCGACAGACGTATACCTTTCAAATAGGTCGCACAAATTTGGAATTATGTTATTCTTTAAAAATACAGAGTTTGTTGAATACCCTGCGTAGCTTCCTGCTCCTATCGTAAACAGCTAAGTAGTACGTTTTTAATATCATCTGCTATGGATCCATGATCTTATTATATATGTACATACATACATATATTTGTAGAAAGCCATTTTAGTTTTAACCAGATTACCGTGCATGGCTTTGTATGTCATATATTTGGCGTTTGACAGTTTGGTAGCATTTCTCGGGCTCAATTATTACATCTCGTTTTTTTTCGAACTCCCGTTTTGTCATACTTTCCTTTTTCATGTGAAAACGGTATACGAGGCTTGTATACTATAGAAGACCAATATAGGAGTCTTCTATGCTATAGAAGACATCCATAGTACGCTTCAGTACTATAGAAGACCCCCAGAGGAGGATTCTATACTAAATATGATCTCCGTAGCAGGCTTCTATACTATAAGATACCTCCGAAGGGGGCTTCTATACTAAAGAAGACCTTCGAAGGAGGCTTCTATACTATAGAAGACCTCCGTAGGAGGCTTTTATGCTATAGAATACCTTCGTAGGCTGCTTCATACTACAGAAGACCTTCGTAGGAGGCTTTTATACTATAGAAGACCTCCGCAGGAGGCTTTTAAACTCTATAAGACTACCGTAGGAGGCTTCTATTCTAGGAGCCTCCGTAGGAAGAGATGACTTCCGTTATAGGCTTCTATACTATAGAATACCTCCCTAGGAGGCTTCTATACTATAGAAGACTTCCCTAGGAGACTTCTATACTATAGAATACCTCCCTAGGAGGCTTCTATACTATAGAAGACGTCCCTAGGAGGCTTCTATACTATA
The DNA here is from genome assembly GCF_047663935.1 of Musca autumnalis. NCBI lineage: Eukaryota > Metazoa > Arthropoda > Insecta > Diptera > Muscidae > Musca > Musca autumnalis. Next base: position 65,592,670 of record NW_027411977.1, on the reverse strand, counting down.
GAAGACCTCCCTAGGAGGCTTCTATACTATAGAAGACATCCCTAGGAGGCTTCTTTCCTATAGAAGACCTCCCTAGGAGGCTTCTATACTATAGAAGACCTCCCTAGGAGGCTTCTATACTATAGAATACCTCCCTAGGTGGCTTCCATACTATAGAAGACCTCCCTAGGAGGCGTCTATACTATAGAAGACCTCCCTAGGAGGCTTCTATACTATGGACGACCTCCCTAGGAGGCTTCTATACTATAGAAGACCTCCCTAGGAGGCTTCTGTACTATGGAAGACCTCCCTAGGAGGCTTCTATCCTGTAGAAGACCTCCATAGGAGGCTTCCATACTATAGAAGACCTCCCTAGGAGGCTTCTATACTATAGAAGACCTCCCTAGGAATCTTCCATACTATAGAAGACCTCAGTAGGAGGCTTCTATACTATAGAAGACCTCCCTAGGTGGCTTCCATACTATAGAAGACCTCTCTAGGAGGCTTCTATGCTATAGAAGACCTCCCTAGGAGGCTTCCATACTATAGAAGACCTCCCTAGGAGGCTTCTATACTATAGAAGACCCCCCTAGGAAGCTTCTATACTATAGAAGACCTCCCTAGGAGGCGTCTATACTATGGACGACCTCCCTAGGAGGCTTCTATACTATAGAAGACCTCCCTAAGAGGCTTCTGTACTATAGAAGACCTCCCTAGGAGGCTTCTATACTATAGAAGACCTCCCTAGGAGGCTTCTATACTATAGAAGACCTCCCTAGGAGGCTTCTATACTATAAAAGACCTCCCTAGGAGGCTTCTATACTATAGAAGACCTCCCTAGGAGGCTTCTATACTATAGAAGACATCCCTAGGAGGCTTCTATACTATAGAAGACATCCCTAGGAATCTTCTATACTATAGAAGACCTCCCTAGGAATCTTCCCTACTATAGAAGACCTCCCTAGGAGGCCTCTATACTATAGAAGACCTCCCTAGGAGGCTTCTATACTATGGACGACCTCCCTAGGAGGCTTCTATACTATAGAAGACCTCCCTAGGAGGCTTCTGTACTATGGAAGACCTCCCTAGGAGGCTTCTATCCTGTAGAAGACCTCCATAGGAGGCTTCCATACTATAGAAGACCTCCCTAGGAGGCTTCTATGCTATAGAAGACCTCCCTAGGAGGCTTCTGTTCTAGGAGACCTCTGTAGAAGGAGAAGACTTCCGTAGGAGTCTTCTATACTATAGAAGACCTCCGTAGGGGGATTCTTTACTTTAGAAGACCTCCGTAGGAGGCTTCTTTATTATAGAAGACCTCCATAGGAGGCTTCTAAATTCTGGAAGACCTCCATAGAAGGCTTCTATACTGTAGAAGACCTCTGTAGAAGACCTCCGTGGGAGGCTTCTATACTATAGGAGGCCTCTGTAGTAGGCTTATACACTATAGAAGACCTCCGTAAGAGGCTTATACACTATAGAAGACCTCCGTAAGAGGTTTCTATACTATAGAAGACATCGGTAGGAGGCTTTTATACTATAGAAAACCTTCGTATGAGGCTTTTATGCTATAGAAGACCTCCTTAGGAGTATTTTATGCTATAGAAGACCTCCGTAGGAAGCTTCTATACTACAGAAGACCTCCGTAGGAAGCTTCTATACTATAGAAGACCTCCGTAGAAGACCAATGTAGGAGGCTTTTATACTATTAGAGACCTATATACTAAGATACATATACAAGACCTCCGTAGGAGGCTTTTATACTATTGAACACCTCCGCAGGAGGCTTTTATACTATAGAATACCTACGTAGGAGGATTTTATACTATAGAAGACCTACGTAGGAGGCTTCTTTACTAGATAAGGCCTTCGTAGGAGGCTTCCATACTACAGAAGACCTTCTACACTATAGAAGACCTCCCTAGGGGGCTTCCATACTGTAGAAAACCTTCTACACTATACAAGACCTCTGTAGGAGGCTTCTGTACTATAGAATTCCTTTGTAGGATGCTTCTATACTATCGAAGACCTCCGTAGGAGACTTGTATACAATAGAACACCTCCGTAGGAGGCTTCTATAGAATAGAAGACCAACGGCAGGCAGCTTCTATAGAATAGGAAACTCCGTATGCGACTATATAAAAGAAGAACCCCAGTAGGAGGCTTCTATAGAATAGAAGAATCCCGTAGGCGTCTTCTATAGAATACGAGAACCCCGTAGCCGGCTTATTATACCAAAAAATGGACCGACATGACCATTTTTTGTACCAATGCTTTATTTTTATTTTGTTTTTCTGTTTGTAACACATCGAACGAATCATTTGCGACCATATAAAGTATATACATTCTTCATAAGGATAAAATTCTAAGACGATCTAGCCTTGTCCGTTTGTTGTAACCACTCTAGCGTTCGTAATAATTGAGCTAGAGCGCTACATTGTTGCACCGTAGGCATGTCAAGTTCGAAGATGGGCTATATCGGAACACTTTTTGGTATATCCCCCATATAACGATACCACCCGATTTTCGATATTTTTTGGGTTTTCCCCCAAATAACGGTATAGCCTCCAAATAACGGTATCTTCCGATTATCGTTATTTGAGGATATTAGCTAAAATTTTTAAGGAACTACCTGTAATTTGACAGTTGATGTTCCTAAAAACTGTCAACATAAGAACGGTACCTCCCGGTTTTCGGTATTTTGTGAATTTTAACCTCTCGATTTTCACTTTGATATAGCCCCATAAATGGTTCCCTACCGATTGAATACTTTTACATACATGCTTGTTTGCCTTATTTAGGTATCAGTGATCGCAAAATATCTTAAATAATTATTCCGTTTTAGCTCAGAACATATTTTTGACGAAGGGTATAAAAAGTTCAGCCCGGCCGAACTTAACGATTTTTTACGGTTAATCTTGCGAAGTATAGCACATCATATTGGGGACCTTAGGTTAAGGCTATATAAGTTTAAAGTTAAGTTTGCCCTGAGAACCCAAAACCCTTTCGGGATTGGGGTCTGCTAATCGAATACAATCACCCCAATTTTTGTCGCACATTTTTATTGATTCTGAAACGTATAGTAATGCACTGATACAGCTGTGATTGGCCAGATAAAACTAGAGTAGTATCGATATTTGTCAAAATTCCTTGTTTGTCTTCTTCTTAATTCTTTTCAACTGTATGAAATAAGTGTTTGTAGTGACAATAGTATTGATACAACAAAATTGCAAACTTTGCTTTCTCCGCTAATCAGTTTAAACACCCATATTAACTGCTAATGAATACGTTTTCAGTTCTCCATCACAAAAAAGATCGACATCATATTCATAAGTTTTGTGTATTTGTTTTATATGACCACAAACCACATTTAAAAATAAAAATAAATAAATTTTACCAAGCTAGACAACATAATGAACTTGTTGTTTTATTGTTATCAGTAAACCAATCTTCACTTGTAAACCAAACGTTTAGAAAAGAAAAGTTCGCAGAGCACGCAGAACAAATATGGAATTCCATAACGTTGAAGTTGGTGATACAATCTTTAGAATACCCACTCGTTATCAAGCGCTGTGTCCGATTGGAATGGGTGCACAAGGTGTTGTGGCCTCAGCTTTGGATACCGAAACGAACACCCGTGTTGCCATTAAGAAGCTTGTGAGACCTTTCCAAAATGTCATTTCAGCCAAGCGTGCTTATCGAGAGTTGAAACTTATGAAACTGGTTAATCACAAGAATATTATTGGTCTCCTCGATGTGTTCTCCCCCCAAGACAATTTGGAGGAATTTCAAGATATTTATTTGGTAATGGAACTAATGGATACTAATCTAAGTGCCATTGTTGGCATTGGCTTGGATCATGATCGCCTCTCATATCTGATATATCAAATGTTGTGTGGCATTCGACATTTGCATTCGGCTGGTATCATACATCGTGATCTAAAGCCCTCCAATATTGTCGTGAATGCCAATTGTACACTGAAAATTCTCGACTTTGGTTTGGCTCGCACTGCAGCTGAAGCTTCATTTATGATGACACCATATGTTGTGACTCGTTACTATCGGGCACCCGAAATTATTGTGGGTATGCCATATAAGGAAAATGTGGACATTTGGTCAGTGGGCTGTATTATGGGTGAATTAATACGCGGCAGTATTCTGTTTAAGGGCTCTGATCACATGGATCAATGGACAAAAATTATTCAGCAAATTGGCACTCCAGATCGAGATTTTTGTGCCGAATTACGTCCAGTTGTGCGCCAATATGTTGATAGTTTACCCCACTGTGATGGATATTCCATTGAACGCTTGTTTCCAGACTCCCTTTTCAATTACAATTTGGAAAACGATGATGTTGCAAATCAAGGAAGCACCGATGAAGCAAGAGATTTATTGGCTCGCATGCTAACCATTAATCCCGCACATCGAATATCAGTAGATGAAGCTTTAAACCACAGCTATATTAATGTGTGGTATGATGCAGATGAAGTTAATGCTCCCATAGTTCAAGGCGGCCCTAATCTGAATATAGATCAAGAAGAACATGACATTGACGAATGGAAGAAAATTATTTTTGATGAAGTAACGAATTTTAAAAGTAATTAAATAAGAAATAAATACTTTTTGAAAATATAGGAAATTGGTAAGTGCTTAGTTATGTCATTTATAAACAATATATGTGAATCCATGTCATTCAAACTTTTTTGCTTTGTTCGATAATGCATCAATAACATTGGATTTTCATAATGATTAATTAGAAAAACCTAAGTGAAATACAATGAATCATCGCCCGGTAATATAATATAAATAATAATAACATTTTCCAGTGGCATTCCTGGTGCAAATTTTCAAATCTTGGGAGATCATATTTGGGAGAAGGAATTTAGTCTTATGGCAAATGAGAGTATATGCACTTGCAGACGGGCTAAAATGTGTCTCAACAAAAAACTACTTTTATAACCCATATGTATTTACTTTGTCCATAACTCTGCAACCGGGTTACCGATTTGGCCCAATACACTTCTACACTTAGGTAAAGTTCGAAGATAGGATATATCCCGCTACACGGAAAAAAATGCCTCTCTAATATACATATGTCCCAAACATATTTTGCAGCAAACATATATTTGCTTGCAACCAGTCCCAAACATAACATATGTTTTGGTCCTGCAAACAATTGTATGTTTGGGTGCAATAATATAAATACAAACCAAAAAGTGACAAAAAACAAACACATGCACCAGTGGGAGTTTACTGAGAGCAAGGGAGCGTAAATAAGCGCTCACGGGGCTCTCTAACATACACACACACAGTTATAAATGGTGGTCGTTTATTCAAATACATAGAAATAACAAACACAACAAGTAAAAAAGTATCAGTCGGCTTTGCCGACAGAGATATACCCTCAGCCTGCAAATTGAAACACTTTTTCACAAAAAACTTATGTATTTAGGAGGTTTCAAAATTTTGGTCGTATGAAACGACAAAAAATTTGATTAGGATTAAAGTTCAAAAATTTTGCGGAAAAGGTACTTAAAGGAATGGACCGACATAGACCATGGAGGTGCCATAGGAGGTTTTTAACCCTTCGGGCTGTTTTCTCAAGAAGTATGGACTTGCCCCTGAAACCACTTTTACCATCGTAATTGAAGCAGCGAATGCAAGTTGCTTCAAAAATCAAAGTGATTCAATAGCAGGTCTTAAAGTGAACTTATCCAAAATTTTGTGTGGGAGGTACGGGATGGAGTGGACAAATATAGTCCATATTCGAACCTGATCTATATCTGGTAGATATTATGAGAATGTGTAAAGTATGGACCAAATCGGTCACTCCCATCAAACGTTATCGTGCGCACAATTTTTCCGAATATTTTTGAACTTTTGTGGGGTAGGTACCTGAAGGAGAGGACCGATATGGCTTATCTACGAACTTAAACTATGTTTGGAAACAATATTACGAAGGCCAAATTTTGGCCGGAATCGGCATTTCCGTTCGAGAATTGTCTTGCGCTTCCACCCATAAACATGGTGTCATAGGGTTTGTTTTTCAACTTTCAGGCTATTTTTTCAGGAAGGATGGACTAGCCCCTGAGGAAACTTGTACCTTCATATAGGGGACAGTGAATACAAGATGTTACAACAAAAACCAAGGCGATTCGAGAGCGGGTCCTAAACTGAACTTTTCCGAAATTTTGTGTGGGAGGTACTCGAAGGAGTATACCGATTGAGTCCATATTGGAACCTCATCTAAGTCTGGTAGAAATTTCATAATGTGCAAAGCATGGACCAAATCGGTTAATCCCTTCAAGAGTTATCGTAAGCACAAATTTTCCGAACATTTTCGAACTTCTGTGGGGGAGGTACCAGAAGGAGTGGACAGATATAATCCATCTTTGAACTTTAACTAAGTTTGGACAAAATATTACGAAATCCAAATTTTGGACCGAATCGGCAGATCCGTTCGAGAGTTATCTTGCGCTCCAACCACTACACACGGTGTCATAGGGTTTTTTGTAACTTTCAGGAAGTATGGACTTGCGCCTAATGAAACTTACAGCGTCGTATAGAGGACAGCGAATACAACTTGCGTAAACAAACATCAAAGCGATTCGAGACCAGGTCCTAAACTGAACTTTTCCGAAATTTTGTGTGGGAGGTACCCGAAGGAGTGGACCGATTGAGTCCATATTGGAACCTCATCTAAGTTTCGTAGAAATTACACGATGTGCAAAGTATGGACCAAAGCGGTTATTCCCTACAAGAGTTATCGTGCGCACAAGTTTTGCGACAATTTTTGAACATTTGTGGGGGAGGTACCTGAAGGAGTGGACCTGTATGGCCCATCTTCGAACTTAAATCGAATCTGGACAAAATATTTCGATACCCAAAATTTGAACCGAGTCGATTGATCCGTTTGAGAGTTATCGTGCGCACCAGCCAGCCAGACAGACAGACGGATCTACTCAAAATTGTCTGAAACGGATATCGTACAAACATACTTGGGGTCTAAAACCATTATTTCGATGAGGCACATTTTTGGCCGTATCAAAGTGTAAATACCCTCTTTAGCCTAAAGACTGAGGGTATAAAAACAACAACAGACACATATGTAGGTACATAAAAATTCCAAAGAAATACATAACATAAAAGCGGAATGGAATAATTTACAAAAAGAATATATAAAAAATATACATATAAAGATTTTAGTAAATTTTCCGAATTTTGTGGCTAACAGTTCCAGAGATGTAAAAACAAATGTGCAAAGAAATGCTCATAACTTCGTTTTTTTATTTTTTGTTGTTTTATCAGCTATCTAATAAAAAATATAAAAAAAAACTGCACAGTGGGATTGGATGGAATTTTCGCGATTTTAAATTTAAAATCAATTTTTATAAACGATTGTACTCTTCGATTATCTTAAAATTTTTCTGTATAAAACTACGATTAACCCCGTGTGGCCCGATGTTGCCTGTGGGCAGGTTTGCATGTTTGTGTATGCGTATTTCCCACACCGTTTGAGATATTTATATATACTAAGTGGCTGTCGGTAGATTGATTTCCGAACAATAAAAAAATGGAAATTACTTTTAAATAAATTGCTAGATTGTAGAAGTTATGCTTGTTTAAGTATAAGTAGTCGAGTACAAATTTGGACATGAAATTTCTTAGTGATTTTTTATGTAAAATGCCATTAAATGTCAAACGAATTGAATGATTGCAGCCAACATCTTACTTAGATGTTGATCTCACAAAATAAAAAAAAAAAAACAAACATACAATTTACAGTTACAATTAGTACTTATAAATTTTTGAAATTTGGAAGTTGCCGTTGGGCAACGTTGTGCCATTGTGGTAACAAAGTGGTCACATTAGTGGAAGTCGAAAATGCTGGTTGGTGGTATTCAATGAAGTACAAATGTTAACTGGGGCATTCGGGGTTGTGAAAAATGTTGTATTTATATTAATATTCAAAGATTGGACTTAAATTAAGAGGAGATTGACACAGTTTTTGGTGAATATACATATTATATATCAGGAATTTGTATGATATCAAGCGAATATCTGTTCATATATCGATGACGATAATTTTATGTTTTGGGTGAAGGTCAATATTATCAGGTTTAGAGTCTGCATAAAAAATACAAACTATTTTTCAAACGCTTCTACTCTGAAAAATGTCAATATGAGCATTTCAAGTTATCTGAACACGACCATATACGTTAAAATTGGCTAATTTGTGAACTATATATGTTAAATAGACCAATTTTTCATTCCATTTCCTCTAGAATTAAAAAAAACTAATGAGATGATGCTTTTCCACATCATGAATTATGAAAAATATGACGATAATACAAAGACTTAAAAAACAAACTTTGTTCATTTTTATAACCACAATGGCCCGATGTTGCCCACAGGATGTGCCAGTTCCAAAGGCATCAGTTTGATGTTTCACGCTTTGGTAGACTTCATTCTGTCTCCTGTACATATCGCCTGCCAAAATGCTCACTTTTGACTTATTTTTTCAAGGATATTTTTGATGTCCTTTTTATCCTGGAATGCAATAATTTATAATTATTATATAAAGCCTATACTCTTCTCTTTAATATGACACCAATACCAGCATCATACGACAATTACAAGTATTGAAAATATTTTTTTTGAAAAATGTTGACCTTTGAAATTTGTTTGACCTCTAAAAGGTCAAAACGATGAGAAAACGAAAAATTAAAAATACCATTATACTCCCTTTTGCTATACTTTCAAACGTATATAGTCCGGTTCAAGTGTAAAAAAATTTTTGAAAATTGTCGGAAGGTGTTACTATTTTTTCTTAAATTTTTTTAAATTTGTAAATTCAATAAAAAATTACAAAAAAATAAGAAGAAATAGTAATCATTCGAATACCACTGCCAAAAAGGTCTTAAAATTCTTGTAATTAATCGTATTTTAATACAAAAAATTTCAAGAAAATCGAAGAGTATAATCATTAATAAAAATTGATTTTAAATTTTAAATTGCGAAAATTCCATCCTTTTACCCTTATTAAAGAAATTATTAGTATTTCTTTGCACATAGTTATTATAGAATTTGACATTTTCAAGGCGCGACATCTCTGGAAACGTTACTATTTATGAGGGCGGTTCTGAAACTTCTTAGCCTATCATTTGAAAGAGAATAGTTAGTTTTTCAAAAATATTTTTATTTTTCAATATAATCTCCTGAAACTTCAATACACTTAGTCCAACGCTTTTCTAGCAATTCTATCCCTTGATTAAAATAGTTTTCCTCAAGGTCTTCAAAATAGTGGTTTACAACTGTGATTGGATCTTCATTTGAGGTAAAACGCTTTTCAGCAAGGAATTTTTTTGATTTGGGAAAAGGTAAAAGTCACTGGGAGCTAAATCAGGAGAATGAGGTGGGTGGTCAAGCAACTCGTACTTTAATTCGTTGATTTTAGCCATTGTTAAAACACTCTTGATGAAAAATGATTTTTTTGTGTTGTAAGCGAAGACGTTTTTCTCGAATTTGTACATTTAATTGATCCAGAATGTTGCAATAGTACTCTGAATTTATTGTTTTACCCTTTTGCAGATAGTCAATCAATAAAATACCTTTAAGTCCCAAAAAACCGTTGCCATAACCTTACCAGCCGATTGAATTGTTTTTGCCTTTTTTGGGGCACTTCCTCCAGCTTCAGTCCATTGTATGGATTGTTCTTTTGTCTCTGGAATATAGTGGTGGATCCATGTCTCGTCAACAGTTATGAAACGACGCTTAAAATCCATTTTATTTCGCTTAAAACGATCCAAACAAGCTTGAGAAATGTTCATTCTTATGCGTTTTTGATCGACTGTTAACAAATGCGGCACCCATCTTGCAGAAAGCTTTTTCATCTGTAGTTAAATGGACTCGATCATTTGAGATGCCCATGATATTAGCAATTTCACGCACTTTCACCTAACACATTCACCATATCATTATGAATTTCTTGTACCGATAAACCTATTTTATGTAAATATTTAATGACAGCACGCATTTCTAATTTTTCCATTGTAAAAAAAATGCGGATGCGTCTTTTTTATACACTCAGCATTCATGCTAACGAGGGTATATACACTTTCATACGGGCAAAATTGGCCTCATCGAAATAATGGTTTTAGACCCCAAGTATGTTTGGACGAAATGTGTTTCAGACAATTTGGAGTCGACTGAGCAATGTCCGTCCGTCTGTCTGTCTGTCTGGCTGGCTGGAGCGCACGATAACTCTCGAACGGATGAACCGATTCGGTTCAAATTTTGACTTTCGTAATATTTTGCCCAAACTTAGTTTAAGTTCGAAGATGAGCTATATCGGTCCACTCCTTCCGGTACCTCCCCCACAAATATTCCAAAATGTTCGGAAAATTTGTGCGCACGATAACTCTTGAAGGGAGCAACGGATTTGGTCCATACTTTGCCCATCGTGGAGCGTGTACCAGATTTAGATCAGGTTTTAATATGGACTCAATCGGTCCACTCCTTCGGGTACCTCCCACACAAACTTTCGGATAAGTTCAGTTTAGGACCATGTCTCGAATCGCTTTGATTTTTGTTTAAGCAACTTGTATTCACCACCCCCTACACGACGGTAAAAGTTTCATCAGGGGCAAGTCCATACTTCCTGAGAAAATAGACTGAAAGTTGCAAAAAACCCCTATGACACCGTGTGAGGAGGTTGGATGGCAAAATAACTCTCGAACAGGTCTGCCGATTCGATCCAAAGTTTGGCCTTAGTAATATTTTGTCCAAACATAGTTTAAGTTCGAAGATGAGCTATATCGGTCCACTCCTTCAGGTACCTCCCCCACAAAAGTTCCAAAATGTTCGGAAAAATTGTGCGTACGATAACTCTTGAAGAGAGTGGCCGAATTGGACCATACTTTACACATCCTAATATATCTACCAGATATAGATCAAGTTCAAATATGGACTATATTTGTCCACTCCATCCGGTACCTCCCACACAAAATTTCGGATACATGTTCACTTTAAGACCTGCTTTCGAATCACGTTGATTTTTTCTAAAGCAACTTGCATTCGCTGCCTCCATTGCGATGGTAAAAGTTGTTTCAGGGGCAAGTCAGTACTTCTTGAGCAAACATCCCTGAAGTTGTAAAAAACCCCTATGGTACCATATGTAGTGGCTGGAGATCCATTCTTTTTAGTATCTCCTCCGCAAAACTTTTGATCTTTAATCCTAATCAACATTTTTGTCAGTTCAAACGCCCAAAATTTTTAAAACTCCCTAAATACATGCGTTTTTTGGGAAAAAATTGTTTCAATATACACAGACTGAGGGTATATCTCTGTCGGCAAAGCCGACTGATACTTTTTTACTTGTTGAACACCTGTTTCTATATGCAGGACTTGCCAGATCGAAACAAAATTTAACATGTGTTCATTACAGAGATGGAAGTTACCAAAACACTTAACTTTTTCTGTTTATACCGCGCTTTTTTGCTACGCTAAGAAGTTTCCGAACTGCCCTCGTACTTATTTAGCTGGCCCATTACAGAAGATTTGTTCCATAGACCGAACTAAGAAAAGATCTCCAATTATCTTTGTTTAGTGCTTCGCTTTCTTGAATACCGCGCCTTCTATTCTTTGGCCTGCCAATTATGGGTGCACCGCCATGTGGATCGAATTTATACACCTTTTTAGCGGGTTCATCATCGGTTACCCAGGCTTCAGTGCCATACATCAGCACGGATAGTCTCAGTGTTTTGTAAAGCGTTATTTTGGTTTGACGAGTTGTTGTTTTGTTTTTGAAGTGCTTGCTTAAGCCAAAGTAGCATCCGTTGGCCAATACAATTCTTCTTTTTATTTCACAACTGATGTCGTTTATTGTGTTTACCGCGGTGCCGAGGTATACGAAGTCTTTTACTACCTCAAAATTATAGGAACCAACTTCCACAGTTGGTCCGAGCTCAATGGACGCATTGCCCGTCGACACCATCAACTTGGTCTTCTCGCCGTTTACCGCCAGACCCACTTTAGCAGATTCTCTTTCGACCCTCATAAAGGTATCGGTTACTTCTTTTACTGATCGTCCCATGATCTCTACGAGTATATCATCAGTACAAGCAAGTAAAATGTGGCTATTGGTGTAGATTGTGCCACTTCTTTTGACGTTTGCCTCTCGTATAACCTTTTTCAGCAGGATGTTGAAGAGATCACACAAAAGGCTGTCCCCTTGTCTGAAACCTCTTTTGGTACAAAACTCTTCGGAGAGGTTCTTTCCTATTTTAAATAAAGATCTTTTGTCAGTTAGAGTCATTTTACAAAGCCGAATGAGCTTTGCGGGGATACCAAATTCAGACATGGCCTGGAATATCTTTGAACGTAGTGGGCTGTCGAAGGCTGCTTTATAATCGACAAAAAGTGGTAGGTGTCGATTTGCATCTCTTGGGTCTTCTCCAGGGTAAATATCTGGTCAATGGTGGACTTGCCAGGTCTAAAGCCGCATTGGTATGGCCCAATTATCTCGTTGACCATAGGCTTTAGTCGTTCGCACAATATCCCTGACACGATATTGTAGGCAATCGGGAGTAGACTTAAACCCCTATAGTTAGAGCATACAGTCTTATCTCCTTTTTTATGGACGGGGCACACGATACTCAGGTTCCAATCGTCGTGTACTCGTTCTTCCTGCCAGATGGTGCTAACTATCTGATGAATACACCTTATCAGCGTGTCGCCTCCGGTTTTGAACAGCTCGGCTGGTAAGCCAGCGGCTCCTAATTGTTCCACAAACATCCCATAAGGGACAAGGGAGACTTCTCTCATATCAATGAGTGCACCCCGATTCATATTAGCTCAAAGATATGGGACCTACAGTTTATCGCCGAGTCCGAACGGCGTGTCTAAGACACCACTTCTGTAGAGAAGTTTTACATAGCTAAAATACTCAGGAAATGTCGCCAACATTACTGAGGGGTATTTTGCCACCGTTGAAAAGTGTTTTGATGTTGCCTGGCCGAGGAATCGAACCCACGACCTTATGTGTGCAAGGCGGGTGTGCATACCATTGCACCACGGTGGCACCATCGGCTCCTGCTGCCTTATTATTCTTCAGCCGGTTTATTGCTGCCTTTTCCTCATCTTGGCTGGGCGGTATACATTCAATACCATCTTCTGGGATTGGATCTGTGGTATCTTCGTCGTCTTCAATGGATACCAACAGGTTTGAAAAATGCTCTTTCCATATCCTGAGCACACCATCTGTATCAGTTACCAGATTACCTTGCTGGTCTCTACAGGAGGAGGTGCCTGTACCAAAGCCATCAGTTTGATGCTTCACTCTTTGGTAGAATTTTCTGACTTCAATCTGGCTCCTCTACATCTCGATTTTTTCACACTCCCGCTTTTCCATCTCTCTCTTTTTCCTGCGAAAAAGACGTTTCTCCTCTCTCCTTTTCTCCCGATACCTTTCTCGTGCGCTACGCTTTGCTACGGATTCTAAAATAGCCCTATATGCCGCATTTTTCTCTTCGGTAGCAGCACGACACTCCTGATCATACCATGGATTCCTTGGTTGAGGTCTCTGGAATCCAAGTATGCATTTTGCGGCTGTTTGCATGGAGGGGGCAATGTTTTGCCATGGTCCTGATATGTTATCGGGACGAGGAGTTCTTTGATTAAGCAGTTGGGCCAGTTGAGCGGAATACGCTGTGGCTATCTGTTGTGATTGCAGCTTACCGATGTCTAACTTTCGTGTTGTGTCTGTTCGTACTTTGTTTGCTACGTTTAACCGGGTGCGTACCTTTGCTGCAACTAGGTAGTGGTCCGAGTCTATGTTTGCTCCTCGGAACGAACGCACATCCAACACGCTCGATGAGTGCCTTCCATCTACCACAACGTGATCAATTTGATTTTTTGTTTTCTGATCTGGAGACAGCCAGGTGCCCTTAACTATTGTGTTTTTTGCCGCTGCGAAGTCTATCAGCCTCATGCCAATTTCAGATGTTTCATTGTGAAGACTAAATATTCCGACTGTTGGGCCAAAGATATTTTCTTTTCCAATTTTGGCATTAAAATCTCCTAGAATAATTTTAATGTCATGGACAGGACAACGGTCATATGTTTCTTCTAAGCGCTCATAAAATATATCTTTGGTCTGTTCGTCCTTGTCTTCAGTAGGAGCATGAGCGCAAATAAAGCTGATGTTGAAGAATTTTGCTTTTATTCGAATTGTAGCAGGTCTTTCATTCACGGGTGTGAAGCTGGAGACCAGGTGTTTTAACCTCCGACCAATTTTGTGTCATGGCAGCTATAATACAGTGCGTTGTTGTGACGCCTTTACCAATCCATCGTATTTCCTGTATGGCAGTAATGTCGGCCTAGTACTTTTCAAGTACATCTGCCAATGCATAAACTGCACCTACTCTATAAAGAGTGCGAACATTTCAGGTGCAGATTCGCAGATCATGGTCCTTAAAACGTTTGCGGGGTTCGTCAATTTTATAGGGGTTTGTTTTCTTTTCTTTAGCTTTTTCATAGTATGATGTTTTTTCTAGGGTAGGGTTACTAAAGCGACGCCCAAACCCAAGTTTTTAATATTCGCATGGGTGAACGCGGGGCACATGTTAGCTCACTACCTTAAACGGGTGTTAAAAGCAGTTCCCAAGGTGACACCACGGGGACGTCAGTGTCCACTTGAGATGAAAGAGGGACCAAGATAAATCCTGGGATTTGCCATGTTAATGCCGGTCAGGACCGTTCCTTGGTATCTTCCATCCCCTACGTCACCCTACACCTGGGCCTAATTCGTTTTATTTGGTGTTAAAACGTGTTTCTGACTAATCGGAATTTATCTACGACCATCCTAAACATATATGCATTTGCATAGGATTCCGCTGTCTACTTATAAGATTTAATATATAGCATATCCACTGTGATATATTTTTTAAATAATCAATAGCACTCCACAATTATTTTTTTCTTACATACATATTTATATAGAATAGAATTTAATAACGTCATTATATATGAATATAACCAACTTATTCCTAACCTTATTACCTTTTCAGATCACCCCATATTGCAAATTTTGGAACTTCGTGTCAATGATAAACAAGCACAAGATTTTGTACGCAAACAACGGGATAGAATAATCCAATAAATTATCACAGAAGTAAATTCCCAGAAATAAAAAAAAACAAAATTTTCCGGAATTATGAAACAAAAACTACAATCAAATTGTATGTGTAAGTATAACAACAGAAGAAAAAGAAAATAAAAAATGAAACAAACAAAACAGATGATAATAAAGGCTGGAAAATAAGCATGTTAGACGGAGAAAATATAAAATTTGAAAAAAAGAAACTTAAGAAAAGTTATAAATATTTATGGTGCATTAAAGAAGACGAACACATTAAAATTTCGGTTATAAGAAACTAAAAAACTAAATTATTCAAGGAAAAGATACAAAAAGTGAAAACAAATAACTAAATGAAAACTATAAATTTTTACAGAAGAATGTTATAAATATGGTAAAAAGGAAAAAAATTGAAAATCATTTATTTTACTTCTTATTCTTTGTATTGTTTAGTTTTTTCTATAAATACTAATGCCATGAAATGACAGAATTTAAAGCAAAATGAAGTTATTAAAATGAAAAAAACAATAGTACTAACACTTTGGAACAAGCAAACAAACCAATCCAATTAAATGCAAACTCTTAGGGAATCTTTTTTGAATAAGAATTTTTTTTTTTCCTTTCATAAATGCTTACAAAACCGATCCTTAAATATGTACTAACTGAACCGATAAAAATTAAAACAATATATGCATAATTCAAATTAATGTAAATTAAAACAAAAATACATATTTATGTTATTACAATTATTAACATAAAGTACATAATGCTGATTAATATTAATGTCAACAATTTAAAGTAGAGAAAATATGAGAGTTTTCAGTCAGATTACCTTTAACATCACACCACCTATTTGGGTATAGTAAAATGTTTTAAATTTTGTGTTTTATTTACAACTTGCTGAACCCGGTGTGCTTTGCAGCCCCCTAATATTTTATATACATTTAAAATTTTACATCTCTGGAATCAAATGATTATATAATGTAATAGTTAGGTACATCAATCTTTCAAATATACATATGTATGTAGGAGTGTATATGAAAAATGTATTGATGTAATTACCAATATTAAGTGCGATTTCTTCCTTGTCCAATCAAATATTTCCATTCACCTTTTTGATTCAATTATAAAATTTCCAATTATAAAATATATTGGGCATTTAATTTACAAAAAAGCACCATTTCTTTAAGAAAAGACAAAACACTGATTTATTCACTCACTTTACCGTCTTTACTCAAAGATTGTATTTATTAGAAGAAAGCTGAAGAAAAAAGAACAGCATAATTAATACCATTTTGTCTTTTTCTCTTCGCTTTCTACGTTGGTTACAACAACAAAGCACGAAACACACGTTTCTTACCGCATACACACCACCAAATCTTCTGCGTTTCCTATTACACCATACACACAGCTCATAAAACAAAAGCTGTGTTCCTTTACTTACCTGAGGTTACCATTTTTACCATTTGTTACCATTTTTAACCTGCAAAGCGTTCCTTAACCCCGAAAAGTAGCAAAACTGGAAGCAATTTTTAAGAGAGTGAGAGAAGAGAGAGAGCGAAGGTGGCCTTCTCTTCTACCACAGGCTACCAGACAAATTTCTGCAGGTAAAAAATGGCAGAATTGATTTTTCGACTTTTGTTTGACGTTTATTTCACAATGAAAAGAAAATGGACGAAAAACAGAAGAAAAAGTCGAACGCTGACAAAACTAAATTAAAAACTGTGAAATAAAATACGAAAATTGATTTTTTTATGTTTCTTTTTGACATTGCTGCCAGATCTACCATTTTTCCGTTCCTTTACTTTTCTGGTAAAAATGTTCATGAGAGAGCAATATTGACACTTTTCTCTTTTACCACTCTTACCATTAAAAAAGTAAAGGAACAAAGCTAAAAAAGTCAAAACAGTTTTGAAATCTACAGACCCTTGACTTCAATTTGGAACAAGTGGCGTTTCTTGCATATGCTTGGAGAGTACCTAAAACTTTAAGTAAATCCATAAATCTATATTAAATATTTTCATTTTGCCCAATATTATAATCAAAATGTATGGTAACCCTTGCAATTAATATGAATTGCTATAAGTAGAAAAACGAAGGTTATGGAATCTTCTAAGAGATTAAACTTAAGTTAAGGCGTGAATAATAGTCCTTTGTTTCAGAAACTCGATTTTAATATAACTATTTTTTCTCATTTTAAAATAATTTTTTTCACCAAAATTAGTCCTGTTTGTAAGGCTTTTTCTCCTTAAGATCTGCAAAACATGGCAAAAATAAGTTGAGTTTCGAAAATTTAGAAATGTTTAGAAGCTACTTGCATCCGAAGTTCAGACGTGTCCGATGTCGGATTCGAAATCGTACCGATATCTTAACGATTGTTGTATGAAATAGATCGGATCGATTTCAGTCCGATTTGGAAACGAAATCTGAAGAAAATCCGGAAAGACAATTTTTTCTTTGAATCTTCGTACAGATTTTTAAAAGGTTTCGGAATAAGGTCGTATGAAAATCGGAGGAAAAAATGTTCTCTGACGAACGAAATCTAAACAAATTCACCAAATGTCCGACGGATGTCCTACACATCTGAACAATTTCGGAAGCAAAATCGTTCAGATTTCGATCCGATTTCGGAGAGAATGTTGGAAGTTAACTTCCCTTCGAATATACCAATGTTTTTCTTCCGATTTCGGTACGAATTCCGAGCGAAATATCGGAAACAAATTTCCCTTCGCACAACAACTACCTTTTGCATGTATCTAACAAAAAGGGGTTGGTATCATTTTAGTTTGTTGCCGAATAACAAAGTGATTGGTTATAAAAATTCGCATATACAATTTTTAAATATCTTAAATATATGTAAATGCAAACAAACAAAAACATTGTTCCACAACATCCCATACGGGACAAGGGAGACTTCTCTCATATCAATGAGTGCACCCCGATTCATATTTAGCTCAATGATATGGGACCTACTGTTTATCGCCGAGTCCGAACGGCGTGTCCTAAGACACCACTTATAGAGAAGTTTTTCAAGGCTGAAATACTCAGGAAATGTCGCCAACATTACTGAGGGGTATTTTGCCACCGTTGAAAAATGTTTGGTGTTGCCTGGCCGGGGAATCGAACCACCGACCTTCTGCGTGCAAGGCGGGCGTGCATACCATTGCACCACGGTGGCACCCAAACAAAGTAGTCTATGAATCACATAAAGTGAAAAATATGTCAAAGCTGAAATATGTAAATGCAACATATAATAATTCAAGCTAGGGCTGATAGACTCAAGATTTTCGCACTCAAAGTTTAAATTTTTCTGCTATAACTACAAAATCATAACATCAATTCAAGCCAGGGCTGATAGACTCAAGATTTTCGCACTCAAAGTCTAAATTTTTCTGCTATAACTACAAAATCATTACATCAATGAAAATCATTAGAAACGTTTGAAATTACAATCTTCCAGTAATAAAACATAACTAAGTATAATTTATCAATTAAAATGTCGTCAGAGAATTTTTTTCCTTATACATATATTCATACGAAATTATTCCGAAATCGCTCATAAATCTTTACGAAGATTCGAGGAAAAAATTTACCTTCTGAATTTCCCAAGGATTTTCTTCAGATTTCTTTTCGAAATCGGACGAAAATCGATCCGATTTCGTTCCGAAATTATGTCAACCACTTCATACAACTTTCGTGAAGATATTGGTACGATTTCGGATCCGACATCGGACGTAGCGTCCGAATTTATAGCGATTTCGTTACGATTGCTTTGCTGGGTAGCCACAATTGAGATTGTGGTGAGGAGTCATGAAGTAAATCAGTAATCGGCACACAACAACACGGTTGCCAGTGCATGGATTTTCAATTAGTTAAATTGCGTGAGTTGAGAGGGAAGCTCTCTTTGCTTGCTCTCAAGTAAAGGGGTGCCGAATGCTGAAGTAAATGCGCGTTCACGTAACCACTAACTAGTATTAGTGTAATTTTCAAGCACGATTATAACAGGTAGCGTTTGTCCTGTTAACAATGTTTCCTCAAAGAGTGTTTGTTTGTTTCTTACATTTTGCAAAGTTCGATTTAGAGCTTCCAAAGATTTTTTTGTACGTTATTGAACATTCATCCCAAATTATGATTTTGCATGATTGCAGTTCTGTCTTGTTGAAACCACATATTCTCCAAGAAGTCGTATTCTTCATATGACCGTAACGCTCCGAATTGACAGTGACAGTCGTTCCATCGTCATTTTCGAAGAGGTAAGGTCCAATCACACCTTCGGACTAAAGAGCGCACCAAACAGTGACTTTTTCTAGATGTAATGGCCTCTCTTCAATTACTAGAGGATTCTCAATTTTGTTTATTAACATACCCACCGAGTGAGAAATGTGCTTCATCGCTGAAGAAAATTTGTCAAAAAATCACGAAAAATCAATAAAAAAAATCACAATTTTTGTAGTAGGTTTTGATAATTTTTATGAGTTGTGTGATAGTTAAGCGATCCATTTTGGTCAATGTCAGATTTTTAACCGAAAAGACAAAAACTGGTTTAACAATTTTGTTTGACAAATGTCGAATTCCAGTTCCATACTTTTGAGACCACGAAATGGATAACCTACTTTTTTTTAAATTGTTTGAAATTATATGGGTAACACTGTGTGTTTTTGATTGCCATTCTACCATATGAATTATAAAATTTTTTTGAAATATTTTATGAAATAAATGAGTTTTTGTATGAGTTATATAAATTTGATGACAATCCGAGGAGTAGTTTTTTTTAATTTTTAAGCAAATGTTATTTATTTCCTGCAGCAAGTTACGCGTTTCGCGGGATATATAAATTGTACATGTTAAAATATATCAGAAATATTTTTTGAAAAAAATCAATATTTTATTTTTTTCTGCGTACGTAAAAATACTTTAACCGCCTGTTCATGTATGTCGCACGGAAACCTGTACGAAAGGAAAGCAGTCGCTCGCTTCCGTCTAAAAATGCGTTCATTTATTTCGCAAACTATCGTGCGACTGCCGTTACGTATCATATGCGAAATACTACTAATTTGAATGTACATTTGTACAACTATGTTCCATAAATGAGAGCCAAATGAGAAATGAAAACAAAATCCACATATACATACAAACATTGGAATATTTGTGATTTGTTTTGTGTGAAAAATAAAATGTGTCGGTATTTTGAATTATTTTATTTTATTGATTTCTTCAAAATAATAAAAGAAGCCGCCATTGAAGCGTGCCTGTAAAATTTTTATTTTGTTTCAAGAATGTGTTGCATAAATTTGTTTTAAGATTTTCGGTGTTATTCGCGAGTTTACGTTCTACTCGGCAGCTACAAAGCAAGTGAGTGATTTTGACATTCTCTTTCTATAAGAGACAGTCCTTTCGAAATACATAAACCCAAATTTAATGGAAAAGTGTACGTTTACGTGTTATTTCGTATGGCTTGTCGGTCGCATAGATTTTCGTTTCGAAGGTGTTTACATGAACAGAAAATTATTTTTTCCACTTCCGAAGCGCAAGAAACCTTTCGGTCGACATACATGAACAGGCTGTAAATAACATTTCCAATCGTTTCGTTTCGTGTTTTCCATAGGAACAATACAAAACGAAACATAATCCACGCTGGCGGAGTTCGCTGTATAGTTTCGTTTTGTTTACATTCGTGAGTACGAACAAAATGAAAAGCGAAAAGTACTCAAACCCACAAGAGTAGATAGAAAACTTAATAGTACTAAACACATGTGAAAAAATCAAAAACGTTTGGTGGTTGATAAAATATTCACTGTCGTATGTTGATGTTAGTTTATGGGGTTGTTAAGCAATCACATGTGTGTGTGTGTCTGAGTGTGTCATTCACGGCAAACGTTTGCCAAAATTCTTTTTGTTTCGGTGGTGAATGAAACAACTCGGCAAAGCATAGCCGAAGTACATTTCAGCAATCCTACAGTTTCCATATTTTTGCATTGAAAAGTTTGTGGTTTTGTTTTGGTTGTGAGAATAAAACGATTCAGAGAAGCTAAAAAGTTAGTGGCTTTGTGTAATTGGTACGGGAATCGATTTGTTTCTTTACGTTCATTGATTTTTATAAACTCACACTTTTAGGGTGTATACACTCTGATGCGACCAAAAATGTGGCTTATCGAAATAATGGTTTTAGACCCCAAGTATGTTTAGACGAAATGTGCTTCTGACAATTTGGAGTCGATTTAGCCATGTCTGTTCGTCTGTCTGGTTGGTTGGAGCGCACGATTACTCTCGAACGAAGCAACCGATCGGGTCCAAAATTTGGTCTTCATAATATTTTGTCCAAGCTTGGATTAAGTTCGAAGATCGGCCATATCGGTTTACACCATCGCATTCCTCCCCCACAAAAGTTCAAACATTCTTGCTGTATGATGTTTCAATTTGCAACAGGATCTCCCACCATTACTCGGTAACAATGCGTTCAAATGTGCCGGAATTGTATTACCGACATTGTTGCACCTGGTAAATATCATCTGATTGTCTCTAAAAATTAGTGGGTTACAATAATCCCATTATGTAACAATACCATTACGTAATTCGATTTAACTTAATTCCGTGTAGACGTTGTTCTATTCCCCGATACTATTTCTACCAACTAAAACGAGGGTTCGTTTAGATGACTTCGTAACCGATTTTAATTTACTAAGCACAGAGCTTAACTCTAAAAAGCACACAGCTTTCCTTTACTCATTCTCTAAATAACATTAAGCGAACAATAATGCCTGTATTCTGAAGTTGTTCTAGATGATAATGAAATAAATAATTGCCGGGTTGGCCGAATTACGACAAGGCAACATAATTTTGCCATTACCACAGCATATACCTGGTGGATCATTTATGTATTTGACAGAATTAAAATATTAACAAATATTATCCATTTGATCAATAGTTACTAACACTGTGCAACATTTTTAAGGTGATCTTGTGCAAACAATTCGAACTGAGGATTTTTGGAAGTTCAGACCCAAACGACAAGAAACCCTTCTTGGATTTTTTTGTGTCAGATCCAGCTCGGATTTTATGGCCCCATCTAAATATGGTTAAATATTGAGTTTTTAAAGAAAGTAGGGGCTATATCTCTGAAACCAATGCGAATATTTTTCTGACCTCTGAAGCAAATTTGTAGATAAGGACAAGAATAAAATATTTGGAGAAATAATGAACTCGAAAAACTACATTTATTGCCTCAAATTTAAAAATATATGCAAAAATTCCACAATTTTTATACATTTCGCACCTATGTCCAAAACCGTTAATTTTTTCTGAATATTTTCTTTTGGGAAAATTTTCCCTGGAATGTAATACACAACTCTTCAGAACATGTCATTGTTGTTGTAAAATGCCTCTATACCGTTGTTTTCAGTACATTTTTCAGTGAAATCCGAAATGCGAGAATAAACTGTTGGTGTGAACTGTGTTTGAAATACGTTTTGTAAAAGATATGATGCAAAATACCGCTGAAACAACATGAAGTAAGCATTTTAGAGTTTCAGAATGTTCTAAAGAATTGTTGAGAACTTTATTTGGAAGATTTTTGCAAAAGGTTACTTGGTTCAACTCCTAATAGTTTAGCCGATACTGACAAGAATTTCAGCAATTATGTAAAATGTTCTATATTTTATAGATTTTGATGCCCTAGATGGAGTTTTTCTTATGTGGTTTTTTTAAAAGATAAGTTCTATTAGTTTAGGGCTACAATATTGCTAAAGACAGCAAGGCCAAATTCCTATTCGTTTCTGAGATAAAGGCCTGATAAATGCATGAAACATTTCTTGCAATTCGGTAAAAATGCGTTCACTTGTGCCGGGATTGTATTAGCGACATTGATGCACCTGGTCAATATCATCTGATTGTCTTGGTGGGTTACAACAATACCATTACGTAATTCGATTTAACTTAATCCCACGATAAAATTTCTACCAAATAAAAGGAGGGTTCGTTTAGATAACACAACGCTTTATTGACTTTACTTTAACTATTCGTAACCGACTTTAAGCACACAGCTTAACTATAATAAGCACACAGCTTTCCTCTACACACAGCACACAGCTTTCTCTAATTTACGGTTTTAGCTCGCGGTCTGATTTACAACTGCCCCACAACTCTCTTGTATTTATGTAAAATTCCCTCTCGTTGTCGATGTCTCCAGAAGAAAGATCTGGAAACATCACGAATACAAATAACTCACCAGTGCAACAAACACACAACTCGTATTATTATATATATATATATGCGCGAAAGAATGACATATACGAGAGAATTGAAAGAGCAACAATGACAATGATGTTAAAACAATCATGAAAGACTATAACAAAAACAATAGCAAACTAAACATTTACTAAAATGTACACTAATGCCTTGTTCATACTGCCACTTATTCGCTCTCTATTCGTTGTTCGAGCCAAATTATGTATTAATTACTTCATTTTCCATACAAAATTCTGAGAGCGAAGAACGATTTCTGTACATTGTTCAATTTAAATAACTCTCCGAACGACGATAAAATATGTCCAATCTCTAACAAATGAGAGTATTTATCGAAATGAATTGATTTTGACAGAAAAAATACAAAATTTAAAAATTTATGAAAAATAACAAAATTTTTAGAAAAACTGCAATATACGAATGAAAAGTAAACGGTGGAACGATTAGTATTCATTCAAAGTATAGTACATGTTGTCTTCTCTTTTATTGCAGTTACATTTCTTGTCAATTGTCAATCGCGTAAAAATCTAAAAACTAAAATCAATTACCTGCCTGAAAGTCTGTATTCCAAAAGTTATTTTGGCAGGTCTTTCTCGTTAATTTTGAAAATAGAAAATTTGGAAAATGTGTTGAAAACATTACAATTTTAAGAAAAAATAGAAATCATAAATGAAAAGGATAGAATATGACATAAAATCGATGTTTGAAAGAAAGAAAATTATTTTTCCAGTTCATATCAAGTAATTTTGCATGTCTTTTGTTTGAAACTTTCTTTAAAATCAGCAAACAAAAAGTATGAAACGGGTCGTATGAACCGGTTAATTCGTATACTTAATTATGAAAGCTAACAACGTAATTAAAGAACTGTTATGAACATGGCATTAGTGATAATTTCATGACTGTGAAAAATTCCACACTGTTGTTTTTGTTGAAAAACTAAATCAGATAAAGCAAATGCTTAATAAAAATTTGCATTACAATTCAAATTCTTAAATTAACGGAAATTCATGTAAGTTAACTTAAACCTATTAGTTACATTCGTAACAACTCATTTGACTTTTGAACCCAAAACGGCGCGATCTAAAAACATTAATTGTATTTTCGAATCTTAGAAAGGAAATGTCTGTATTCTGAAGTTGTTCCCGATGCTAATGAAAGAAATGGTTCCCGGGATGGCCGTAATTCAAGAAACAAAATGTTTCTTATGTAACGTATAGGTTTAAGTTAATTTTATTGAATTTCCCTTAATTTGAATGTTTGAATTGTAACGAAGATTTCTATTGAGCAGTTACTTTGTTTAAATCGTGTTACAACAACAACTATTAGAAAGAACAACGCTACGAAATTATCCAAATTTACTTTGAAAATCAGTCGTCGATTCGCGCAACTTATAGACGACTTCGTCATTTGTATGGCGATCAGCGATGAGGCGCATTTTTGGCTTAACGGGTTTGTTAATAAGCAAAATTGCCGCATATGGAGTGAGACCAATCCACAAGAGACCCTACAGACTCCATTACATCCAGAAAAATGCACCGTATGGTGCGGTTTTCACGCTGGTGGCATCATCGGACCTTATTTCTTCAAAAATGAGGCCGGAGCTCGCGTTACGGTCAATGCAGATCGTTACCGCACCATGATCAATGATTTTTTGTTTGAAAATATGGAAGACATTGATCCGGAGGAGATGTGGTTTCAACAGGATGGCGCTACGTAACATACAGCGAACGCAACCATCGACTTATTGAAATCAAAATTTGGCGATAAGTTGATTTCGAGAATGGACCTGTCAATTGGCCTCCAAGGTCGTGCGATTTGACACCTCTCGATTATTTCCTGTGGGGCTACGTGAAGTCACTGGTTTATGCCAGGGGTGCCAAGTTGGTGGTTTTCCCGCTACATGTGGTGATTTTTGACGTACAAAAAACACTGTTTAAGCAGGAATGTCAACTGTTTTAAGGTAAAAATCGCTACAGACCTATGGTGCGTATGTGGCTGTAGCGATTTTTACATCGGAACAGTTGGCATGCCTGGTTTATGCTGATAAACCAGCAACAATTGATGCCTTGGAGGCCAGCATTGTTCGTGTTATTCGTGACATACGGCCAGCAGTGCTCGAAAAAGTGGCCAAAAATTGGACGTCCAGAATGCACTTCGTCAAGAACAGCCGCGGTGCCCATATGCCCGAAATCATTTTCAAATGTTAATGACACGTATTGATCTTTCGAATAAAAAAAAAAATGATTACAATTTAATTTTTTGTGTTATTTTTTACAATTTCAAGTTCTATCGCGCTTAAAAAAACACCCTTTATTTACCACTCTTTGCCCGTGTATGTGTGTGTTGTACGATTAGTGCGTGTTTGTGTGCTTGTCGCACTGCTAAATTGGGGTGTTCTAAAAGCTTCCATATCGTCTAGGGACTAGACTCTAGGCGGTCTGGAAATATCAGGAACTAGAGGCGATTGGGATAAATACAAGGAGATTCAGCAACAGGGAATTAGTTGTGTTTTAGACGTCAAACTAAACAGTGGGTTAAAGAAGTAAAGGAAAGCTGTGTGCTGAACAGAGAAAGTCGGATGTGAATAAGTGTAATAAAGTAAATAAAGCATTGTAGAAACGTAATCTAAAACGAACCCAGTTTTATTTGGTACAAATCGTACTGGGAAATAAAACAACGTTAAATCTAATTACGTAAAAATAATTTTGCCATTACCACAGCATATACCTGGTGAGCCATTTATGTATTTGACATCATAAAAATATTCACAAATATTATCCATTTGATCAATAGTTACTAATTCATCGTCACTGTAATCCATATTTTGATTGTAATTAAATGCGACGCGTTCATACACATTTAGACGATTTTGAATTCGGCTTGATTGTGGGCATTCTGCGGGCATCACGTCTTTGTCTTTTTCATTTATTCGTTGTTTCATTACTTCTAGCATGCACTACTCTGAAGCGGTCATTTCTGAGAGTCCGGACATTCCAGGTGCAGATTCATGATCATGGTTGCATCCACATGCAAGCACGGTTAGCATCAGGTCTCGTATTAAAATAAAAAGTATCCAAATAGTGGGTGGTGATAAAAGTAATCTCGACTGGATTTTTCTAAATATTTTTGGTTATTTGTATGAATATTCATTGAGTTCACAACATAAACCATTAAAAGGATTTCGGTTTCATTTCAAGAAAAGCGCAATTAAATATTAAATATCATCAAAAAAATATTTTTAGAAAAAATAAGAAACAAAATGATTGTCAATTCTTAGAAAAAAAACCAAAAAAAAAAACTTTATATATGTAAAAACTGTATTTGTATCAAACGTGATATACACCCTATACCTATTACTACTACTTACAACAATCTGAGTAAAAATAAACAGAGCTTAGCCTTTTAGAACTACATATTTTTTACATAGATCCTTTACTATGCACCCACTCCCTACTATCCTTTACATCAACTAAAATGTCACTTAAAATTCAGAAAATCCAATTTTTTATACAAACAAAAAAAATACCAGAAATAAATTAAAACGTTCAACCCGCACCAATTTATTATATACAAAGTAATAAAAAAAAACTTGTAAAAATCAGCACCTATTTTATAAAAATACTTAAAAAATAAAAAGATTTTTCTAAATAAGAAAAATAAACATTTTGAAATTAATAGATTTCTAAAATCTATCCTAAAAGGTCTTGACAAATTTTTTAACAATTTTTTTTTTTAATATTTTATTTTGCTAATATTTCAATTCTGAAGAAAGAAACAAACAAACACTTTAAGTAAGAAAAGTCACATTCATGTTGTAAATTTTGTACTATACAAACAAAACTATAAATATACTGTTAACACAACTACCAATACTATGGAAAACATTTAACACGAAGATCATGAGTCCGTACTGTAATCTACATTATCTTCATTACTCTCTTAGTCTATATAAAACTTATTTTTTAAGACATTTAACTTTTTTATACCTGGCAAAAAAAAACTAAAAACACAGAAAATAAAAATTCTTTCTTTTTAACCACAACTTATCGAAATTAAAAAAGAAAATATGGTAAACGATAATGATAATAATTATCTATAAAAAATTAACTATTAAATTCTGTAGCTAAATATATATTAAAAAAAAAACAAACAAATATTTGTAATTATAAATTATTCATATACATAAATGTAGAAAACAAAAAAAATTTCATTAAATTTAAAAATATATGGGAAAATATTAAAAATAATTGTTGTAGGTTAAGGACAAAATATAATATATATTATTTATTTAAATTATTTCTTTGTTGCAACAGCAAATGGTTGCAGTTTGGTATGTTAAGGTAATGTCACATTAGGCAAATATTTGCTCCAGCGACAGTCGGTGTCCGCTCACTGAGAGCAAGTCCGCTCACTGAGAGCAAAATGCAATGCATTATTTACGCACACAAATATGTCGCTGGAGCAACTATTTTCCTAATGTGACCTCACCTATAGTTACTTTGAAACAGCGATGTCCATCGTACGAGGTCTATTGCATACTTTAGGACAGCATCCGGCAAAAAGGGGCACACGTGCCCTTGATGAGAGTAACACCACAATTTAATCTTCACTCTAAAGTCAATGAAGAAGGTTGTGTTGTCGCTTTTTTCAATGGTTTTTAATTTTAGCAATGCAATAACCCACACGATGTTTGTGGAGAGAGCGAAATTTACGCTCTCGATGTCGTATGCATGTGACCGCACATACTTCATTTGTATTGGTGCCGATACCTGCTTTAGGGCAGCGTCAGGCACCATACATTTGTATTGCATACTTTACGGGGTGTCATTGTGTGAGTGTATGCTTTTTCAATGGGTTAAATTGTGTGTGTGGAGATAGCAACGGTAAATGAGCGCACACGGGCGCCTAATCGCCTGACGCTGCTTTAGGGGTTGCCATTGTGTGAGGGTTATGACAATATGATCTTTTTTAAGGGGAATGAATGAACTTTTGCCTATTAATGCCTAAAATAAGGTTCATTCCATTTAAGTATTAAACAAGTGAGAACGGCGTTAAGTTCGACCGGGCCGAACTTGTTATACCCTCCAACACCAGTTGTATAGAAGTAAAATGGAACAATTAGTTTCCTCTCGTTTATGAAGAAGGCTAACTACCAAATTTTGAGCAATTTAAAAATGCCGAAATTCGGGAGATGCCGTTATATGGGGGCTACATCAAAACTTCGATCTATACTGGCAAATTTCTGACGGAAAGTTTACAGACTCAAAGAAGACTAAATACCAAACTTCTGATATTTCGGTAAGATAATGTGGCTAGAATACCCCCAACGAAGTCTAAATAACAAATTTCAGCCATTTTGGTGGATTATTGTAGCCACAACCTTCACAATAGCGAAAATCGGGAGTTGCCGTTCAATGGGGTCTATATGAATGTGTGGACCTATATCAAAAAAGTTCTGGGGGAAAGTTTTATACCCCTAATGAATACTAAATACAAAATTTCAGCCATTTTCGTAGATTATTGTAGCCACAACCATATGAAGGCCTGGACCTATACCGACAAATTTCATATGGAAATTGTTATACCACAGATAAGGACTAAATATCAAATTTCAGCCATTTTGGTGGATTATTGTGGACCTATATCGACAAAATTGTGGGGGAAAGTTTTGTACCCTGAATAATGCCTAATTACCAAATTTCAGCCATTTTGGAGGAATATTGAGGCCACAATCTTAAAAATACCGAAAATCGCTCTATGGGGGCCACAAGAAGGCGTGGACCTATAACGATAAATGGAAATTGCTATACCCCAAGTGAAGACTAAATACCAAATTTCAGCCATTTTGGTGGATTATTGTAGCCACAAATCGGGAGATGCCGTTCTATGGGAGCTATAACAAGCACCACTTCAAGGTAATATTTCGTCACCAAAAATGCCCGAAGACGTAATCCACGTGGAAATCGAAATTCGTTTTTTGATGGAATCTGATACATAAAGCAGAAGTACATGATCTGGCAAATTTTCAAGCTTCTACGTTTAAAAAAACCGATCCTATTCAAGAAATGCCAATAGACAACAGCATACTGTCATTTTCATAAAACACAAAAGTCGTAACCCACATTATTTTAGTACAAACAATGCAGTATTTGATTTTTACTGCAATTATATTTCCAGATGGTCGGTTTATTGAGTATAATGTATAACACATATGGAAAACAATATGTTAACCGGACAAAAGTAAGTGGTTATCGGAAGGCAATGCAAGACAAATGAAGCCCGGATGTTAAGCAGGTCGTCTCGATATTGCTCATTTTTTTCAAGAAATTTTGAGACGTTGATACAAAAACGTGTATATGCTCAAACTTCACGTCGTTTTAATACAAAGACGTAATCTTTAAAGACGGATACGATTAGGCTGTATCTTCGGAGCCATACATCAGTACGGGTAGTATCAGTGTTTTGTAGAGCGTTATTTTTGTTTGACGACATGTGGCTTTGTTTTTTAAACTGCTTACTTAAACCAAAGTAGCATCTGTTAGCCAATACAATTCTTCTTTTTATTTCACAACTGACGTGGTTAGTTGTGTTTACGGCGATGCCGAGGTAGACGAAGTCTTTTACTACCTCAATATTATAGGAACCAACTTCCACAGTTGGTCCAAGCTCAATGGAAGCATTTCTCGTCGACACCCTCAACTTGGTCATCTCACCGTTTACCGCCAGACCCACTTTAGCAGATTCTCCTTCGACCTTTATAAAGGTATCAGTTATTTCTTTTACTGATCGGCCCATGATGTCTATATCATCAGCATAAACAAGTAACATGTCACTATTGGTGTAGATTGTGCCACTTCTTTTGACGTTTGCCTGTCGTATAACCTTTTCCAGCAGAATATTGTAGAGATCACACGAAAGGCTGTCTCCTTGTCTGAAACCTCTTTTGGTACCAAACTCTTCGGTGAGATTCTTTCCTATTTTACCTAAGGGCCTCGTGTCACTTAAAGTCATTTTACAAAGCCGGATGAGCTTCAGACATGGCTTGGAATACCTTTGAACGCAGCGGGCTGTCGAAGGCTGCTTTATAATCGACAAAAAGGTGGTAGGTGTCGATCTGCATCTCTTGGGTCTTTTCCAGGATTTGCAGCAGGGTAAATATCTGGTCAATGGTGGACTTGCCAGGTCTAAAGCCGCATTGGTATGGTCCAATTATCTCGTTGACCATAGGCTTTAGTCGTTCGCACAATATCCCTGACACGATCTTGTAGGCAATAGGGTGTAGACTTATGCCCCTATAGTTAGAGCATACAGTTTTATTTACTTTCTTATGGACGGGGCACAGGATACTCAGGTTCCAATTGTCGGGTTCTCGTTCTTCCTGCCAGATGCTGCTAACTAGCTGATGAATACACCTTATCAGGGTGTCGCCTCCGGTTTTGAACAGCTCGGCAGGTACGCCATCGGCTCCTGCTGCCTCATTGTTCTTCAGCCGGTTTATTGCTTTCTTTGCCTCATCTTGGCTGGGCGGTATACATTCAATACTCTCTTCTGGGATTAGAACTGTGGTATCTTCGTCGTCTTCGCTGCTATTGGATACCAACAGTTTTGAAAAATATTCTTTCTATATCCTGAGTAAACTATCTGTATCAGTTACTAAATTACCTTGCTGGTCTCTACAGGAGGATGTGCCTGTACCAAAGCCACCAGTTTGATTCTTGACTCTTTGGTAGAATTTTCGGACTTCATTCTGGCTCCTGTACATCTCGATTTTTTCACTCTCCCGCTTTTCCAACTCTCTCTTTATCCTGCGGAAAAGACGCTTCTCCTCTCTTCTTTTCTCCCGGTATCTCTCTCGTGCGCTACGCGTTGCTACGGATTGTAAAGTAGCCCTATATGCCGCATTTTTATCTTCGGTGGCAGCACAACACTCCTGATCATACCATGGATTCCTTGATGGAGGTCTCTGGTATCCAAGTATGGATTTTGCAGCTGTTTGCATGGAGTGGGCAATAATTTGCCATTGCGCTGATATGTTATCGGAGGAGGAGTGTTTTTATTAAGCAATTGGGCTAGTTGAGTGGAATATGCAGTGGCTATCTG
The DNA here is from genome assembly GCF_047663935.1 of Musca autumnalis. Lineage (NCBI taxonomy): Eukaryota > Metazoa > Arthropoda > Insecta > Diptera > Muscidae > Musca > Musca autumnalis. The sequence continues at coordinate 65,561,217 of NW_027411977.1, read as the reverse complement.
TTGTGATTGTAGCTTACCGATGTCTAATTTTCGTGTTGTGTCTGTTCGTACTTTGTTTGCTACGTTTAGACGGGTACGTACCTTTGCCGCAACAAGGTAGTGGTCCGAATCAATGTTTGCGCCTCGGAACGATCGTACATCCAACACGCTGGATGAATGTCTTCCAACTATTACAACATGATCAATTTGATTACTTGTTCTTTGATCTGGAGACAGCCAGGTGCCCTTATGAATATCGAGATGATTAAATCTGGTACTGCTAACTACCATGCAAAGTCTATCAGCCTCATACCATTGTCAGATGTTTCACTGTGGAGACTGAATTTCCCGACTGTTGGGCCAAAGATATTCTCCTTTCTAATTTTGGCATTAAAATCGCCTAGAATGATTTTAATGTCATGGGCAGGGCAACGGTAATATGTTTCTTCTAAGCGTTCGTAAAATATATCTGCACCTTTTCTATAAAGAGTGCGAACATTCCAGGTGCAGATTCGCAGATCATGGTCCTTAAAACGTTTGCGGGGTTCGCAACTTTTGAAGGGTTTGTTTTTCTTTTCTTTCGTTTTTTCATAGTAGGCTGTTTTTTCTAGGGGAGGGTTACTAAACCGACGCCCAAACCCAAGTTTTTAACGTTCTTATGAGTGAACGCGGGGCACATGTTAGCTCACTACCTTTAACGAGTGTTAAAGGCAGTTCCCCAGGTGACACCACGGGGAGGTCAGTGTCCACTTGAGATGAAGGAGGGACCAAGATAAATCCTGGGCTTTGCAATATTAAAACCGGTCAGGACCGCTCCTTGGTATCTTCCATCCCCTACGTCACCCTCCTGGCATCATCTATTTTAAAACTGATATCAAAGACGACTACCTGATTCTACCACAGAGAAGTTCTGGAAATTTTGAGGAAGTAGATCCTCCTCAGATGTAAACACAAAGGCTAAAAGTTCCAAAAAAGAAATTTCAACCATGCAAGACTTAAAACGCTTAATTCCAAGTGATTGTCATTACTTGTATGACAACATTCCTTATGAGAATTAAAAGTAAAATTTAAATTGTTACAGATCACTTAATTTATATTAACTACATTTTGTCCGTAAATATCGTATAATACAATTGAAATTATAAGTAATTATAGTGATGGTTGGAATAGACAGTTCACCTAAATGTGGTCCATTGAAATATCACCGTTAAGGCTTGGAATTGAACCCAACCCTTTCAGATTGCAGTTTAAAGTTCGCGTGGATTACGTCTTTTAGCATTTTGAGACAAATGCAATACCAAAAGTCGTAATCCACACAGCTTTTACAATTCTGAAAAAAAACAAAAATTTATTTTTGCTCTGTCTTAAAACACGATACTAATGTTCGATATTTATACTATGTTCGATATTTTACAACACTGTTTTTATTTTATAACGTTTTTTTGCTTCTCCTGTAAAGTTTTAATTTTGTGGTTTACGTCTTCGGGCATTTATGGTGACGATTTTCACCTTCTGAACTGATTCAAGAACTTTTCCATTTCCTCAATTAGTTTTCAATTTTACTAAAAATAAATATTTACAAAATTCATTACTTACATACCAAATGCAATCAATTCAATTTAAAAAAAAAAAAATCAATGAATGATTTCCTAATTTAAAAACTAAAATTCAATTAAGAAACACTTTGCTGTGGTTAAACGAAAATTTCATTAAATATTTTTCCTTTCAGCAGATCTAAGAAAAGCTAATATTCTAAAAGTTGAGCACACATACATATGTATATGTATGTGTATATACACAAATTGAAATAACATTTGACCACAAAAAAATAAATACAAATATTTATGTTTGCACATGTGACATAAGTTTTACAATATACATATGTGTATTTTGTTTTTTAAATAAATTCCATAGAAGTAACATGAAACTACAAGTTCCAAAACCTATAAAAAAATTGACAGAACACAACAACACGAGTTGTACAAAATGATCAAAATATTGCAATTCTGTTGATGTTATATGTTATTTATATTGTTTTATTATTCACAAATGGAATATTCATAAATAGAGAAGCATGAAGGTACCTTCACACAAAACAGAATCAAAATTATAACAACAACAACAACAACCAAATCTTTAATATCAAATCAAATGAACAACTACTACTGGTCACAATACATACTTGACACAATGTTACAAATTTACACAGGCAATGCATATACATACATATATTTTTATATACAATTTTTTATTAATTTATTTATTTTCGGAAAAATATATTAGACATAAAACAAAACACTTGGAAAATAGTTTTCTTGTATTTATTTTCTTTTTTTTTTTGTATTATTAGTTTTTTTTTTCTTTTTTGTGCAACTATCCTTCCCTTTTTTGACATTTAAAGAAGAAATTTATCCAGATTGCCAAATAGTAACAAAACCACATCATTTTACATCCAAATTATCAAAAAACTTGTATTAAATAAATAAATATTATATGATTTTCTTTGTTAATAAAAATAAATGTATAATTTATCGTAAATTTTATTTTAAACATAGAAGAGATGTGCCTATTTCAAAACTGATCGGGTCAAGTACTGCAATTTTACTACTTTTCTTTTAAAAATTTGAAAAGTTTTAACAATTTTGTGTACAGGAACATAAAAATTCTGATATGTATTCTGATTTGGGCATAGTTTAACTCAGTGCCGACCAACCCTGCAAGCAAAAACTATCGCGGAAGTGACTTAGGAGTGTCGCTCAGGGCGATGGAAACAGTTGCGGCGATAGTCACAGAAGTCTCCCTGAAGTGACCTCCGATGTGAAGAAATGAACCACTCCGGCGTGTCGTCTTGGAAGTCACTCCAGCGACACTTCTAGAAGATAATTTCCGCGATAGTTCTAGAAATTATTAAAAAAAATTTTTTCTATTTATTTTTATTTAAATTTTTTTTTATTTTTATTTATTTTTTTATTTTTCTTCTCTATTAGAGAAATTATTCTTTGCAATTTCCGCCTACATTATTTTTGCCATTTTAAAAATGTGATGTTTTGTTGCCTGACTTGGGATGCGAACCCGGACTTTCAGAGTGCAAAGCGAGTATGCTTACCACTGCACCACCGCCTCATATAATCATCAGATAGAAAAATGTTCTATATTTGTTCAGATGTGTTGAATCATTAAATAAATGTAAACAATCGCCTTGGAAGTCACTCCGAAGTGTCGGCATACGTGATAAAACGTAATCACAATAAGGTTGTACAAATTATTTGTGTAACTCACTAACGATCTTCCTTGGCGTGTCTCCGGAGTGACCTCTTAGGCGAGAGAGTGCGAAACTCACTTCCAATTGCTGGCAGGGAAGAAGAGCGAAGCCAAAAATGTGAATGTATTCAAAACATTGGCAATTTATGACAGTGTTTTAGTAAGGTTGTATGCATGCAAGCAAACAAAATATCAGATATCCGACACATCTGAACAATTTCGGAAGCGAAATTATTCAGATTTGTTCTGATTTCTATACGATTTTTCGTAGGGGACTTCATTCAGATTTCATTTCGATTTCGGAGGCAATGTCGAAAATAAATTTCCCATCGAATATACCAATGTTTTTCTTCCAATTTCGGTACGAATTCGGATCGATGTCGGAAACAAATTTAACAAATTTCCGTTCGCAGAACAACCACCTTTTGTATATATCTAATTCCTTGCTGTTAGATATATACAAAAGGTGGTTGGTTTCATTATAGTTTGTTGTTGAAAAGCAAAATGGCTGGTTATAAAATTCGCATATACAAGTTTTAAATATAAATTCAACATATAATAATTCAAGCTAGTGCTAATAAACTCAACATATGTGTTCACAAAGTTTACATTGTTCTACTACAAAACGATAACAGTGAAAATCATAAGAAACGTTTGAAATTACAATCTTCCAATAAAAAACAAAAAAAATTCATCAATGAAAAAAAGGCGTCAGAGAAACAAAATTTCCTTTGATATTCATACGACATTATTCCAAAATCGTTCAGGAAACTTTACGAAGATTCGTAAGATACCTCCGATTTTCATACGACATTATTCCGAAATGGTTCAGAAATCTGTACGAAAACTCGGAAGAAAAAATTCGCCTTCCGAATTTCACAAGGATTTTCTTTCGAATTCTGACCGAAATCGATCCGATTTCGCTCCGACATTTCGTTCCGAACTTATGTCAACCACTTCATACAACTTTCGATAAGATATCGTTACGATTTCGGATCCGACATCGGATGTAGCGTCCGAATTTTTTTCTGATTTCGTTACATCGGTATGATTGGTTTGCTGGGAATCTACAAAACAAAAACAAATCAAAACATTCGCTCTCTCTTGTACGCTCTTTCTTTGCGTTCGGATCGTATGTGTGTGAATTACAGAAAATCTTCGTAACCAGCGACAAATGGCTGTTTTGTTTTAACTTCATTTCAAACTGTTTGTAGCAAATCGTCTGCTACGCACGAAAAGGTCGTAGGTCCACTTTTTTATAAATCGAGTTTTTGTTACAGAATGATAGTAGAAGCCAAAAAACACGTCGTATATGATATAAAGAAAATGACATTATGTCGAGTTTTTCTGTATGTTTTGCTACTGTCGGAAAAGGTCGAAAGTCAACAAAATGTGGAAATTTGAGTACGAAAAAAACACAGAAAAAATATTTTGAATGAATACTACAACTAATGTAGCTCAGATATAATGATAGACATCATCCATGGTTTGGGAACATTGCAAAGAAGCAGCTTACAACTTTAAATGATAATTGAATGATATTTGGAGGAGCCAAAGGATGGATCTCATATGCAAATATGAAGGTTTTGGGCGTCAATTTCCCCATTATAACATTGCCTCCCAATTTTCAGTATTTTGGAGATTTTATCAACATTTTTGACCGAACTAGCCGTAATTCGACCTTTGTGTTTCCCAGTGGTCACAAAGATCTCCATCAAAAACCGTCAACATAGGTCCATGTTTTGGTATAGCCCCCATATAAGGTTACACCACGGATTTCAGTATTTTGAGGATTTTTTTTTATTTTTGCATTATTAAGGCGATGGTCATTTATAGTGATATTTAATTAATTCTCTTTCGAGTTGAGCTTATTAGACCTATTATATACATTGAAAAATTAGGAGTCTACACGCACAGAAAAAATATTTTTCGCTTTTGTTGGAACAAAAATATATGTTTTGGTTCCAAAAATGTATTTGTTTTGTTCAAACATTGTAATCCAAATCCAAAAATACCATCTTTTGTTCCAAACATAGAAAACAAAAACAACTTTCGAATTTCCGCAATATTGTTAAAATCGTTAACAATACCGATTGTAGGAACTATCATAATCTAATTTTGTTTACAAAAAGTATTGTCAATACAGAAAACCAGCCCAGAAATTTTTGATTTGAGTGCATATACTTCTCATATACACTTTTCGCATAACTTGGATATAAATGTCGCGTATAATATTGCAATCATTGATGAACACAATACATGGTTTGCTGCATTGGCTGACAACAAAGACAAACAAAAAGCCACAAGAACCCACCACAACATAAGGAATAATTAAACACCATAACAAACATGAAAAGGAAAGAAGAATGAAACAAAACAGAAACAAATAAAAACAAGAGTCTCACAAGTACATACACACAAAAACAAAGGTAAAGGCAGCAAGCATGTCATACAAACACACCACGACTCACCAAAATGGTTTTTTCAACACGGCATCGAATAGCGAGAGAAGAGAAACAAATTTTCGAAGAAAAGAGAGAAATATTGTTCAGTTGACACAAACTATTTTTGGATTTACAATACTACATGAGGAATCCAACAATATGTTAACAATACATATTTTGCTCTTGGAATATTGTTGGATCAAACATATTTTTTTCTCTGCGTGTACCGAAGTCCCACGCATTCAACCATTACGCTACGTTTCACGGGTGGTTAAGCCGATCTTCAGGCGTATTGAATGTTGTTTTTGTGGCAGACGACGGAAAAGCTTGGGAACTAGTATATATATCGCACTTCATAAATGCATATGCGAAATTATGTCAGTTAATTGAAACTCCAAACTTTTCCTATAGTCCTGCTTGGTAATCCCATTTTTCAATGTTCACAAATACTATGGTAAGTTTTATTCCTACGTCATTAGTAATTGCTCTCCTATATCAGAAGATTTTTGATCATCAATTATTGTCTACTAAAGTTTTGACAAGTTGATGGTGACTCAGAACGCTAAGACGCACTGTGGGTGAAATCCAAATCTAGCGGGGAAAAATTAATAACTTTTAGACTAGTTAAGATAGACTATTGAAATTTTGATCATATGTTTTTTATGACCGTAGGCCCCATTATATGGAGTATGGTCTATATTGGCCCACATTTTGGTGTAGATCCCATATAACGGTACCGCCCGATTTTCGGCGTTTTGAATAACCTTGCTAAATTTTCTGGCCGAATCAACTGTATTTTGACATTTCGGATTCCCTGAGGTCAAAAAAATTCTCCACAAAAATTGGGGCATAGATCCACGTTTTGGTTTAGCCTCCATATATACGTATTTTCCGATTTTAGTTATTTTAAAGTTTTTAACAAAAATTTTTGACCGACTAGCTGTATTTCGGCATTTAGGGTAACCAGTGGCCAAAAAAACTTCTACCAAAAAAGTGGAGGCATAGCTTCACGTTTTGGTATAGGTTCCATGTAATGATATCCAAACTAAACGACTTTTTTACTTCAAAATAAAATGGCGATAAAATGAAGAGTTGCAAATAGTAGCAGTCGGAATTTTCGGAGTAATTACCTCGGAGTATGTATTTTAAGAAAAACAATATTCGGAAGTGATCCCCGGTTATCCCCGGTTAGTTGTACTTTATATAAGATACTTAAAATCGAAGAGTTGTGTCTTAATAATTAAAGATTATTTTTTGAATATTTACAACAGTAAATAATTATGCAAGCACTTTCTTTTTAAAGCAGCATATCCAAACTGTTGGAAAAAATTCAGTTATGCACTCTTTATTTTAATTTTTCCCACAATTTTTGACGATCACAACAAATACCAAAAAAGTCGATTAAGCAATCACGAATAAAAACTTCCAAAGTATGTACCGCTATAACAGCCAACTACAATAAAATACAAATTTGTTTATTGTTTTCGGGTGCCGCAAGATGTTTAGAATAGGACGCCATTAATTATTTCCATATAACATAAAGTCAGTTTTGGCACTTTTGCTCCGCTAGATTTGAATTTCGCCCACAGTGAGACGCCGGCAAACTTGACACTCAATTGTCGGAGACCCAGGTTCGAATCCAAGCCCAGTATTTTAGCTACATTATTTCACCGAACTACCTGTAATTTGACAGTTGAGGTTCCTAATGATCACAAAACATCTCCATGAAAAACTGTGAACATAGGTCCATTTTTTGAACAGCCCCCATACAACGGTATTTTTAAGATTTTAGCTACAATTTTCGAGCGAACTATCTTTAATTCGAAATTTGGTCACAGTGGTCATAAAATTTCTGCACCAAAAATGCCCATCATAGGTTCACAATTTGATATAGCCCCATATAAAGGTGCATACCGATTGAAGAAAATTTTGTATGCATTTTTATACCCTCAGCATTTATGCTAACGAGGGTATGTACACTTTCATATGGGCAAAATGTGCCTCATCGAAATAATGGTTTTAGACCCCAAGTACTATGTTTAAACGAAACCCGTTTCAGACAATTTGGAGTTGATTTAGCCATGTCTGTCTGTCTGGCTGGCTGGAGCGCACGATAACTCTCTTACGGATCAACCGATTCGGTCCGAAATTTGGCTTTCGTAATATATTGTCCAAACTTAATTTATGTTCGAAAATGGGTTATATCAATCCACTCCTTCATGTACCTCTCCCAAAAAAGTTCCAAAATGTGCGGAAAATTTTTGCGCACGATAACTCTTGAAGGGAGCAAAGGATTTGTTCCATACTTTACATCTCGTACAATTTCTAGCACACTTAGATGAGGTCCCAATATGGACTCTATCGGTCCGCTCGTTCGGGTACTTCCCACACAAAATTTAGGACATGCTCTCGAATAGCTTTGATGTTTCCCCCATACGACGCACAGTGGTCCAACTTATATGGAAAAAGTGCCAAAAATAGTTCTAGTCGAGCTACCGCCTCCAAATTTTAAACGTAGGTTTATAACAAGCCAAAAAGATAGAAAACCATTTTTAGTGGATGTAGGTCCATATTTGGGTATAGCTTCCATAGAAATGTACCGTCCATTTTTGGTATTTTGACGATTTTGTCCAAATTTACCAACCGATTTGCATGTTATTTTGCATTTTGAGTTATGAGTGAATAAACTACTTCCTTGCAAAAAATATATTTAATATAAGTCCACGTTTAGGTATAGGCGCCATATAAATGTACCCTCAGATTTTCGGTATTTTGAAAATTTTAGCGAAAATTGTAATTTGACATTTTTAGTTCTGAGTGTACCAAATACCTCCGTGCAAAAAATGGTCAATATCGGTCTACTTTTAGGTATAGCCCCCATATAAACGTACCTTCCGATTTTCGAAATTTTGACGATTTTACTCACATTTTCCAACCGATTTGGCTGTAATTTTGCATTTTGAGTTCTGAGTGAGCAACATACCTCCTTGCAAAAAATGTTCAGTATAGGTCCAAGTTTAGGTATAGCTCCCATATAAACGTTCCTCCCGATTTTCCGAATTTTGACGAGTTTACAGGGGAGGTATAAGAGGAGTAACTTAGCGGGTGGCAGATGGGGGCAGCTGGACTTTCTTTAATCGTAAACTAGAGACTTTCCCCTGCATTTTAAAAAAATTTCGAGACTCACAAATGCTCACAACATTAGTTAAACTCAACATAAATTAACAGTAATTATATTAAAAATAGAAGAAAAAGTCATTTATAAAGAATTTATTTTTAATGAAGTTAGAAAACGAATTATGAATTTGTTTTTCATAAAAACATTGTCAATGACATCACCTATAAGTTTCACTTTGAAAATTACACATTTACCTCTCCAATTTTTTGTAATCTTACTCATAACCTACGAATGCTTTGCGGATGTATTTTTCGTTTTTAAGGCCTCACATACAAATCACAGTTTCTTCGACTTAACTTGGCGTATAACCGATGTAAATTTACATAAATAATGCTGGATGTTAAAAATTTGATATGTTTAGAGAATATTTATTTCAATCGCAATCAGATTTGTCGCCATCAATTTTTCGATTTTTGTCCACGGGCGGAACCACTGTGCGACGGTACAATTTGCATCAGGGGCAAGTCTATACTTCCTGGGAAAATAGTCTGAAAGGTGCAAACAACCCCATGACACCGTGTGTAGTGGTCGGAGAGCAAGATAATTCTCGAACGGATCTGCCGATTCGATCCAAAATTTGGCCTTCGTAATATTCTGTCCAAAATTAGTATAAGTTCAAAGATAAGCCATATCGGTTCACTATTTCAGGTACCTCCCCCATAAAAGTTCAAAAATGTTCGGAAAAATTGTGCGCACGATAACTCTTGACCGATTTGGTCTATACTTTACACGTCCTAATCCGAATTCGGACTATATTGTCAACTCCTTCGGGTACCTCACACACAAGGTTTCGGATAAGTTCACTTTAAGTCCTGCTCTCGAATCACTATGATTTTTGTTGAAGCAACTTGAATTCGCTGCCTCAGTTACGACGGTAGAAGTTTTTTTCAGGGGCATGTCCATACTTCTTGAAAAAACCGCCCAAACGGTTTAAAAACCCCCTATGTAGTGGCTGAAGAGCACGATAACTCTTGAACTTATTAACCGATTTGGTTCAAAATATGGCCTTCGAACATGGGCAATACCGGTCCACAACTTCCGGTACTTCCCAACAATAAAATTGTATGCACGATATCTCTCGAACGAGGCAACCAATTAAGTCCAAACTTTGGATCTCCCCAGCAGAAAAAAAATCCTACCAAAAGATTGGGTTTTGTAAGGGATTTTTGGCAGCCAAAACTACTTACAAAACCCCCTACTAACCCATTATTTTAACAAGGACATGTCGCACTGAATTACTTGTTATTGTATGACCACTAGACTAACTATTTATTCTATGGTCACTGGTAGTTAAAAACCCACAATCCTCTGATTTTTAGTCGGACACACTAGCTCTGTGCCACAGTACTCATAACTTAGTAAGAATTAACATACATTACTTTGTTATGGGTCTTAATGCTCTTATTAATCCTCAATATTTGTGTCTAAGTGCAGTTTAAGGACTGTTCGAGAATACTTTGTAAATGTATACCGAATCTGTTCGTTGTGTTCCTGTTTACAGCGATATATGTTTTCCGAGGACAAGTCCATGCTTCCTGGCATACTGGTCCAAAAGTTACACGATAACTCACAAAAATGACTAGTGGACGAGATATCTATCGAATAGGGTATAATTAAATTTGTCATTCCGTTTGTAACACATCGAAATATTCGTCGGAGACCCTATAAAGTATACATATATATTATTGATCAGCCTAAAATTCTATGTCGATTTGACCATGTCCGTCTGTCCGTCCGTCTGTCTGTTGAAATCAAGATGCAGCTCGCAATTTTTAAGATAGAGAGTCAAAATTTGGTACAGAAGTTTTTATTACTTTCAGGATGGTTGGTATTGAAAATGGGATATATCGGTCCACGTTTTGATATAGCCCCCATAGAATGGTACCTCCCGATTTTCAGTATTTTAAAGGTTTTAGCTTCAATAATCTACCAAAATGGCTGAAATTTAGTACGTCGTCTTCTTTAGGGACATAAAACGTTCCCCCAGAATTTAGTCAGTATCGGTCCACATCTTCATATAGCTCCCATAGAACGGTACCTCCCGATTTACGGTATTTTGAAGGATTTAGCTTCATTATCCTACCAAAATGGCTGAAATTTGGTACGTAGTCTTCTTTAGGGGTATAAAACTTTCCCGCAGAATTTTGTCGGTATCGGTCCACTTGTTCAAATAGACCCCAAAGAACGGTACCTCCCGATTTTCGGTATTTTGAAGGTTTTAGCTTCATTATCACACCGAAATGGCTGAAATTTGGTACTTAGTCTACGTTGGTGGTATAAAACTTTCCCCCAGAACTTTGTCGTTATCGGTCTATGCCTTCATATAGGCCCCATAGAACGGTACGTCCAGATTTTCGATATTTTGAATGTTGTGGCCTCAATATTCCACCGAAATGGCTGAAATTTGGTATTTAGACTTCGTTGGGGGTACTCAAACTTCCCCTTTAAATTTGTCGGTATTGTTCCACGCCTTCATATAGCCCCCGTAGAAAGGTACCTCCCGATTTTTCGTATTTTGAAGGCTATGTCTTCAATATTCCACCAAAATGGCTGAAATTTGGTATTTAGTCTTCAATGTGATATAAAACTGTTCGCCAGAAATATGTCTGTACAGGTCCACGCTTTCATATTGCCCCATTTCTGACTAAAATTCGTCGGTATAGGTCCGTTTCGATGTAGCCCCCTTAGAACGGTACCTCCCGATTTTCGTAATACTGAAGATTGTGACGTCAACATCCCACCGAAATGGCTAAAATTCGTTCTTTATATCCTACCTATATCCCCATAGAAGAGTACTTCTTGATTTTCGGTATTTTTTAAGTTTTAGCCTCATTCTCTCACCGAAATGTAGGAAATTTGGTATATAGTCTTCTTTGAGTCTAAAAACTTTCCGTCAGAAATTTGTCGGTATAGATCGACGTTTTGAAATAGCCCCCATAGAACGGTGCCTCTCATTGCCTAAACGAAATTGCTGAAATTTAGTATTAAGTCCTCTTCATACACGAAAGGAAACTAATTATTCCAGTTCACTTCAATACAACTTGTGGTGGAGAGTATAACAAGTTCGGCCCGGCCGAACTTAACACCGTTCTTACTTGTTACTTGTTTAGTTTGTATTTGTAAAGTGGTTTTCTAAGGCAAAGGTTAAAATATTGACTATTAAGTTATATGTAAGGAATGGAAATGTCCGATCCAGGAATCATAGGCTCTCAAACGTCTGTTTATTTAATTCAAAACCACCAAATATTTTTGGTCGTTTTAACTTTGAATTTTAGGCTGATGAAGTAGTGCCAAAATTTTAAATAACACAATTTTTAATTTATTCCCTAAAAAATTGTTACTAGCGCTACATTTTATAAAAATAATATACGAAGAAAAGTTTTCCAAGTGTACTGTTATTTATTTTTTTTTTTTGTAACAACACTGTAACAAATCCTACCAAAATCAACAGGTTACCTTAAGAACAGCTTACACACGTAAATGTATTCCTACAGCAACTACAACTATACTCTTAAGATTTATTTTATACAAGTATTTTTTATGAGATTATATTTTTTAAACTAAAAAAATAGTTTTGATAAAACAAGAAAATAAACAAAAAAAACAATGCATTTATATTTGCAAACCAACAAAAGGATACTTTACCGACAAACTATGAAAATCAAATCCTCCCGCCCCAAAACAAATGCTAAAATATCAAATTAATTTAATTACGTAACTAAATGAACACGCTGAACCACCAATAAACAATACAACAAAAAGACAACCACAAGAATTTTTATTATATATTTAAAAAAACTGAACTATGAACTTAAAAAACACTGTAACAAAAAACAAACAATGTAAATGCAACAACAACAAAATAAATAATTCACCGAAACGAAGGAACATTTCATTATGTCATTATAGATGTATGTATGTATGATTTTATGTATGTACGTATATCTGTGTTTAATTCAAGAAATTGTTACAATTCATTATTACACACAACACAAACACACAGTAACAATAACAACAATTGAAACAAAATTTAAAAAATAATTATTATTAAATAACAAAAAAGTATTTCTTATTAATTAATTATGTATGTATGTTTCTATTGTTATTATTACAATAATTATTTGTTTCATATTCATTTTAAATGTACACCACTATCCAGAAAAGTATTTCAACAACAAAAACAACTACATACAACCCAATGTAACTATGGAATTTTTATTGTAACAGAACAGAAACAAAAACAAAAAAAAACTAGAATAGAAACTTCTTTTACAATATATGTATGTGGTTACAAACAACAACAATGGACATAGTTTTATGCCTGATAAAGGGATACGAGTTTGTTAAGCATCATAGTATGAGTTAGAACCACAACTACAACAATACGAGCCGAGAAACTAAATCAAATTTATCTAAAAACACAATTAACTCTGTATGAGAACAAACAAACAAACAAAATGCAAAACTATAACTAAAAAATTAAAAACAATAATAATTAAATAATAAATGTACAACAATTAATTTCAATGGAAAAAATGCATTCAATTGAGTTTTATTTCCTAAGTATGGGATGTAGTGTTGAATTTATGCAGTAAGTATTTTATTTATTCACAGATAAATATTGTCAACTGACCCGTCGCACAATGGTGCCTCAGTGGACAAAAATCGAAAAATGTGTTGTCGACTTTTTTATAATTTTATCGTTTTATTTTATTAAGAACACTTCAAATAGGACAATCTTGAAAGAATTTTGTCGATATATGGTGTTACTATAAAATTATAGCTCCTCAAACATAGACAATTTTTCGTAGGTATCCAGCAAAATTTGAAGGAAGGGGCTCTATGCGATGACGTGATTTCATGGCATATTTTGGATTGGTTCAAAGCTAGTCGTGAAAGATCCGATATTTTCATTAGCATTTAAACCCATGCAATGGAAGTCGTGAAAGATCCGATCTTTTCATCAGCATTTGAATCATTTGTACAGATCACTAGAAACAAACAAGTCGATTTGTACATCCCTATATGTAGCGACATCAAAACAAAAGAGTATACATTTCCAAAATGTTTGTTATAAAATTACAAAATTACAAAATAAATGTAGGTTCACCAACTAGAAATTCTTAAAGGTGTGCTGTTGGAGTCCATGTCGAAATCTGAACTAGTGATGAGAAGCTTTTGTAAGATAAAACAAAATCAGTGGCTGAGAGTGGACGAAGTAAACTCTGTTGCGGTGCAGCGGCGGTGATAAAGTTGAAATTTTGGGTGTAAACTTTATGCTGATAAATTAGTTCTAGTTATTTCATGAATTAGTTTGAGTTAATAAAGAGTTTGGTTTGTCATGAAAATCATATTTCAATAAAGAATTTTCCATTTTCCAAACAAGACATGAAAATGTCATGCCAAAGGTTAGGTGAAAATGGCATGCCAAAGCATTGGTCAAAATGACATGCTTAGGATCCGACAATGAATGTCATCTTAAGATCCGAAAATAAATGTCATCTTATGGTGGTCACGCTCATATAAAATTCATGAGTGAAAATGCTAAAAATATGACATGCCAGATCACTTGCACCCATGATTCAATAGCATCCTTGGTATCGAAGATTTTGCTGGGTAGCTTACACTGTGCAACATTTTCAAGGTAATTTTGTGCAAACAACTTCCAATGCGGTTTTTATGAAAGTACAGACCCAATAGAGAAAAACCCTCTTTGGTTTTTGTTTTGTTAGATCGGGTTCGGATTTTATGGTCCTATCTAAACATCATTAAATATTGACTTTTTAAAGCAAATCGGGGCTATATCTTTAAAACCAATACGAATCTTTCCATGACATCTGCAGCAAACTTGTAGATAAGAACAAGAAGAAGGTATTCGGAAAAATTGCCTCAAATTTTATAAAATATATTATAAAATATCTAAAAATTCCGTTATATGTATATATTTTGCAGCGTATCTCCAAAACCGTTAACTTTTTCCAAATATTATATTTGGGGAAAATATTCGCTGAAATGTAATACACAACTCTTCAGAACTATCATTACTGTAAAATGCCTCTATCGCGTTGTTTCTACCATATTTTTCAACGACAATTTGAAAAATATATCAACAATATATTGAAATTTCAAACATGAGAGTACTCGTATACAGCCTGTGTGAACGTTGTTTGAAATATGTTTTGTAAAAAGTACGATATGAAATCCCGCCTAAACAACATGAAATAAGTGTTTTACAGCTTCAAAATGTTCTGAAGAATTGCTGAGCACATTATTTGGAAACTTTTTGCCAAGGGTTAATTGGTTCAACTCTCAATAGTTTGGCTGTAACTGACCATAATTCCAGAAATTACGTAAACTTTTATATATTTTACCAATTTCTACTACTCTAGGACTACAATATTGCTGAAGACCGCAAAGCAAAATTCTTATTAGTTTCTGAGATAAAGCCCGGATCAATTGAAAAAAGGTCGTTTTAGTCCGGTGTAGATGAGGCCATAAAATCCAAACCCGATCTAAAAACACGAAACCCAACTAGGGGTTTTGTAGTCTCAATATGTACTTTCAGAAAATGCCCACTAGAAGTTGTTTGCATTTCCAGTGTTGCACAGTGTTATATTGAAATTTATAAAAA
Organism: Musca autumnalis; assembly: GCF_047663935.1. NCBI lineage: Eukaryota > Metazoa > Arthropoda > Insecta > Diptera > Muscidae > Musca > Musca autumnalis. Next base: position 65,545,724 of record NW_027411977.1, on the reverse strand, counting down.
AAAAGGATCACATGTTCAAGGAACTGTATTTAAACAAGTTATTAAAAATATTAAAATTTTAGAATTGGGAATTAATGAGTGACCAATAGACTTCCTATTTATGAACAAAAAAAGTTTACATAAAATGTTTATACATAAAGCACCGTTATGTTGTTTGATTCAATATCATGTTATACATTACTCACAAATTTCGCTTCTTTCATGGAGCGTATCTAAAAATTACAGCAAACTGCAGCTTCGGCCATTTGGGTAATGAAACAGACATCTTTTTCGAATAAAATTATGCAAAAATTACATCCGACAAAATCCGATTCTTTGAGACACAACCACATCTTCATAAACAGTCCCAGCAAAAATTTGGTAAACACATGTCATTACTTGATGCATTACCGAGTAATGAGTTCTCATTACACTCCGCATTATCAGATAGTTTATATATAATGGTTTACACATAACTACTTACTTCCTTACTTACTACTTACTTACTACTTACTTACTAGGGAATAAGTACGGTGGCACAGAGCTAGTGTGTCCGACTACAAATCCTAGGTTTGTGTGTTCAAAGCTCACCATCGGGAGTTTTTTGTTGACAAAATTACTAAGAAATGTTGATGTACATGGATGTTTTTAAACAACCCTTACTATTTGTACTAGTGGCCTAGTGCGTAGCGTGTTTGGCTCGAAATCAGAAGTTCATGTGATCGACACCAGCAGGGACCGGAATAAAAGAAAAAGAAGAAATAAAAACAAAAAATAATTGGAGTGTTGAATTTGAATATAATTTCACCACAATTGTTCTAAAAATAGAACATACGCTTTTTAGCTTTTCTTGACTACTGGTAAGTGGTTAAATATGTACTTGAAAAACACATTTAAGGAAGTACTTCCTTCCTATGACATCCCCATGTAAAAATAATGACATTTACGGTCAATCAGTAAGTAGTTACAACTGCAAAAATTTACTGAATAAAGTCATTATTTGGTAATGACTTTTTTGCTGGGGTATGTACAAAAATATGCAAGTTTCCTGATTTTGCCTCAGTTTACCAATTCACTTTATTTGACTGCCTCATGTTATTTTTATTAATAGGTGGTCGAAAACGCTTAAAAAAGCTCGAATCTGAAATATTTTATTTTATTTTGAGTGGGATGATGTTGTTAATGCCAACCAAAAAAAACTATCTAATTTTAGACATAAAGTATACTTTTGAATTGGGAACTAAAGAGTTGCCATTGGCCTTAAAAAGTTTATATTGTCATGATAATGACTCTATCTTCATTCAGTTGGCATGTATTTTCGGTAATTTCACTTCATAAAATTGAGATAGAAACCCGTTTGTATAAACTAGATAGAAAATCGTTAGTTTAACATTTATTTCAATTTCAAACCAACTATGTGGCAACTCCAGGCAGGCTGTTGAAGAAGAAATATTAAAAACAAAAGTACCGTCATATACGGGGACTACATCCAAATCAGAAAACAAAATTGTTTAAATCGGTAGAAAATATCGCATATTAAATTTGAAGGCTACTAAATTAAAATCGTATGAGTTACAGCCAAATCGGAGACTGATATATAGGCACTATATCAAGATCTGAACCGGTTTTTGTCAAAATCGATAAACTGATCAAAGACCTAAGAAAACATCGCATATTAAATTTGAAGGATATTCAACTACAATTGACCGATTTATTGCAAAATCGGGAAAAGAAATATGTGGGGGTTATATCCAAATCTTAACCAATTTTTGTCAAAATCGGTAAAACTGATAAGGGGCCTACGAAAATATCAGATATTCAATTTGAAGGCTATTCTCTTAAAATTGACTAAGTAATAGCAATATCGGGGAAAGATATCTATGTGGGGGCTATATCCAAATTTGAACCGATATGGACCAAAGTTGGTATTTTTCATTTTTATGCCCTCATATGTACTTGTACAAAAATTCATCATCCTAGGTTAACTCCTTCTATTTTTGTCCACGTTTACAAGGAAGCGGCACCATTGTGCGTCGTTTTGTTTTTAAATGACAACTTTTTATGCCCCTTATTTGTACTTTATAGTTCAACAAGTAAAAAAGTATCAGTCGGCTTTACCGACCCTATGTGAAGTGAAACTTTTAACCATGGACGACAGATCAAATGTATATAGGGAATTTTCAGAATTTTGGACATTTCAACTTGCCGACAAAAATGTGGATTAGGATAAAAGTTCAAGAGTGTTGCGGAAGAGGTACTAGAGGGAATGGTCCGACATTGTCCATTTTGGAAGTGGATCTTATTTTGGGAGTCATATATTTTCGATATATGTATATCGCTCCCACTAGTCAATTCAGTGGGACATCGTAGAACTTTTGGACCATTATGCCAGGAAGCATGGACTTGTCCGCGGAAAAGATAATATTGCTTTAAACAGGACCGCAACGAACAGCAAACGATGTTCGAACAGACCCTAAACTGCATTTAGACACAAATGTTGAACTTTTGTTGGGGAGGCACCCAAAGTAGGACCGATATGGGCCATTTTAGAAGTTAAACCAAATTTGGACAAAACATTAAGTGATCCAAAGTTTGTACCAAATTGGTTGCTCCGTTCAATAACATTTTACAATTTTTAATGACATGTTATCAATATTGGGTACTTCCCGGAAGTTGTCAACTGGTATTGCCCATCTTCGATATGAAACTATGTTTGGACAAAATATGAAGAAGGCCAAATTTTGCACCAAATCGGTAAATCAGTTCGAGAGTTAACGTGCTCCCAGTGACTACATATGGTACGGACTTGCCTCTGAAAAAGGCATGTTGCTTCAACAAAAATCAAAGTGATTCGAAAACAGGTCTTAAAGTGAACTTATCCAAAATTTTATGTGGGAGGTATCCGAAGGAGTAGACAAATATGGTCCATATACGAACCTTTAGTGCGATTCTCTACCTCATTTTTTGAGTTACCAACAAAAATCGGTAACATTAAAGCGCAAATTATGAATGAGAAGTTTAATAAAAGTTAACAAGACAGTTACTATTTGTAGAACTTTACGTCTACTTTTTATTCGTCGCTCACTTACCGACAAATATCGTTAATTACCGAATTTATAAGCATTTTAATTTTACCGATTTTTGTCGGTAACTCAAAAAATGAGTTAGGGAATCGCACTACTGCTCTATAGCTGGTACATATATTAGGATGTGTAAAATACCGACCAAATCGGTCACTCACATGCGCACAATTTTCTAAACATTTTTGAACTTTTGTGGGAGAGGTACATGAAGGAGTGGACCGATATGGCTTATGTTCGAACTTCCACAAAGTTTGGACAAAATAATACGAAGGCCAAATTTTGCACTGAATCGGCAGATACACGCAAAAACGAGACGGCCTCTCTAACATATGTCCCAAACATATTTTGCAGCAAACATATATATGTTTGCAACAGTCCCAAACATAATATATGTTTGGGTCTGCAAACAAATATATGTTTGGGTGGAAACAAATATATGTTTGGGTGCAAACATATATGGTAACATGGGGCGCCTTCGCCACTGGGGCAGCTACGCCAGCGCCGATTTTCTAGCAAAATACAAGTGATAGAAAAAATCCGTTAAAGGCAAAATTGTGAGTTTAATGAAGATCTATCATCTCCCAAAAGTTAGCAGTTGTGTCATAGGTATGATAGCGGACGCACGCTAAACACATTTTATACCGTTAGAAGACAACTACTGAAGAATATAAATCCCAATAATTCGCATGAAAAAAGCAATTACAAATGTCAATATATTAATATTATGAAATATGTAAGGGGTGGGGCGCCTACGCCATGATAGGGGCGTGGTGGGTTAATGTTAGAAATTTGTCATGTTTAACTTAAATTCTTTATACCATAGATATACCACACTATAATATGAAGTTAAAATCAAATATTATCCTAAACGTATCTTGTTTTAGTTATATTATGATTTTTGTACCTAAATTCAAGGCACCTACTTCAATTAACCGCTAGAATCGGTTACTTTTTGTGAATTTTAAAATAACTTTTGATTACTCAATAGAAAACATGATCCTTTTTGGCATAATGTTGATATTTAAGGAAGAAGTATGGTAAATTACAGTCTTAGAGTCCGTTGGAGGACGTTCGATATCGATGGCGAAGCTGCCCCATGGGTGGGGAGGCTTCGCCACTTTTTATACATTTTGTAAATTCTCAAAAATAATATTTTAAAAATAAAATTATAACCATTTATATATTAAAACTTATAGTCAAGATATGCTAATATGTGTACCAAAAATAATATTTTAAAAAACTTTAACGGTGTCGGTATGAGAACATTTTGAAAAAAACGTGGCGAAGGCGCCCCATGTTACCATATATGATTGGCTGCAAAGATATTTAAGTTTGGGTGTAAAGATATATATGTTTGGGTGCAAACAAAGATATGTTGGGTGCAAACAAAGATATGTTGGGTGCAAACAAAGATATGTTTGGGTGGAAACAAAGATATGTTTGGGTGGAAACAATTTTATGTTTGGGTGCACACATTTTATATGTTTGGGTACAAAAAAATACAAACACAAGAGGCACAAAAAAAAACACGTGCACCAGTGGGCGATTACTGAGAGCAAGGGAGCGTAAAATTCAATGTAAAACACTTTGAAATGTGTGCTCACTTGCTCTCATTAAGAACTCACTGGCTATCTCTATAGTATACACACAAATGTTGAGGTTTATTGAAAGGCAAAAGAACAACAAACACATAGGTACGTACAAAATTCTAAAGAAATACATAACATACTTTAATAAATGAAAAACTGATTGAAATAATTTGTAAATAGTCACACTTTTAAAAAGGAAAAATATATAGAAACGTAGTTGAACGCTTTTCCTTAGTTGTGAAACAAAACAAATTGTCCTCATAGTTGAAATCATCAGCGGCGAATCGGCATCTAGAATCAAATGATTATGTAATGTAATAAATAAATATGGATATGCCATATTTCAAATATACATAAATATGTATGTAATTACCAATATTAAATGTGATTTCTTCCTTGTCCAATAAAATAATTCCATTCAACTTTCCGATTCAATTATAAAATGTATTGGGCATTTAATTTACAAAAAAGCACAATTTCTTTAAGAAAACACAAAACTAGGAGGGTTGGCGTTTTTTGTTTGGGATGATCTGTGGCGAGATCTGAAACTATAGTATTCCCTGCCTTACCCCTTGGTAAACACCGCCAATTTTTTCCCACTAATAAATTAAAGTTGTTTTAATAAAATATTAAAACAACGACTATGGGATTAAGCCTGAATATTTTGAAAAACAAAACACAAAACACTGATTTATTCACTCACTTTACCGTCTTTACTCTACAAAGGCATCTAAAACACTGAAGAAAGAAAAAAAATATAATTCATATCTTTTCTTCTTTTCTTTTTCGCCTGCTAAGTTGGTTAACAACAACAAAACAAGAAACACACGAGTTTGACTCATACATGCCACCAAAGCCCCCTTCTTCGCTTCTACGTCTTCTATTATACAATACACACAACTCTTCATTATAAAACAGCATTCCACAGCCGCGAGAGCACTGTCATTACTCTCGTTGACAAACATCCTCTCTCCAGCAATGAACAAAATGTTCTAACATAAAAAATATGTTTTACCCAAACATATCAAATTGAGATATGTTACAAAATGTTGCAAACAAATATATGTTTGGATCCAAACATAATACCGGTCCCAAACATATATTTGTTTGGATCCAAACATATTTCTAACATAAATTTTTCTGCGTGTACGTTCGAGAGTTATCTTGCGATCCAACTACTAGACACAGTGTCATAAGGGTTTTTTTTTTGCAACTTTCAGGTTATTTTCTCAGGAAGTATGGGCTTGCCCCTGATAAAACTTGCACCGTCGTATGAGAGGCAATAAATTCAAGTTGCTACAACAACAACAAAGCAATTCGAGAGCAGGTCCTAAGCTGAACTTTTCCGAAATTTGATGTGAGAGGTACCCGAAGTAGTGGATCAATTGAGTCTATATAGGATCCTCATCTAGGTCTGATTAAAATTTCACGATGTGCAAATTATGGACCAAATCGTTTACTCCCTTCAAGAGATATCGTGCGCACAAATTTTCAGAACATTTTCGAACTTTTGTTGGGGACGTACCTGAACAAGTGACCCATAATCCATCATCGAACGAAAAAATATTATTTGTAATCTTTCCTTTGTCTAACAGACCGTCGCATTTTTCCGCCCATTTATGATGTTTGTGATTTATAAAACTGGTCAAACGTATTTTTTTTCGTTTCTAACTGAAATCGGCGAGTTATTTTCTAATACGGTCTGGATTTTTCTCCATCAGCTCCTGTTCTTTAGATATAGCTCAAAATCGTTTTTTAAGAGTTTTACCCAAGTTTTTACCAACATAGCAGCTACAAAATCGGATAAAAATAATGCTTTTGGTCAATTTCACCCGCTAAATATTTCACGATCAGCACCAATAACAACATGTGTGTATTCTGGTCTAAACCCGACCTCCATGCAAAATTTCGTGACGATCGGTACATAATTGTGGCCTGGAGTTTGATTACAATTTTTACTGGACAGACGGACGGACGGGCATACATCTAAATAGCTTTATGTTGTCGAGATATGAAGATTGGTATACCACATTTGTGGGTCTAGGACTGATATTTATATGCATTTGAAAGAAGAAAAGTTCAGCGAAGCCGCTCCACATCTGATATGTCTGAAGAGCCTTTACCGGAGGCGAAACATGCATGTCACATAGTGGTGGGGTGTGGGTTCGAATCGTCGGCTTTCCTTTTCACTTGCATTATAGATCATAAAGCTCGATTAAACAAGTAAAAAAGTATCAGTCGGCTTTGCCGACAGAGATATACCCTCAGCCTGTGTATATTGAAAAATTTTTTTACGTATGTATTTAGGGGGTTTTAAAAATTTTGGGCATTTGGACCGAAAAAAATGTTGATTAGGATTAAAGATCAAAAGTTTTTCGGAGGAGATACCACAAGGAATGGATCGACATTGACCGTTATGGAAGTGAATCTCCAGCCACAACATATGGTGCCATAGGGGGTTTTTACACTCTTCGGGCTGTTTGCACAAGAAGTATGGACTTGCCCCTAAAAAACTTTTACCATGGTAACTGAGGCAGCGAATGCAAGTTGCTTCAACAAAAATCAAAGTGATTCGATATTAGGTCTTAAAGTCAACTTATCCGCAATTTTGTGTGGGAGGTACCAGAAGGGGACAACAAATATAGTCATATTTGAACCTGAATTATATCTATATATCTATAGATATATTAGGATGTGTAAAGTATAGACCGATTCGGCCACTTCAAGAGTTACCGTACGAACAAATGTTCCGAACATTTTTGAACTTTTGTGGGGGAGGTACCTGAAGGAGTGGACTATGTTTTGACAAAATATTACTAAGGCCATATTTTAGACCGAATCGGCAGATCCGTTCGAGAGTTATCTTGCACTCCAACCAACTCACATGGTGTCATAGGGGTTTTTTGCAACTTTCATGCTATTTTCTCAGGAAGTATGGACTTGCCCCTGATGAAACTTGTACCGTCGTATGGAGGGCGGTGAATAGAAGTTGCTGAAACAAAAATCAAAGCGATTCCAAAGATGGCCCTAAACTGAACTTTTTCGAAATTTTGTGTGGGAGGTACCCGAAGGAGTGGGCCTATTGAGACCATATTAGAACCTCATCTATGTCTGGTAGAAAGTTCACGATGTGTAAAGTATGGATCAGATCGGTTACTTACTTTAAGAATTATCGGTAGCACAATTTTTCCGAACATTTTCGAACTTATGTGGGGGAGGTACCGGAAGGAGTGGACCGATATAACCCATCTTCGAACTTAAACTAAGTTTGGACAAAATATTACGAAAGCCAAAATTTGAACCGAATCGGTTCATCCGTTCGAGAGTTATCGTGCGCTCCAGCCAGCAGGACAGACAGACAGACAGACAGACGGACGGACATGGCTAGATCGACTCCAAATTGTCTGAAACACATTTCGTCCAAACATACTTGGGGTCTAAAACCATTATTTCGATGAGGCACATTTTCATCGTATCAAAGTGTATATACCCTCCTTAGCCTAAAGGCTGAGGGTATAAAAATTAATACTAAGCAAAATGGTTGGTTATATACATGTTTTAAATACTTTAAATATAAAAGCAACATATAACAATTCAAACTAGTGCTGATAGACTCAACATATTCGCAAACAAAGTTTACATTGTTCTACTATAACTACAAAATGATAACAACAGTGAGTGAAAATCATTAGAGAAAAGTTTGAACCCACTATCTTCCAATAAAGACATAACAATTAATAAACAAGTAAAAAAGTATCAGTCGGCTTTACAGACAGAAATATACCCTCAGCCTGTGTGGATAGAAATACTTTTTTCCCAAAAAGAAACTTATGTATTTAGGGGGGTTTTCAAAATATTGGGCGTATGAACCGACAAAAGTATGGATAGGACTAAAGCTCGAAAATATGCAAGGATATCGATAGATAGAGCTTCATATCACACTAGCCTACGAAAAACATAATATCGCTGTAAACAGGGCCACTAGGAAAACCTTCGGTAAAAATGTCCAAAGATCCTCGAACAGACTTTAACCACACAAAAATGTTAAACATTTGTGTGAGTGGTACCACAAGGATTTGAACATAAACTAAGTTTCGACAATATTTAGAGATTCAAAGTTTGGACCAAATCGGTTGCTACGTCTATGAGAAATCGCGCGTACCATTTTAGCGAATATTTTCGAACTTTTGTGGGAGAGTTACCGGAAGGAGTGGACCTATAAGCACCACCTTCGAACTTCATCTAATATTCGAAGAAATATTACAATATCCAAAGGGTGGACGAACGCAGTATTCGGTTCGAGCTCTCCAGCCGCTACATATGGTGCCATAGGGGTTGTTTACAGCTTTCAGGCTATTTTCTCAAGAAGTTTGGACTTGCCCCTGACAAAAACTTTTACTGCCGTAATTGAGGAGGCGAATGCAATTTGATTCAACAAAAACTAAAGGTGTGGACCGATATGGCTTATCTTCGAACTTAAACTAAGTTTGTACAAAATATTACGACGGCCATATTTTGGACCGAATCGGCAGATCTGTTCGAGAGTTATCTTGCGCTCCAACCACTACACACGGTGTCATAGGGGTTTTTTGTACCTTTCAGGCTATTTTCTCTGGAAGTATGGACTTGCCCCTGATGAAACTTATACCGTTGCACAGTGGATCCACCCATTGGCCAAAAATAAAAAAATGGGTGTCAAAATTTTGGTACAACATCTGGCAACTCTGACAGCTATGACATGGACCTTTTTAAAAGTATATTAGTTTTTGTTTAAATCGAACGCGATCTTCTTAAGAATAGCTTCAAAATTCGGAACATTTGACTAATATTTTTTGTTCTGAGTACGCGACGCTAATACGTATAGCAAAATATAATAGTGGATTTTGAAAGTGGAGGTAAAAGCTTAATTTTCAGTAAAAAAGAAGGGTTAAGCGTGTTGTGGAATTCTAGTTAGCTGTATATTTTTTAGTGTATTTTTTAATGCCAATTGGAATATACTTGAATTTGACATAAGGTTTTAGTCATGATGCCCACCAGTGCCCAATTCGGGAATTATTTTCCAAAGTAGGTCATGGGTTTAAGATTATATAGTATTAAATTCAGCTGCCATCTAGTGCCAGACTATAAATGGTGGGTCGCTGACTAAAGCTGCCCTAGAGTAGGGTTTCTATGGATATATTAGCGTATAACTCTCTTATCTGGCCACGTACATTAACATAATTGGTATCAGTGGCAAGATAAAGAAATCTTCTTCCAAATTTGTCTTATGTTGGCTGTACGTACCTTTCAGGAAGAACGCTATAAGATCGATATTAAACATTTTACCAAGACAAAAATGTTGATTTTTTTTATTTATTTATTTATTTTTATTTATTTTCGAAATATTTATTACAATTAAAAATCATAATAAAAAAATATAAAAAAGCACTAGCAACTAGGGCTATCGGCCTTATTTAGAACTAAATTACGATTAAGATAAATACGAGTACATACATAAGTAAAATTATATTTTATGATGAAGATTTAATATTTTGAGAAAATTAAATATATTTGTGATATTTTCATGAGAGGGACTTTGCAGTAAATCCAATGATGATGAAGATGAAAAACACTTTGATCGCAGGTTTTGAAGTGATGGGCATTCGAGGATCAAATGATATGTCGATAAATTTGTTCTTCTACAGTAATCGCATACTGGTGCTGGTTCTCTTTTAAATAAATGTGTATGGGTTAACTTGCAGTGTGTTAGTCTTAAACGTGTATAACATTTATTTTGAAGAACATTTGTGGTTGAAGGCAACACCAATGGTTTTCTGTTAGGGTTGATATTTTTATAAATATGTCTGTGTTCTTCCCAAAGTTTGTCGGATTTTTCTTTAATGAGGTGATTTGCATATTTAATTGTATTCTTTTTTGTAGAGGGAATAAATATATACGTAGGAAATTTCAGAGGAACACTTTTGGCAACCATGTCTGCAACTTCATTGCCTCTTATGCCAACGTGACTAGGTATCCACATAAGTTTAATTTTTGATCTGTTATTACAAATTTCTTGTTGGATAGATGTAATTATTTCATTCTTATTCCAACAGTTTGTACATGCAGTAAATACGGATAGGCTGTCAGTACAGATGAGGGTTTTGGAACGTTGTGTTTTGCATATCTCCATAGCTTTTAATACGGCAATGGCCTCTGCATCAAATATTGACCCATTGTGGGGAAGTAGTCCGTGTGACCTTATACTACAATCATCTGCTACCACTGCGAACGAAGTATATTGATCTGTTTTTGACCCATCTGTAAATACGATTTTCCAACCAGCTTGTCTATACTGATCAAAAATGTTACTTGATAATGTCACATATATTGCAGTATTAGTGTAGTTTTTGAGAAAACTAGTTAAAGAGTTTTCAAAGGTATTCATGTCCAATGTCCATGGCGGATGTGTTTGTTTTGGCATTTTGTAAGGCATTAGGTTTAATTTTGTTGCAATTTTATAAATATTACATAAAGTTGATTGTCGCTTTAATTCCGTTCTTCTTTTCTTTAATAATGATAATTCATAAGAGAGAATACCAGGTTGAATGCAAATTACTTTGTGTACTAACCGAGCTTTTAGCTTATATGCGTGAAAATGGATTTTATCAAAACCTGCTTCAGCTAGAAGATTAGCGATGGGGGTTGTTTTAAAGGCGCGAAGGCTGGATCTTATTGAATTGTGATATAAGCTTTCAATGGGCGATATGGCTGATTTTGGTGCATTTATGTAGAATATTGGACCGTAATCAATCTTTGATACTACTACTGAATTTACAACTCTTAACAATGTGTTGGTGTGTACATGACTTTTTTGGAAGATAAATATTTTATAATATTAATTCTACTTTGTAAACTTTTTTTGAGATAATTACAATGCTCTTTAAAATTATATTTACTGTCTATGAAAAGGCCTAAAATCTTACAAACATTGGTATTAACAATGGAGTGATTATTGTATCTTATATTAATCGGGTCACAATTTCTCTTATTGCAAATATGGAGATGAACTGTCTTATCAAAAGAAATTTTAGATCCAGATTTAACGGACCACTTGTCTATTACTTCCAGTGTATTGGAGAGGTTTTGACTGATATCAGTGTTATTTTGATTTTTTGATATGATATACAAATCGTCTGCATATATGCAATGTACAATTTTTTTATTTTCGGTTAGAATTTGGCTGAGTTCTTCGAAAGCTATTATAAACACTGTTACTGATAATGGGGATCCCTGAGGGATACCATTATACAATGAAACCGTTTCGGAATGAATGTTATTTATTAATACAGAGAATTTTCTGTTTGTTAAAAAGGATTTTATGAAAATAAACATTTTGGGTCCTATTTCCCAGTCTAAGAGCTTCCGAAGAATTATGTGAATACCTATTCTGTCGAAAGCTTTCATAAAGTCTATTGACAGAATTGATGTGTGTCTTTTGGCCGATTGGTTCTTTCGAATAATATGATCTAAGAATAACAGGGCATCAACTGTGCTAAGTCCTGGTTGAAAACCTACTTGATTTTGGGAGATGAGATTGTATTTCTTTAAGAACCACAATAATTTTTTTGATATCATTTTTTCCAATATTTTACCGAGACAAGGTAAAAGAGATATAGGTCTATAAGAATCAAGTTGGGTTTTAGGTTTGTTTGGTTTAGCAATGGGTAAAATGGAGGCGGTTTTATAGAATTGTGGAATAACACCCGATGAGTAAATCTCATTGTAATGTTGTAAGAGGCGTTGTTTAAATGAATAAGGAGTGTTTTTTATCATGGGATATGAAATCCTATCTAAACCGGGTGTCTTTCCTTTAGAGGTTTTAATACTATACAACAATTCTTGGAAAGTTAAGTCATTTTCTAAGGATTTGGATTTTGACGAGGCATGTCCTGGAGACATAGTTAATAATTCTGTTTTATTATTACAAAACTCTGTTGAAAAGTTGGAATCATTGGAATTGGAAGACCAATGTTGAGCAAATGCAGATAAAATGGTGTTTAAATCAGAATTATCAGTACCGTTAATTTCAATTGCTTTTATTTCATTAGACTGGTAATTTCCAGTCAGTAATCTTATTTGGCGCCATAAAAATGATGAAGTAGATGTTGGAGAAATGGAGGATGTAAAGCGGCGAAATGCTTCAGCTTTGGCTATATTTTTAGTTTTATTAAAAATTGCATTTTTCCTTTTATAATTTAAGAGATTTTCACTTGTTATGTTACGACGGTAAGTTCTCCAAGCTGCCTGCTTTTCATTTCTCAACAATTGAATTTCCTTGGACCACCAAGGGACATTTTTAGTTCTTGCTTTCTTTTTAGTTTGGGGTATACAGTTGTTTGCAGAATTGCGAATAATTTTCCTAATCTGAGCGCCCTCTTTATTTGTATTTTTTGATACTGGATATTTTTTATTTTCAGTAAATATGTTGTCTTGAAATTTACTCCAATCAGCTCTATCTGTGATATATTTCGTTCGAAAAACGACACCATTGTTACAATTAATATTCAATGTTGTAATGGTTGGGTAATGATCGCTGTTATAAAGATCATCGACTGTGCACCAGGAACAAGTAGGATATAAAGATATAGATGCAAGTCCAACATCAATATGTGTAAATGTACTATGAGTGCTGAAATGTGTCGGCGAGCCGTCATTGAGAACTGCTAGATTTGAATTATTAATAAAGGTTTCAATTATTTGACCTCTCCTATTCGATTTGGAGGATCCCCAAAGATTACTCCAGGCATTAAAGTCTCCAAGAATAAGAATTGGTACAGATATATTTGCTATTAAAGATTCAAGGTGGGAGACAGTAATGCTATCTTGTGGGGGAATATATAATGAAAAAAGAGTAAAGGTCGTTGCTAGATTTACTTGAATAGCAATAGAACAAAGGGATGTGTTACAGTTTATTATTTTGTGGGGAATGTTTTTCTTTATGAGAATAGCAACTCCTTCTTTAGCGGAATTGTATTTGTTAAAGAAGTACCCAGAATATAGTTTGGGCGTGTATGGGTTTTGGTTTTGTTTGCATTTTGTTTCCTGTAAGCATAGTATATCAGGATCTTCGTCGGCTAATAATAGTTGCAAGTTGGAATAGTTGTTAAAGTATCCTTTCATATTCCATTGTAGGATTTTTAGGACCATTAATATTGATTTAAAAAAAATATAAAAAATAAATATTTAACCCTCCGTTGGACACCTGGGACCGGCCAGACTCTTATGATTTTATTCAAAAGCGTCTGACCAGACCCAGGAGCCCAACGGAGGGTTAAAGTTGTTGTTATTTTTTATTATAATTATGTATCCATTGGAGTGTCGGAATCAAATTCCGGACAAGAGAAAGACTCTTCATGGGGGGATTTATGATGTTTTACTTTTGTTGAGCATAGTGCTGAAGTTGAAGAGCTTTCATTATTGATTGTATTTTCTTTTTGTTGTGTTGTTGAGATTGCTTGTTTCAGCAAGAGAACTTTTTGTGATAAAAGTATTTTGCTGAGACGAAGTAGTGAGTGATGAGAGAGATTTGTTGTTGTTGGTATATTTCGATGTTGAGTGTGTACTAATCAATGGTGGGCTTTCATACACGCCAGCGTTGATTGTCAACCCTCACGCATTCTTACGCTCTCCGAATCAGTTGCTGCTGAGATGCCCAAGAATGGTACTAATGCTGGATCCAATATTGTACGAGATATTTGGAGTTGTTGACGAAGAGGTTGTTTTTAAAACAGTAGATGAGGCAACACTTTTAGTAGCGAGAGTGCTTTTAGTCGTTGTTGGAGTTTGAGAAGTAACAGTTTTACTGTTAGTTTGTTTTTTTGTGGGAGAATTGAGTAAAACTATTTGAGATTTTTGGTTTTGTTGTAATTTTCGAGTAGGTTCCGTAGTTATTTCCTTTGGAGACGTTATTTCTGAATAGGTTGCTGAAGTTACTGAGTTAAGAGGTTGGTTTTTGAAGAGTCGTAATGCTTCTCTCATTGAGCATTTGTTTTTTGTTTTTATTTTTAATATTTCTTTTTGTTGTTGGTACTTTTTGCATACGTTAGAAGATGCTGGGTGTGGTTCACTGCAATTAGCACAGTATGTTCTGGTGCAGTCGTTGGGCGAGTGAGGGGGTAGGTTACAATTTACACAAGAAGGTAAATTCTTGCAACGTTTTAATGTATGACCTAAGAGTTGACATTGTTTGCACCTCATAGGGTTTGGATAATGCTCTCGAACAATACATGTATGGTAAGCAATTTGCAACTTCTCAGGGAGATTGTATAGATCAAATGTAACTAGCATTAATCCGGTTTTTATTTTCTTACCATCAACGGTTCTCTCAAATTTGTATATGTCAACAACACCTTTATTTGAAAGTTCACTAATAATTTCTTTTTCGGGAATATTTATAAGGAATGGAGCAAATATCGTACCTTTTGTGTAGTTTAGTTGATCATGTAGTTTGGAGGTTATTTTGCATACACCGGCTAATTCTTTGGTGCTTAAAATTTTATCAGAAATTGATTTATCTTTAACCAACAACAACAAACTTCTATCTCTCAGAGGAGAAACGGAGAGAATTTCTTTGGTTATAAGATCTAATGCTTTTTGTATGGCAAAACAAGAGAATTCGGACAGAGGTTTGTTTTCATCTGTAGATGAAACAACAACATACCTTGGGTTAGGAAGTGATTTGGTTGGGAGCGAGGGGAAATCATAAGAAATACCTCGGTCATGTTTTTTTCTTTTTCGGTGGGGACTTTCTGCCAAAATGGCAAATTGATTGTCCCCTAGATTTGGGGGCCCAGAGGGCATGATGCACTATTTTCACACTCACTAGATATTTATTTTATAACTGGCACACAGTAAATGATAAAAATAAAGCGATTTGTATAGAGCACTGACAATTTAAGTAAGAGAGGAAAAATGCAGAATTTGTACGTAACAATAATGCGGTCGTAGTAACTGTTCGCTATGAGAGTTAGTCGACGACTGATTTTTTTAATCCGCCAAATTGGTTGGATTTTATGTTGTTTTGGAGATTGTTTTGTTTCCCCAAGCCTATTTTTGCATCATTAGATAATCGGGACCTTGGTTCATGTCATTTTGTATTAACAGCATAAAAAAAATTCTTACCGTATACTCCCTCCAAAGGGGAAAGGGGAAAGGGGGGAAATGTTACGCTCATGGATCCATAAGCACAAAGCTGTTAAAGGCGCATTGGCTTGATATTTACACTCTAAATATTTTTGGCCACTTTCTCCATACAAGTGGATCCACTGTGCGTTGTATGGGGGGCAGTGAATACAAGTTGCTAAAACAAAAACCAAAGCGATTCGAGAGCAGGTCCTAATCTGAACTTTTCCGAAATGTTGTGTGGGGGATACACGAAGGAGTGGACCGATTCAGTCCATATTGAAACATCATCTAGTTCTGGTAGAAATTTCACGATGTGCAAACTTTAGACTAAATCGGTTACTACCTTCAAGAGTTATCGTGCGCACACATTTTCCGAAAATTTTCGAACTTTTTTGGGGGGGGAGGTACCGGATATAACGGTTAACTCGATATAACCCATCTTCGAACTTAAACTAAGTTTGAACAAAATATTGCGAAAGCCAAATGTTGGACCAAATCGGTTCATCCGTTCGAGAGTTATCGTGCGCACCAGCCAGCCAAACAGACAGACGGACGGACATTGCTAAATCGACTCCAAATTGTCTGAAACACATTTCGTCCAAACATACTTGAGGTCTAAAACCATTATTTCGATGAGGCACATTTTGCACGTATGAAAGTGTACATACCCTCGTTATCATAAATTCTGAGGATATAGAAAACGTTTTAAGTTCGGCCGGGCCGAATTTTTATACCCTCCACCATAAAATATTTTGAAGTAAAACGGAATAATTATTTTCTTTCCAGCCCACAATTTTAGGAGGAGATATTCCGTGACCACTTATACCTAAATAAGGTATAAGGACAGTTTTTCGAATTACAGATAGTAAGGTCAAAAATACCGAAAATGGGGAGACACCTTTATATGGGGGCTATACCAAAACATGGACCTACGATGAAAATTTAAAAAGGCGGATGGCTATACAAACACATGGACCTATGCTGACAGTTTTTGGTGGAGATGTTGTGTGAGCACTGGGAACCTCAAATGTCGACTTACAAATAGTTCGATCGATATTTGTAGCTAATATCTTCAAAATACCGAAAAATGGGAGGTAACGTTCCATGCGGGCTATACCAAAACATGGACCTATGTTGACAGTTTTTGGTTGAGATGTTTTGTGATTACTAGGAACCTCAACTGTCAAATTACAGATAGTTCGGGCAAACATTTTAGCTAAAATCCTCAAAATACCGAAAATCGTGAGGTACCGTTATATGGGGGCTATACTAAAACATGGACCTATGTTGACGGTGTTTAGTGGGGATATTTTGTGACCACTGGGAACCCCAAACGTGAAATTACAGGTAGTTTGGTCAAAAATGTAGCTAAAATCCACAAAATACCGAAAATTGGGAGATACCGTTATATGGTGGCTATACCAAAACATGGACCTATGTTGACGGTTTTTAGAGTAAATATTTTGTGACCACCCCAAACTGAATTTACAGGTAGTTCGGTAATCTTTTTAGCTAAAATCCACAAAATACCGAAAATCGTGAGGTACCGTTATATGGGGGCTATACCAAAACATGCACCTATGTTGACGGTTTTTAGTGGAGATATTTTGTGACCACTGGGAACCCCAAAAATTAAATTACAGGTAGTTCGGTGAAAATTTTTAGCTTAAATCATCAAAGTACCAAAAATCGAGAGGTAACGTTATATGTGGGCTACACCAAAACATGGACCTATGTTGGCAGTTTTAGGTGGGGATGTTTTGTGATTACTAGGAACCTCAACTGTGAAATTGCAGGTAGTTTGGTCAAAAATTGTAGCTAAAATCTTCAAAATACCGAAAATCGGGAGGTACCGTTATATGGGGGCTATACCAAAACTTGGACCTATGTTGACGGTGTTTAGTGGAGATATTTTGTTACCACTGGGAACCCCAAACGCGAAATTAGAGGTAGTTTAGTCAAAAAATTTAGTTAAAATCCCCAAAATCGGGAGGTACCGTTATATGAGGGCTATACCAAAAAGTGGTCCGATGTAGCCCGTTTTCGAACTTGACCTGCCTATGGAAAAAAGACACTCGGGTGCAAAAATATAGCGCTCTAGCTTAATTATTGCGAACGCTAGAGTGATTACAACAGACGGGCAGACGGACATAGCTAGATCGTCTTAGAATTTTATACTGATCAAGAATATATATACTTTTTATGGTCGAAAATGATTAGTTCGATGCGTTATAAACAGAAAAACAAACTTAATATACCCTCCATACTATGGTGGAGGGTATAAAAAAAATTTCCTTCGATATTCATAGTACGTTATTCCAAAATCGTTCAGAAATCTTTACGAAGATTCGGAAGTTACCTCCGATTTTCATACGAAATTATTCCGAAATCGTTCAGAAATCTGTAAGAATATTCGGAAGAAAAAATTCGCCTTCCGAATTTCCCAAGGATTTACTTCCGATTTCTGACCGAGATCTATCCGATTTCTCTTTGACATTTCATTTCGAAATTATGTCAACCACTTCATACAACTTTTGTTAAGATATCGTTATGATTTCGGATCCGACATCTGACGTAGCGTCCGAACTTTGTTCCGATTTCGTTACGATGTCGGTACGATTGGTTTGCTGGGTTTATTCCCTGCCATCTTCGCCTCTGCGTCTTCTCGTGCACCATATTATAAAATTATTATAAAACTTGCGAGAGCCCTGTTGATACTCTGTTTTACAAAAATCTTTACTCCACCCATAAAAAATAGGTTCTAATATAAAAAAAATATGTTGGTATCCAAACAAATAAAATTAATATATGTTTTTACTCAGTACAATATTTGGTAACATGGGGCGGGGATTCTCGAAAACTACGATTAAAACAAGTAAAAAAGTATCAGTCGGCTTTGCCGACAGAGATATACCCTCAGCCTGTGTGGATTGAAAATTTTTCAAAATTTAGGGCATATAAACCGACAAAAGTATGAATAGAATTAAAGCTCAAAAATTTGCGGGGATATCGATAGATAGGGCTTTTTATCACACTAGCCTACGAAAAACGTAATATCGTTGTAGACAGGGCCACTAATAAAACCTGTGGTAAAATGTCCAAAGGATCCTCGAACCACACAAAAATGTTGGATTGAACAGATAGGGCCCAAATTTGAACATAAAATAAGTTTCAACAATATTTAGAGATTCAAAGTTTGGACCAAATCGGTTGTACATCTATTAGAAATCGCGCGCATCATTTTAGAGAATATTTTCGAACTTTTGTGGGGAGGTATCGGAAGGAGGGGACCTACAAGCAGCACCTTCGAATTTCATCTAATATTCGAAGAAATATTTCAATATCCAAAGTGTGGACGAACGCAGTATTCGGTTCGAACTTTCCAACCACTATATATGGTGCCATAGGGGTTTTTGCAGCTTTCGGACTTGCCCCTAAAAAACTTTTTACTGCCGTAATTGAGGCAGCAAACGCAAGTTGCTTCAACAAACATCAAGACTTAATGTGAATTCGTTCAAAATTTTGAGTGGGAGGTACCCCAAGGAGTGGACAAATATAGTCCATATTCGAACTTGATCTATGTCTGGTAGATATATTAGGATGTGTAAAGCACGAACCAAATCGGTCACTCCGATCAAGAGTTATCGTGCGCACAATTTTTCGCAAAATTTTTAAACTTTTGAGGGGGAGGTACCTGAAGGAGTGGACCGATATGGCTTATTTTCGAACTTAAACTAAGTTTGCACAAAATATTACGAAGGCCACATTTTGGACCAAATCGGCGGTTCAGTTCGAGAGTTATCTTGCGCTCCAACCACCACACACGGTGTCATAGGGACTTCTTGTAACTTTCAGGTTATTTTCTCTTGAAGTATGGATTTGCCCCTGATGAAATTTATACCGTCGTATGGGGGGCGGCGAATACAGGTTGCTACAACAAAACTCAAAGCGACTCGAGAGCTGGTCCTAAACTGAACTTTTCCGAAGGAGTGGACCGATTGAGTCCATATTGAAACCTCATCTAAGTCTGGTTGAAATCTCACGATGTGCAAAGTATGGACAAAATCGGTTACTTCCTTCAAGAGTTAGTGTGCGCACAAATTTTCCGAACATTTCCGAACTTTTGTGGAGGTACCGGAAGGAGTGGACCGATTTAACCCATCTTCGAACTTAAACTAAGCTTGGACAAAATATTACGAAAGCCAAACTTTGGACCGAATCGGTTGATCCGTTCGGGAGTTATCGTGCGCTCCAGCCAGCCAGACAGACACGGACATTGCTAAATCAACTCCAAATTGTCTGAAACACATTTCGTCCAAACATACTTGGGGTCGGTCTAAAACCATTCATAAACATAAAAGTGTATATACCCTTGTTAGCGTAAATGCTGAGGGTATAAAATGCTGAGGGTATAAAATCGATTACCTGTAATGATTCAAGTTTCTATACGCAGAAAATTATATGCTAGAAATGTGTTTGGACCCAAACATATTATGTTTGAATCCAAACATATATTTGTTTGCAACCAGTCCCAAACATAAATTTGTTTGGATCCAAACATATTTCTAACATATAATTTTTCTGCGTATAGCAGAGTAGGTTAGAAGACTTTAACCTGGTCTCACATTACCCTTAACTATATGCAGCCGGATCTCGATTATCCGTAATGATCGGTACCGGAGGCATTACAGATAATAATGGGATAATGGAGTAACACTGTTTTTCATATATTTTTAATTGTAGTTTTCGAGAATCGGATTTTCGCCGTAGACAAAAAGTTCATCAGACCCATTGTCTATGGCGTAAATCGAAAAATGTACAGTGCACATTCAAGGCCAAAACTGGCTGAAGGACCATTACAAAGCTTTTGCGATGTACTACAGAGTACATAACTATTGTCTTGGCTAAAATTTTTGTACATGTGTTTGATTGCAAATCTCAATGGTTTGGATGTTATATGCTAAAATATCCAAAAAAATGGGATAAAAAAACTTCAAGTCAAAATCGGAAGACTCGATTTCCACTCGATTTTGCGCAATACAATCCCAAGAATCAGAAATGCGACGCGCTCATTAAGGGTTTTAAATTGCCCCCGGTCTAATATGCATATATAAGTTAGCTTATATTTTGTTCACCACTGTAATTTTGTTCAAACCGACACACGATAATACATTCCCCCGCATATTGTTGTTGAATATACATATGTATGAACATATATTTCACGACTTAGAATTTATGGTCGCAAGAAAGGTGTACATGGATGTATGTAATCCCCTGTAAAATTGATTACAACAAATTCCGAATAGTTGAAAATCACAATAAAATTTTCAACAAAACTTTATATTGTTGTTTTCTTTTTATTTATCCTGCATTAAGTGAATTGAAGCAACAAATAGAGCTACGCCACAAGTGTGTCAACAATCAATAAAAACAACAACAACAGTTTTCCGCTTTCTTCTTTCTCCATACGGTATTTTTCACTTCTGATTTTTTCTTTCTTTTATTTTATTTTTATGTGAGGTGATTATTTAAAATCCATAACAATTCATTTTATTGTATCGGCATTTAATATGAAATGGCATACACGTGTATACAGATATGTGTTCGTGTATATAAACCATTTTCACATATAAACACACATACATATAATACATACATATGTAGTGATGAAATAATACCATGTGACTTTAAATTGTATTAACTTGTAATAGGATTTAATTTAGATAAAAGGTTTTGATTTTACACTTTACGCTTTACGTTCCATTAACTTCAGTGCAAAGATATGTGCGGAAAAAATGTAAAGCTTTTAAACTATGAACCCAAAAACAAACAAAAAAATATGAAATACAAATAACAATGTTTTGTTATATATTTTCAATTGAAAAATGACTTTAATTTTTTAACTTTTAATGCCACAGATGATACCTGTCCATAAATGATTCTGATCCTTGCAAATTAACGGATTAAAGTTAAAAAAGTATATCACACACCCTGTTGTGCATGAATCCCAAATCCACCTGAGAAGCAGAGAATGGATGGCAATTTAAAATGTGAGTGTTATGGTAGCAGTGGAACTGCCGCTCAATTCGAGACTGAAGAGGTTATTTGTAGTCCTATGCATTTTACAATAGCTTATATTTAAAAGTCGCTAAAAAATTGCACGTTAAAAAGGATATCTTGACTACAGCTGAGTCAGCCAGAGCGACTATATCTACTTACTCGTTTACAATTATGACACTATGTCCCGTAACCGAGAACTATCGTTGCGTATACCCTAAAGAGCCTTTCTTTAATCCATAATAGCACTTCAATTTATGGTCCATGACTTGAGAGCCTTTCGAGCCACCTGACTATCGACATGTATATGGGGATTTCTGAGTGAAATCGGACACTTTTTTAAAATGAGTTTATTGATTTCCTTTAGTTGTTCCTATGCTGATGCTGAAGTAGGGTATGAAAGATACCAAGGAACGGTCCTGACCGGCTTTAACATAGCAAAGTCCAGGATTTATCTTGGTCCCTCTTTCATCTGAAGTGGACAATGACCACCCCGTGGTGTCACCTGGGTTAGCTGACTTTAACACGCGTTAAAAGTAGTGAGCTAAAATGTGCCGCGCGTTCACCCATAAGAGCGTTAAAAGCTTGGGTTTAGCCGCAGGGTTAGTAACTCTCCCCTAGAAAAAGCAGCCTGCTATGAAAAAACGAAAGAAAAGAAAAAAAATCCCTCAAAAGTTCACGACCCCCGCAAACGTTTTAAGGACCATGATCTTCGAATCTGCACCTGGAATGTTCGCACTCTTAATAGAGAAGGTGCAGTTTACGCATTGGCAGATGTACTTGAAAAGTACAAGGCCGACATTACTTCCATACAGGAAATACGATGGAATGGGAAAGGTTTCACAACAACACCTAAAGGTGACGCACTGTATTATAGCTGCCATGACGTAAAGCATGAGTTTGGTTGCGGAATTTTAGTAGTCAGAGACTAAAACATCTGGTCTCCAGCTTCACAGCAGTGAATGAAAGACTTGCTACAATTCGAATAAAAGCAAAATTCTTCAACATCAGCTTTATTTGCGCTCAAGCTCCCACTGAAGACAAGGACGAACTGACCAAAGATATATTTTATGGGCGCTTAGAAGAAACATATGATCGTTGTCCTGCCCATGACATTAAAATTATTCCAGGCGATTTAATGCCAAAATTGGAAAAGAAAATATCTTTGGCCCAGTCGGAAAATTCAGTCTCCACAGTGAAACATCGGACAATGGTATGAGGCTTATAGACTTCGCAGCGGTAAAAAACATGGTAGTTAGCAGCACCAGATTTCATCATCACGACATCCATAAGGGCACCTGGCTGTCTCCAGATCAGAAAATAAGAAAACAAATTGATCCCGTTGTGATAGATGGAGGCCATTCATCGAGCGTGTTGGATGTGCGTTCGTTCCGAGGAGCAAACATGGATTCGGACCACTACCTTGTGGCAGCAAAGGTACGCACCCGGTTAAACGTAGCAAACAAAGTACGAACAGACACAACACGAAAGTTAGACATCGGTAAGCTGCAATCACAACAGGTAGCCACAGCATATTCCACTCAACTAGCCCAATTGCTTAATCAAAGCACTCCTCATCCCGATAACATATCACCGCAATGGCAAAGTATTGGCCACTCTATGCAAACAGCCGCAAAATCCATACTTGGATACCAGAGACCTCCACCAAGGAACCCATGGTATGATCAGGAGTGTCGTGCTGGTACCGAAGAGAAAAATGCGGCATATAGGGCTACTTTACAATCCGTAGCAACGCGTAGCGCACGAGGGAGATATCGGGAGAAAAGGAGAGAGGAGAAACGTCTTTTCCGCAGGAAAAAGAGGGAGATGGAAAAGCGGGAGTGTGAAAAAATCGAGATGTACAGGAACCAGAATGAAGTCCGAAAATTCTACCAAAGAGTCAAGCATCAAACTGATGGCTTTGATACAGGCACATCCTCCTGTAGAGACCAGCAAGGTAATTTGGTAACAGATACCGATCGCGTGTTCAGGATATGGAAAGAACATTTTTCAAAACAGTTGGTATCTAATAGCAGCGAAGACGACGAAGATACCACAGACCCAATCCCAGAAGATGGAATTAAATGTATACCGCCCTGCCAAGATGAGGTAAAGACAGCAATAAATCGGCTGAAGAATAAAAAGGCTGCAGGAGCCGATGGCTTTCAAGCCGATCTGTTCAAAACCGGAGGCGACACGCTGATAAGGCGTCGAGTACCCGACGATTGGAACCTGAGTATCCTGTGCCCCGTCCACAAGAAAGGATATAAGACTGTATGCTCTAACTATAGGGGCATAAGTCTACTCCCTATTGCCTACAAGATCGTGTCAGGGATATTGTGCGAACGACTAAAGCCTATGGTCAACGAGATAATTGGACCATTGACCAGATATTTACCCTGCGGCAAATCCTGTAGAAGACCCAAGAGATGCAGATCGACACCTACCACCTTTTTGTCGATTATATAGCAGCCTTCGACATGTCATGAATTTGGTATACCCGCAAAGCTCATCCGGCTTTGTAAATTGCGTTTTACTGACACGAGATCCTCAGTTAAACTAGGAAAGAACCTCTCCGAAGAGTTTTGTAGCAAAAGAGGTTTCAGACAAGGAGACAGCCTTTCGTGTGATCTCTTCAACATCCTGCTGGAAAGGGTTATACGAGAGGCAAACGTCAAAAGATGTGGCACAATCTACACCAATAGCCACATGTTACTTGCTTATGCTGATGATATAGACATCATGGGACGATCAGTAAAAGACGTAACCGATACCTTTATGAAGGTCGAAGGAGAATCTGCTCAAGTGGGTCTGGCGGTAAACGGTGAGAAGACCAAGTTGATGGTGTCGACGCGCAATGCATCCATTAAGCTCGGACCAACTGTGGAAGTTAGTTCCTATAATTTTGAGGTAGTAAAAGACTTCGACTACATCGGCACCTCCGTAAACACAACGAACGACATCAGTTGTGAAATAAAAAGAAGAATTGTATTGGCCAACAGATGCTACTTTGGTTTATGTAACAAAGCCACATCTCGTCAAACAAAAATAACGCTGTACAAAACACTGATACTACCCGTGCTGATGTATGGCTCCTAAGCCTCTGTACTTCCGCAAGCAGACATGGCAGTGCTTAGTGTGTTTGAGAGAAAAATTCTTCGAAAGATCTACGGACCAATCTGCGTTGACGGTGAATATCGACGTTGCATGAACCACGAGCTGTATCTGTTATACAACGATATCAATATAGTTAAAAGTATCGAGATGCAGCGATTGCGTTGGGCGAAGATGAACCCGCTAAAAAGGCGTATAAATACGAACCGCTTGGCAGAATTGGCAGACCAAGGAATAGATGGCGGAAACAAGTTGATGAGGAGATGAAAAGTGCGCTATTCCAGAGTGCGAAGCAACAAATAGAGAGAATTGAGGATCTTTTCTTAGTTCGGCCTATGGAACAAATGTTCTGTAATGGGACAGCTAAGTAAGTAAGTATGCTAATCCACAACAAACCATTAAAGTACAGTCGAAATCGCTTATAACGTCGGTCAAGGCACTGACCAAAATCGGACGCTATAAGCGATAGTCGTTATAAACGATATTTATGAAAGAGGTAAAATTATATTATGTATAGTGACTTTTGGGTATAAATATGTTGTTTTATTTAGTGAGTGAATAAATTCAATTCAATGTTTTGCTTTTTCATTCCATACGTGTAAATGATTTAAAAACAAAGTAAAAAAATAATAATATTAAATTTATTATTCAGCAGATATATTACGTTAATATAGAATATGGATCTATTTAAAATAGTATGCTTTAGTTTGGGCTTTTGAATTTCAACATATGTTTTAAGTTGAACTCAGATCTGAGTTTTGAAAGGGTTTACAAAACACATTCTCTGCTTGTAACATCTTCTGACTAAATAATTTTTTGAAGAGTTTCTACAATATCAATTCGTCGTCGTCATTATATATGACAGATGTGAAAACATTGTCATCCATCGCAACTAATTCATTCATCTATGTATATCTTCTACGTCTTGGGAGAAATGGTAGAAGATAAATATCTTCAGAATCGTCCAAAGAACCATTAACAATTATCAATGACAGAAGACGTTATATTTCCACGCTCCATCTAACACGGCATCCAACACATTTAATTTCGTATCTTGAACCTTTTCTATTCTTTCCAGGATAGTGGATATTTGCCGATTACGTCAATGCGATTTTAATGACTTTATTATTCCTTGGTCCATGGGCTGTAAACCAGATGGGTGGGTGGCAAAAATTCAAGCTTAATTGACTTGAGACACCTATATGTTGTCCAACCCCATTTATGAGTTTGAAAAAAATATACATACAACCAGGGTTTCAGAGTCGAGGTATTTTTGGGTCGACTCCGACTCCAGATCAATTTTTTTACGACTCCGGCTCCGACTCCGGGTCGACACCGAGTGTAATTTAATAATGTAATAATTTTAATTTTTTCCTATATTTGGGCCCATATAGGCTAATCTGTTGGGTTTTCCTAACATATTCTTTAGAAAGAGCATTCGTTCGGATATAATACTCAATTACAGAATGTAAATATGATGCAAAATTAATACCTATATTGTTTCGTATGAACCTTACTTAAAAAAAACGGCAACAAAATACAAGATATAAAGTATTTGTCGGTTTTGCCGTTTTTTTTTTTTTTTTTTTTTTTGCACGAGTATTTTCTAGAAAGAACTCTTACTCGAGAAAAAATTTTTAAGCTTTTAAAATATGTGAAAATGAAGGGACAATACAAAACATAAGGTCTACATGCCACTGTGGTTCCGCCCGTGGACAAAAATCGAAATTTTTATGGCGACAAATTTCATTGCGATTGAAAGAAATATACTCTGAACACATTAAATTTTTAATATCCAATATTATTTTTCCCAATTTACAGCGGTAATATGTCAAGTTAAGTCGATGAAATTATTGAAAATTCGTTGTCTAACTTCCTTAATAATAAATTCTTTGTAAATGACTTTTTGTGCTATTTTTAATACCATTACTATAAATTTATGTTGAGTTTTACTAATGTTGGCCCCGTAAGGGCAAGTCCTTATTTTTTTAAATACAGGCGAAAGTCTCTAGTGTACGATAAAATGAGATCCAGCTGCCCCCAGCTGTCACCCTGTATGTTATTCCCCTTATACCACGCCTGTAAAATCGCCAAAATTCCGAAAATCGAGAGCTTCGTTTATATGGGAGCTATACCTAAACGTGGACCTATATTAAACATTTTTTGCAAGGAAATACGTTGTTCCCTCAGAACTCAAATTTGGCACTCCTTTCCATACAAGTGGGACCACTGTGCATGCGATAAAACTTATAAGCAATTTATGACCAGGGTTTAAAATGTAAGTAAGCCAACATTTTAGGGTGCGAGAGCTTTAAGGGGTGACATCCAGTTGAAAGCCCAATAAACCCATTTTTGTCCAAGAAAACTTTTGTGACAGATTTTTTATACCCTCAGCATTTAAGCTAACGAGGGTATATGGTAATATTCAAAAATGTTTTACAATCGTTGAAGTTGAGGTTCACCATTTAATAAGTCGCGAACTGTCAATATATTTTATATAATATGAATATATTTATATTAATTGAAGTGTTTTAGCCGGGGTCGCATAAAATGAACCATGACAAATCATTAATATGGAAGCTGTGTTGGTGGTAATATTAAAAAATGGGTAAAAATGTGTTGAAGTTTACAAGTTTTTATGTGTTCTTTCTTGATTTTTGATCAAACCACGGAAAATTCAGACCTGAGCCCAAAGAAAGAATTGAAGAATACCCCTTGGGCAACATGGTTCTAATGTATGACTTTTCGATATATACACTGCATCCCCCTAAAATCGATGCTGACATTTTGAAGTTTTGAAATCTGGGTTTTTTGAATTTTTCTTATAATTGGAGGGCGCAACCAGATAATTTCCCAAACTATTTATTGGATTGTAGAACTCGTGATTCCACGTCGTTTGATGTATATCTCATGAGTGTGCTTCATACAGCTCCCTAGTAATAAGAGTCCAAAGTCGACATTTTGGTGCGTAAATTTTCTTTAAAAACCTATTTTTTGGCTTCAAAATTTACAACTATGACTCAGGTACCCCTGAACCCCGCGTGATTTTTGTTTTTTTACGCGCCGGATCTAATGAACCCTTCCGCGTTCAAATCCATCCACTAAAACGGCGGTTATAGATACCTTGAAAGTAGGAAATTCTGCAAAATTATATTTTGATGATTCCGCGCATTGAACCGGCATTTTCTTTGGTTATTTTTACATAAATGGAATCCTTCATACGCGATTATATTTTTTTCAAAAACCGTGTGGCATAAGTTACCGAGATTCTGGAGTAATATTCGTATTTCGAATAAAATAGAATTTGGTAGCAGATCCGCGGTTCTTGAAGAATTTGTTTAAAATTTGTTATAATGACGTATTTTTTATAGGCGGTCACTGAAATCGGATGCGCCTTATAATCTTATGTACATCGCGCAATTTTTACCCACATAAAGGTTTTTTGAACAGTAAGATGCAGCTGACGGCACACTTTGGCCGCTGAATGAAAAGTGGAAAAATCGATACATATTGATACAGATGCACTCGCTGTATCTGAAAAGCGCATGCGCCTTAACTGATTTTAACGAAGTCGCGAATTATACGTTTTTTTAACTTTTATGTTTTTTCTTTGGTTGTAATTTCAATATTACTTTCCATTTCATAATCCTATTGTTTATCAAAGTAAGCAAATACACTTTCGGGTTTGTCATCGCATTTTCCTTGAAGAAGTTTCAGCGAAGTCCGTCAGTCCTTGCATCGAAATGTAGCGAAAGAGTAGAATAACTCCCAAAAATGTTTTTTCTAGTTTTCGTATTAAACATAAAAATATATTTTTGTAATAATATTCCAACAATAAGTTTTCGTCTTTTGTTGTTGCTGTAATATGGCAGTTATAAATCCTATCATTAAAATTTTGGTCTCATATTTTTCTAGGCGTTGCACTATAGGTCAAACAGCCCATTTTACTGGCCAAAAGTCAGATTTCTCACTTTGTATTTTCACTGATTTTGTCTTACTTTCTTGTAAGAAACACTTCAAATATAATAAAAATTAATTTTGTTTTTGTATGAAAAATTATACCGTTACATGGCAGGCTGCCAAATATGTATTATCCAAATATCTTTAAAAACTTGTTAACGAAATATGTTTACTTGTATACGTTCAGGGTGAAACTAAATCACAATATTAGCATAAGTAACGATTTGATTAGAAAGTATTCGATAACTATTTATCAAAAATGCCCTCCTATCATGATGTATGTGTATAAATAGTTATTAAATGGGTGTTAACTTTGAATTTTCGAAGAAAGCTGAACATTTTGAGGTTATGTACGCTTTTAAAGTCTCGGCAACGTTCGGCAACGAAAGTGAAAATTGTGACGCCGGAAGTCGCTGGCTCGTTTCCGGCTACACAGACTGGTACCACAGGATGGTACTATATTAATATTATAATACCGTTGAATTTGAACTGAATACCTTATAATATAACATAAATTGAATTAACCAAATGTCATGTTTTCTCTACATTGTCCAACTGACCCTCGAAGTTGTTTTCATACTCTAAGGATCAAAACAACTTACCGTTGCGTAGATTTTTAAAACCAACGTCCAACGATATTCAAATGAGTTCATCGTTGTAAACACATAGCAACAAAACACACGTCCATAGGGTTTTTAGTGGCGAATGCATTGCAACGAATGCACTTGCAAGTAAACTTCTAACAACAAAACACACGTCTATAGGGTTTCTAGTGGCGACTGCATTGCAAACGAATGCACTTGCAAGTAAACAACTAGCAACAAAACGCACGTCCATAGGTTTTCTATTGGCGACTGCATTGCTAGCGAATGCACTTGCAAGTAAACGACTCGGTGTATGCGCGTAAACATGTAACAACAATGCGCCTGCGGTTAATGCATTTCGACTCCACTTGGGTGTAAACAACCAACAACACGATGTATGCACGGTGAACCTTTGTGCATGCCGACTCCACTTGGTTGTAAACAACCAACAACACGATGCATGCACGGAGAACCTTTGTGCATTCCGACCCCACTTGGTTGTAAACAAGCAACAACACGATGCCTGCACGGAGAACCTTTGTGCATTCCCGCGAAGTGCACAACAAGCAACAACATGCAAGTGGATAAGGTAGGCGGGGTTGTTTACATCGCACTATAAAAGGATGTGGCGAAATTAGGGCAGGGATCAGTTCGCGAATTCAGTACGTGGAGACTACGTCAGCAGGAGTTTAGCACCAACTTAGAAAGTCAATCCGAGAACCCAGGTGAGTAGAGTGAACACCAACCGTGAACTTAGAACGACTACCGACTGGGGACATTTTCGCCACACGGGACACCAACGCCACTAGGATCGAGTGGTGAGTTGAGACGCCACCTCCAACCACATTGAGTAGCCGGTTGCTAGCCCAGTGAGTTGTCCCACGCCACTGGAACCCATACCCATCATTCTGAGCAGGAAGCCTGGTGAGTTGTTACACGCCACCAGGAAATCATTGTAACGCCACGGAGCAGGAAGCCTGGTGAGTTGTTACACGCCACCAGGAAATCATTGTAACGCCACGGAGCAGGAAGCCTGGTGAGTTGTTACACGCCACCAGCGAATAGTCGTGACGCCACAAAGCCTCGGGCAGGAAGTCGGGTGAGTTGTCCCACGCCACCAGAAGAGCATTGTCGCCACAGAGCAGGGAATCGTTGTCCAGGAATACAACACACAAAGCAGGTTAGGGAAGTCGCCAGATCGACCAGTGAGTTGTCCAACGCCACTGGTGTACAAGCCCGCCCTGATTCTGTGCAGGTCTACCGACGGACGGACTCCTGGAACTACTACGCTAAAGCCGCCGTGACGGAGAATATTATTGGTTAACACGAGGACCGACCCAGGTTTTGGAAACTAACGCGACGTAATAAACTCCTCTAAATAAAGCGGGATAACCCTTCTATACAAATACAACTGTATCTTTCCTTACTCCTGTCACTGACAGAAATAAATTTCTGTGACGAACTCTGGCCACCGCGAGCTAACCTCAGCAAACGGAGCCAATAGGTGTCGTTACAAAATTGAAATTGGTTCATTAGCTCGTGCCGAATGCAGAAAATTTTATGTGATTTTGCGTAAATTTGCTCAACAAGAATTATACAACTTTTTTTAGGTTACCATATTTTCCATAATATTGATTTTTTTTGAAGTCAGGGTTAAACCTCTTACCAAATAATGTTAGCCAAATTGGAGTCTACAGCATTCTGCTGTGTTCTAAAGTCAAATTATTTACAAATCTTTTGTAAATATATACAGTTATAGTCAAAATATGTCACATCATATTGTGGGATTTTCAAGGTAATAATTGTAAGGCATATTCACATTAAAACTAAAACGAAACACAACAAAAAAGCTTCTGAACTTATCGGACGTCGATGCCTTCAATTCTGCAGACAAATAACAGACCTTCCAGTTTTTGTCCCCAAAGGGTTAAGGTACCAGTTGTGTATTTGGTTCAAAAAGGGTTAATTTTTTGGCCCACGTTGTTCCATTTTTCTCCCTGAATCTAAAAACGCTATATTAACTTAAACCAAATACTTGTTTTAACTTTAAGACTTTTGGCCAATAAAATGGTCCGTTTGACCTATAGTGCGTTGTCTAGATTCTGTGCGTATTTTTAATTTATTTTTTCGAGTTTTATTTGGACTTTAAATTAGAATAAATTAAATTTACTCCAAGATTTTTTCAGTATTTCTTGATTTTCCGCGAAAATAGAAATATATTTAGTAAATATTTACGCATCTACGGATAGATATTAAATATTGTTAACGCTTTATATATACATTTTCTTATTACAGCAAAAATGGAATTTTTTAATATTTGTTCTTTATAACGGAATAAAACCCCCCATAACTTTGGAGCGCAGCATCCAATTTTGTGAACGCGAACAGATTTGAAACCACGACTTTTTTCTTAATCTATGTTCCAACAATTGCGGATGTGCTCGCAAGAATTTTTTTAAAATTTCTTCCAATGGAATTGCAAAAGAAATTTGAAATTTACCATATACACTTTCATACAAAACATGCCTCATCGAAATAATGGTTTTAGACCCCAAGTATCTTTGGACGAAATGTGTTTCAGACAATTTGGAGTCGATTTATCAATGTCCGTCCGTCTGTCTGGCTGGCTGGTGCGCACGATAAATCTCGAACGGATGAACCGATTTGGTCCAAAATTTGGCTTTCGCAATATTTTGTCCAAACTTACTTTAAGTTCGAAGATGGGTTATATCGGTCCACTCCTTCCGGTACCTCCCCCACAAAAGTTCGAAAATGTTCGGAAAATTTGTGCGCACGATAACTCTTGTAGGGAGTAACCGATTTGGTCCATACTTTGCCCATCGTGAAATGTTTACCAGACTTAAATAAGATTTCAATATGGACTCAATCAGTCCACTCCTTCGGGTACCTCTCACACGAAATTTCGGAAAAGTGCAGTTTAGGGCCATCTCTCGAATCGCTTTGATTTTTGTTTTAGCAACTTGTATTCACTGCCCTCCATACGACGGTACAAGTTTCATCAGGTGCAAGTCTTCCGGAGAAAATAGGCTGAAAGTGGCAAAAAAAACCCTTATGACAACGTGTGAGGTGGTTGGAGCGCAAGATAACTCTCGAACGGATCTGCCGATCCGATCCCAAATTTGGCCTTAGTAATATTTTGTCCAAACATAGTTTTAGTTTGAAGATAAGCTATATCGGTCCACTCCTTCAGGTACCTCCCCGACAAAAGTTCAAAATTTTTCGGAAAAATTGTTCGTACGGTAACTCTTGAAGGAAGTGGCCGAATTGGTCTATACTTTACACATCCAAATATATTTGACAGATATAGATCAGGTTCAAATATGGACTATATTTGTCCACTCCATCCGGTACCTCCCACACAAAATTTTGGATAAGTTCACTTTAAGACTTGCTATTGAATCACTTTGATTTTTGTTGAAGCAACTTGCATTCGCTGCCTCGATTACGATGGTAAAAGCTTTTTAGGGGCAAGTCCTGTTTGTATAACCTCCACCATTATATGGAGGGTATAATTAACTTTGTCATTCCGTTTGTAACACATCGAAATATAGTAACACCCTATAAAGTATATATATTCTTGATCAGCATAAAATTCTAGGTCGATGTAACAATGGCCGACTGTTGAAATCAAGATGCAGCTCTCAAATTTTAAGATAGAGATCTGTAATTTGGTACAGAAGTTTCTATTATTCCTAGGATGGTTGGAATTGAAAATGGGCTATATCGGACCACGTTTTAATACAGAACCATACAGAACCGTACCTCCCAATTTTCAGTATTTTGAAGATTTTAGCCTAATTATCCGACCGAAATGGCTGCGGGTATAGGACTTTCCTTCTGAGATTTGTTAGTATAGGTCCACGTCTTCATATAGCCTCCATAGAATGGTACATCCCGATTTTCGGTATTTTTAAGGTTGTGGCCTTAAATGGATGAAATTTGGTATTTAGTCTTCCATGGGGGTATGAAATATTCTAGAAGAGAATTATA
This sequence comes from Musca autumnalis, assembly GCF_047663935.1. Lineage (NCBI taxonomy): Eukaryota > Metazoa > Arthropoda > Insecta > Diptera > Muscidae > Musca > Musca autumnalis. Next base: position 65,512,184 of record NW_027411977.1, on the reverse strand, counting down.
AATATTTTTCCATGTCGTCATATAACCCCCATAAAAGCGTACTTCTCGATTTTTGGTATTTTTAAAATTGCGCTCTTAATAATCGAAACTGCTGTAATTTGGTGTTTAGTCTTCGTTTGGGGTTGTACAACTTTCCACCTAAAATTTGTCGGTATTGCTCCACGATTTTCCATATTTTGGAAGTATAAGCATATTGTTCAACCGAAATGACTGCAATTTGGTATTTAGTCTTTGTTGTAGTTAGAAAACTTTCCTCCAGAAATTTCTCGCTAGAAGCCTTCGTAGATGTTCAATTATTCTTCGCTAAGGTTACAGAACATTGCAAAAAATCCGACAGATCCGGTATTGCCCAATCTTATGTTTTCCAAGTGTTTTTTTATTAAAGTTTCGAACCGAATTCCATTAACGGCCGTCCTTGTTATTAAAGCGTTTTGCGGCGCCAACCCAAGATCGAAAACTAATAAAAATTAAAACCTAGTCATTTGTCGATCGATTTTGTAAAAATATTAGATTTTACGGAAATGGTGGTCAGAAAAGGCAAAAATTCAATTTTTGGCTTATAAAGCTGAAGTTTTTGGTCATACATAAAACGGACAAACAAAATTTAAAAAATAAAATCAATCGATTTTGATGTCCTTATTAATTTTTTTATAACTAAGATTTTCTATAATCTATTGTAAAAGCTCATCACAATATCATATAAGGATATGAGGTTGTAAAAAATTCATAACCCTTGCAAGCATCTGAAATTCATACATAGTTGAGACGTTCAGTGCACACATTGATTAACTCTACTTTTTAAAAATCTTAAATTTAAGTGTCAAAGCATATATAGAAGACGTTAAATTTCCAATTATAATTCGATTTTCATAGATATTTTCTTTTGGTTTTAAAAAATTAAAGGATAAATTGGACCAAAAATATTCTCGACTCGAATTTTGCGATGAAAATAGAGATGAAAAGACTAGACTTAAAAAAATGGTAAATATGCTGTAAATACCGTTTGCTTGTATTTTTTCTTTTAGCTTTTGATAAAAATAAATAATGATTTTTGAAAAAAAAAATTTGGTGTTCCGATTTTAATGTTATATTTTTTATAATGTAAAAGAAAATTTGCCCGGAGTCGAGTTATTTTTTTTGCTCGACTCCGACTCCGAAACCCTGCATACAACAAAATATTGAAATGTTTCTTCTTTGTATGGTTCGACGTTATAACCGATAGCAAAATTCAAATAGTTCACAAAAAACCGACTTATTTATTTGTGTGGAATATAAGGGCAGAAATTCGTGACTTTTAAGCGGTATTACGTTAAAAAGACGACGTTATAAGCAATTTCGACTGTATATTTTCAGATTTTTTTTTGAGTAAAGGTTCCAGAATTATCGCGCCTTGAAAAAGTTGAATTCTGTAAAATCTATATCATAACTTCTTCTTTAATATTGGTACAAATAGAAAAATTTGTTTTCGTATTTTTCTTTTATCAACTATCTAATAAAAAATAGAAAAAAATTGCACTGTGGTCTTGGGTGCAATTTTCACGATTTAATATTTTAAATCAATTTTTATCAATGATTGTACTATTAAATTTTTTTGCAATTTTTATACCCTCAGCATTTATGCTAACGAGGGTATATACACTTTCATACGGGCAAAATGTGCCTCATCGAAATAATGTGCCTCATCGAAGTATGTTTGGACGAAATGTGTTTCAGACAATTTGGAGTCGACTTAGCAATGTCCGTCCGTCTGTCTGTCTGTCTGTCTGTCTGTCTGGCTGGCTGGTGCGCACGATAGCTCTCGAACGGATCAACCGATTCGGTCCAAAAGCTGGCTTTCGCTATATTTTGTGCAAACTTAGTTTAAGTTCGAAGATGGGTTAGATCGGTCCACTCCTTCCGGTACCTCCCCCACAAAAGTTCGAAAATATTCGGAAAATTTGTGCGCACGATTACTCTTGAAGTGAGTAACCGATTTGGTCCATAATTTGCACATCGTGAAATTTCTACCAAACTTAGATGAGGTTCCAAAAAAGAATTCAATCGGTCCACGCCTCACAATGTCGCGAGTTCATATTAACTGTGGCCAAAAATAGAAGGAGTTGTCGTAGGTGCATCAATTTTGGTACACGTACCTATTATTGACTTGCAATCTTCAGGACAAAAAATTGGGTTGGTCGGTCCACGTTTTGATATAGCCCCCATAGAACCGTACCTCCCGATTTTTGGTATTTTGAATTTTTTAGACACAATGACCAACCGAAAGTATTCAAATTTTGTGGTTAGCCTCGGCAGAGGTATCAAACATTCCAACAGAGAATTGTGGGCTTAGGTCCACGATTATCGGTATTTTGAAGATTTTAGCCTCATTATTACACCGAAATTGCTGAAATTTGGTATTTAGCCTTCGTAGTGGGCATTACTCCTTCACCTTGAAATTTGTCTGCATAGGTCCACGCCTTCATATAGGCCCCATAGGACGGTACCTCCCGATTTTCGGTATTTTGGAGGTTTTAGCCTGATTATCACACCGAAATGGCTGAAAATTGGTATTAAGTCTCCGTTGGGGGACTTATAACCTTCCACCAGAAATATGTCGGTATAGGTCCTCGTCTTCCTATAGCCCCCATAGAACCGTGCCTCCCCATTTTCGGTATTTTTAGTGTTTTGGCCTCAATATCCACCCGATATGACTGAAATTTGGTGTTTAGTCTTCATATTGTTTGTGAGCATATTGAATATATCAAACTCTTATCTTTATATATGAGAAATTTCCATAAAAATTTTTTTTGACCGATTAGTGGTCAAAATACGGTCAATTTTTTGTAAAAATTCGAATTTTGATATTCGCTGCTCACAATTTTTTTAAAAATTTGTTTTTTTTTTAAATTCTCTCGTTTGAAAGCAAGATTATTAGGTACCTAATAAGCCCACAAAAATATATGATGATCGGTTCATTCGTTTTAACGCTATAGCCAACACCGCAAAACGATTTGTTACAAAAGGGGGTATCCTCTCAGTGAGGTGGTCGCTGAAAAAGAGAAATGACACATTTGTCTGCAAACCTCTGCAGCTGGGACCTTTATATATTTGAAGTACTCACATTTTACTACTCATACAGCAAAAAATATCGATATACACTTTCATACAATTTTTTTCCCACTCCACTCAATTTAAAATTTGCTTCAGAAAATTAATAAACTTAGTAATAAATGTTTGGGTAAATGTAAACACCATATGATTAATATTTACATGCAAACAAAAATATAGCCAAGTTTATCACATCCCAGGAGAACTTAGGAACCATTTTTGCAGCAACCGTTACTTTTAAATTTTAAATATTAACGCATAATATAATTTATTAATTTTAGAATAAAAAACACAAAAATACGTATTAACTAAAATTGTCGGATTTAAATCCTCATATAGCAAAAACTACTTTACGTATTAGTACCAAAATTCAGATTCTTCTTAATTAATATGTTTTCTATCACTCCCCATCAATAAATTTGTTCAACGAAGTATTTAGTTTTTACCATTTTTGGCCACGGTCGTGACACTGTGCGCCTTCGGGTACCTCCCACACAAAATTTCCGAAAAGTTCAGTTTAGGACCTACTCTCGAATCGTTTTGATTTTTGTTGCAACAACTTGTATTCACGGCCCCCCATACGGCGGTACAAGTTTCATCAAGGGCAAAACCATACTTCCTGAGAAAATAGCCTGAAAGGTTCAAAAAACTCCTATGACACCGTGTGTAGTGGTTGGAGCGCAAGATATCTCTCGAACGGATCTGCCGATTCGATCCAAAATTTGCCCTTCATAATATTTTGTCCAAATTTGGTTTAAGTTCGAACATAAGCGATATCGGTCCTCTCCTTCATAAGAACAAAAATGTTCGGGAAAATTGTTTGCACGACAACTTTTGAAGTGAGTGACCGGATTGGTTCATACTTTACGCATCCTAAATATCTACCACATATAGATCAGGTTTGAATATGGACTATATTTGACCATTTCTTCGGGTACTTCCCACACAAAAGTTCGGATAAGTTCACCTTAAGACCTGCTCTTGACTATTTCTGTTGAAGCAACTTGCAATCGCTGTCTCAATTACGACGGTAAAATTTTGTTCAGTGGCAAGTCCATACTTCTTGGGAAAACAGCCCGAAAGTTGTAATAAAAACCCTATGGCATCATATGTATTAGATGGAGAACACAATATCTCTCAAACTGATAAACCGATTTAGTCCAAAATTTGGCCTTCGCCATCTTTTGTCCAAACTTAGTTTTACTTCTAAAATGGCCCATACCGGTCCTATCCTTAACCTCCCCCACAAAAGTTCAACATTTGAGTCCAAGTGCAGTTTAGGGTCTGTTCGAAGATTCTTTGGAAATTTATACCGATGATGTTCTTTGTGGTCCTATTTACACCCATATTATGTTTTCCGTGGACAAGTCCATGCTTCCTGACATACTGGTCCAACGTACACCTGTTGGACCAGTATGCCACTGAAATGACTAGTGGGTGCGATATCTATCGAAAAGATATGACTCTCAAAATAAGATCCACTTCCGTAAAGCACTATGTCGGTCCACTTTAATCCTAATCCACATTTTTGTCGGCAAGTTCAACATTCTGTCACATTCTGCCACAAAATTCTGAAAAGACCCTAAATACATTAGATCTGTCCGTAGATGAAATTTCCAATTCACATAGGCTGAGGGTATATCTCTGTCGGCAAAGCCGACTGATACTTTTTTACTTGTTTTGTATGAAGCCACGATTAATTACAAAAATGTTATGTCCTATTTGGTAGTGGGATTCGAACGATAACTATTTTTTTTCTAACTTTTTTAAAATTTGTCAAGAATTTTTTTCCACTGGGTGTTATTTTACCAAAATAAGAAGTTGCTTTTATAAACATTTGTTTTGTTATATTATTTTGGGAATTTATCTTAAACATTCGAGGATTGATGGCGTTGGTTTATTATGATAGCTGTTGCAATTTTGCTTTTAAAAATAGTCTGGCTTAATCCCATAGCAGGCAACCTCATATAACCCCAACGAAAGTGTTTGCAAAACAAGACAAACCCTCTCCACTGTTATGTGTCGTTGAATTACAACGAAGGCAGCATAACAACATTTTTGTTGGTCTGCTTATTACAGCAAAAAACCAACATATATACAACCGTGCCTGTGTAGCTACGGCTGCTTCGATGGGATGTAGCCACAGATGTAAGGGAGTTAGATGAGTAGGTTTGGCGAGCCCTTTGCGGGACCATGCCGCATACTTGCACAGCGCGGTCGATTTCCGGCCAACAACAATTTAGGCAACGTCGATATCCCGAGCGTAATTGAGCCATAACTACTCTGGTTTGTCGTGGCAGCTGACGCTCCTCAGATGTACACCGAGGACTTTATTCACACTATATTTGCATATGGTCTTAGCAACTGCGTCCTTGTGGATGCTATTCAGACCTGCCTGATATGCCTGTTGATCTGGGGGTTCTCTCCTATATTGTTGGACCTCCCTCTCTATAGAATGAATATCATTCCTGATATGCCTGAATGTGTCGGACCTAGCCAGCAGATGGTGATTGGGATGACCGTCACGGTAACACCCAAGCAAGTACTGCAACGAAAGCATCCCATTTTGTTTCTTTACAGGAAAAATATTTGCCTCCTCATGTAGATGGTCCACTGAAGACTTGAGGAGGCACCTGTTGCTGTTCTCAAGGCGGCATTCTGACAGGTTTGAATCTTGTTCCAATTCGTATCACATAATCCCGGGGACCAAACTGGAGCCACATAGCTTATCACCGACCGACCTATCGCGTTATTTGTGGTCAACAAGGTTTCTTTATCTGCACCCCAAGTGCTGTCGGCTAGAGAATTGAGGACCTTGTTCCTGCTTTTCAGTTTGTCGCATATAGCTGTGACGTGCGCTCACTACTTGAAAGTACAATTTTATGACAGTTTGTGCCCGGAATTCTGCTACCGTCACCACGACATGCAATTCTCTTCCCAACTCCGCAATCTATGTGGTGAACAGAGTGGCTGTAGATTGTGTGGCTGAAATCTGCATAATCCTCGCGTAGAAAAAGGTGGTAAGATCGGTTAAATAGGAGTACAGTCTCTTACAGATGTCATCAGGGAAGGTCTCGATGCCGTCTGGAGGGGGCGGAATACAGGAGAAGTGGAGGTTAAACAGTTCCGGATATATCACCCCACTTTGGGAAACTCCCTGTTTCACTCTACGGGATTTGGACTTCTTGTTCCTGAATTCAACGTACGACTGGCGTCCGCACATATAGTTGACTATCCAACGTTTCAAACTTGCCCGGAGGGTTGTCTGCTCAATGTCCTCAAACAGCGTGGAGTGTCTGACTGTATGGAAGGCTTTTGATACGTCAAGCGCCACCATCACTTTTCTGCTGCTTACGGAATCCATGCTGATGAGGACTCAGGCCTCAAGGGTCTTTGTTACGGGCGACAATAGCGAAATCGGCCTGTACGATTCACTTTTGCTGGCATCCTTGCCTAGGCGACCACCCTGCCCATTTTCCAGACATCGGGAACAATGAGAGTGGCTAGTGACAAGTCTACAACTTTAGTGAGATACTCCACTTCCGGCTCATCCAGCTGCTTCAGCATTACAATGGAGATTCCATCAAGGCACAACGCTTTGGATGATTTAGCGTTCCTGATGGGATTCGCAACATCATCCATTGTAAACTGTGGTAATACTCTTCGCCCTGTCACTCTCGGGGTGCTCGACCAACTGTCGATTGAAGTAACTTGCGCACCTCTTCGGGTCAATCAACGTAACGTCGCCAAACGTGACTGAGGTCCTACCCTCCATCCTTCCAGGATTCGAGAGTGACTTAACCGTTGCCCACAATTCTCTTATACCGGCTCCAATGTTGCAATTCTTCAGATGATTTAACCACTTGTTCCGCTTATGTTCGCTGACCAACCTGTCAACTTCCAGTGTCAGATTCCTGACCTTGTGGCCATTGGGGTTGGCTGGCGATGAAGCTCATCACGCACATTTGCAAATCCCGACGCCTATGCTGGTCTTACTTCGGTTATTCGACCAGCAGGGATATGGCGAGCGGCTGCAGCAGCGATGATGTCTCGGAACGTCCATTCCTCTACCCGAAATTCAGACGGATTGGGCAGTTCTATGAAGCGGTGATTGGTGAACTCTCTGAAACTCGGCCAATCAGCTATCCTATGATTGGCGAACGTGCGGCGTTCAGAGGTGATGAAATCGGGTGGTCTGCTAATGGAGACAATTATGGGGAGATGGTGTGATCAAAGGGAAATGACGGATTCCCAAGTAACGTCATTTGTCAGACCAGGTGACACGATGGTTAGGTCTGGCCAACTGTGACACTCTCCTCTAATTCTGGTAGGGCGACCTCATTAACGGTGCAAAACGTAGAGCTATCAATCTGCTCAGCCAACGTTGCACCCCACTGGTCGTTTCCGAGGGCCGATTGCCACATTAAAGTCCCCTAGGACCAGACGATTATGACCTTTCAAAAGCGGGCTAATGTAACGCTCGTAATCTGAGATACAGCTATTTCTCGGGGGGACAGCTACCCCCATACATTCCATGTACGGGTCATTAGAGGCAGGCTCAAGCGAGTCTATATTGGTGCAATAGGAAAGCTAAACCCCCACCACCTCTTCTGGTGCGATACTTCCTTAACACGTTGTAACCATCACAAGAAAATTCACAGATTCCTAATTCTCGCATCTACTAACATTGACTCTTTTGTACAGGACTATCCCACCGAGGAGTACGTTGCTCTGATTCACAGAGTCTGAGATGAGGATGCCCCTGAGATCACCCTCGAACAGCATGTCTATTAGATATCATCTCTCTCATATTTTCCCTGAAATGACCATCGAAACCATCAGATCATCTGAGTCCAACCGTCCAACAGCTATGTTAACTTGCTTCGCATGAGTATGGCTTCGCTCTGATCTTCGCAGACGTACAAAGTTTCTACGAAGATGCACTGACGCAAGAGAGTTTGGTCTCCCCAGTAGTGATCTTCTCATTAACTGTCATCGTCACCGAGGCATACAAAATAGACAAATGAACCGGCTGTAACATTGTCAGTGTCTTCGCGACAGGCTGGTGTACCTCAGACGACCTCATCCTCTTCATATGCACTGGTCGTGATTTTGGATTGGTCGCCTACGGACTTGAGGCCTTTGAAGTGGTCGACACTGTCACAGACCCATGATTGTTTATGCTATTCGCGTTTGTCGGATGGTCGCTCTCTGCCCACCAATTGTCTTACCTGCATCACCCTGGTATGAGGTTTGGTAAGTGACACAGATGATGAGCACTGGGAAACCATTTCACTGTCTTCAGTGCCGCAAAGCAATGGGTGGAGGGTTTAGAGATCTCAGCAACGCTCACCGGTTTAGACTGAGTTGCCACTTTAGGATTTCCTTTTGAGGTGAATCGGATAGCTGACGGCTTTGAATATTCCTCGAGGATTTACCTTTTGCCACAAATGGAGGATCTAAAGATCTCAACACCTTCTTAACCCTCACCATTTCAGAGTGAGTTACCACCTTAAGATTCCCTTTTAAGGTGGATGGGATAGCCCACTGCATTGACAACTCCTCTGACATTCCACCATAAGAGGAGGTTTCTACAGTCGTCACTTCCGCAGGAGTCTCTAATGCGCTTTCTACTGTGGGAATTTCACTGACCGGGAGTTCCCTCTTATCTAGGTGAGGACAGTCATCTTCCTCCTCCTCTTTCGTCATTTTTCCCCGATGAGATTGAGGAGCACAATGTGTTTGATCTGTTTAAATTGAATCCCGTTGAGCTCCGGTATTTCATCCTCACCCATAACTAGGAGTTGCTGGTGACAGTAGTTACTGAATCGCTGTCATTGTCCATATTTTTAAGAATTAGGATGAGTGAGGTTGGAACCCTTGTAGAAGTAAAAGGCTGAGGATGCCACAGCATCTACACCATCATTAGGCGAAGGTATATTACTTATTGATTTGTTGAGGGACAGTGGTCAACTGTGACATAGCCTCCTTATCAGGGCAGGGACTTGGCAACTATACCTATTACTGGTTGAGGTATCAACAAGTCGAACATTGAAAATAGTTCTACCCGTTCAAACTTTACAGAATTTTGGCCAGGATGAATCAAATATCTTGCATTGCCATATTTTTGAACCTATGAAGTTCTATGTGCGTGTAGGAATTCCAGCTATAGCATTAAGAGTATTTAAAGGAAAAATTTAAAGGAAATCTTTTCAGAGATAAATAATATTCGTTGATGGGCCTGAACAAATTGCCAATATTAGATTCACGTAGTGACTAAGGAGTAAAAAACCAATATAATACCTTCGATCAATCACAAAATCTTGGCACATTAAACAACAAACGTTATTTATTTCCAAACATAAGAGATAGCACTTTTAAAATCTACACCACCACCACCACCCCTCACCCATCATGTCATTTATCTTCTCGACAAACAAAAAATGTCATCTCTTAAGGTGACACCAACCGCTGGAGAAGAAATCTTAAACACAATTCCTTTATTCATTTCCTGGTACAAATGACAATGTGGTAAAATCAAAGATATTGTTGGTGTTGTTGTTGTCATTTTGTTTGCAGCCACAAGATAAACACTTATCTTACAAGGTCTACAGCTACATGTTCTATCCGTCCATCGTGGTACATTCATGGTACGGAAATGTCAACCCAATAAAATGGCATGTCGCGTACCATGAACAACACTTCTTCTTCGTGGTGGTGGTTGCCTCCAAAAGCGTCAATGTTGTTGGTGTTTTTGTTGTTTGTCTTTGCAGCTGTGTGCAGGCTGGCTGGTGTTGGTTGGCTCCATTATCTGATATTATGAAATAATTTCTGTCCCATTGTCTAGAACGTTAAGTCATCATTGTCAACGCCGCCTAGTTTCCAAGACAAAAAGTGTGAATATGTCCAAGAAGATGACATATCAAGAGAAAATATTATCATATAGCATGCCAGGGCTGTATGGTTGGAGTGATGCAAGGGAGAGTAAACATAAATGTGTTGTCTTTTCGTAGTTGGTTCCTGATTAAATGAAATTTCATTATAAAATCTAATCGCTTGTGACAAGTTTTGTTGTTCCATAGTAAAAAGTGCAGAAACGCCATTGAAGTTTTTAATCAACAAAACCAAATTATATTTTTAGGAAGACCAATTGGTCTTCTATAAGAAGTTGTATTAGTCTTTTATAGGAAGGGCTGTTGATTTTCTATTGGTCTTCCATAAAAAGACCTATCGATCTTCTATAAGAAGACTTATTGGTCTTCTATAAGAAGACCTATTGGTCTCTATATAAGAAGAAACCGTCCCCTAAAAGGAGACCAATTGGTCTTCTATAAGAAGACTTATTGTTCTTCTATAAGAAAACTTATTGGTCTTCTCTAAAAAGACCTATAGTCATCTTTAAGATGATCTATTTTGTTATGTTTGCTCCATAAGAAGATCTACTCATATTCCATAAGAGAACTTATTACTCTCCTCTAGGAACAACTTTTGAATATTTATTAGAAGACCTATTGGTCATCTACAAGAAGACCTATGGGTCTATAACAAGAAATCTTAGTCTTCCATAAGAGGAGCTTTTGGTCGTCTATAGGAAGACACATTGGGTCACTTTTGTAAGTCCTTTTTGTCTTCTAAAAGATCACCTCTTGGACGTATTGTATATAAGGTTCTCTATAAGAAGTCCTAATGTTGTTTTATTGGAAGACCTATTGTTCTTATAAATAGGTCCTCTATAAGAGGACCTATAGGTCCTCTATATGAAGACCTATTGGCATTACCTAAGAAGACCTATTTGCCTTCTCTAAGAATATCTATTGGCATTATCTAAGACGTCTTATTGGTTCTATAAGAAGAGCCATTGGTCTTATATAAGAAGACCTATAGGTCTTCTATAAGAAGACCTATTAATCTTCTATAAGAACAATTGTTGGTCTTTTGTAATATGTCATATAAGAAGATTTTACGATCTTCTATAACAAGAAATCTTAGTCTTCTATAAAATGAATTTTTGTCAACTAAAGGATGAGCATGGGCCCTTTGTGTCTTCTCTATAAACACCTATTTGACTTATTAGATCAAAAGGTCTTCTATAAGAAGACTTTTTGTCTTCTAAAGGAGGACCTTTTGGTCTTCTATAAGGAGCCCTATTGGTCTTCTATAAGAGGTCCTATTGGTATTCGATAGGAATACTTAGGGGTAGTTTACACTATATGTAAATGTCATATGACCGGAGCAAATATATGCCTAATGTGACCTTACCTTTATGCTATTTTCTATGAAGACACATTGATTTTTCTAAAAGAAGACCTACAGGTCTTCTATAAGTGGAAATGTTGGTACGCTATTAGAATACCTATCTGTCGTTTATAATAAACTTCTTGTGACTCCAAAGGCATTATTACTCGTACGAGGCAAACAAAATGGAAACATCAATATATGCCCCCGTTACATGGCGGAGGTTATACAAATCTTAATTAAGTTGACATACAAATACCGCAACGACAAATTATTTGCATGGTTTTATAAACGTGGTTGAAACGTGACTGCCATTCTTCATAAAGCCAACCATCGACAACGCCCTGATGAGATTCATTTGTCGGTGATATGCAAATTTTTGCTGAAATATTTCGAACTGTGTGTCAAAATATTTTCACACAATATCCTCATCGTTTAATTGGCATATTTGTTTTTTTTTTGCGATGCCGTTTTATTAGCATTAAGTCTCCATGCCCATGAACATTACACAACACACCCACACACACGTACATACATACTATAACAAACAAAAGGGAAGACCATGAATGATCCCAGCAAACCAATCGTACCGACATCGTAACGAAATCGGAACAAAATTCGGACGACACGTTCGATATCTGATCCGAAATCGTAACGATATCTTAACGAAAGTTGTATGAAGTGGTTGACATAATTTCGGAACGAAATGTCTTAGCGACATCGGATCGATTTCGGTCCGATTTCGTAACGAAATCTGAAGAAAATCTTTGGGAAATTAGGATAGGAAATTTCTTTCCGACATTCGTTCCGAAATCGGTACAAAATCTGAACTATTTCCTATCCGAAAAATCGTTTAGAAATCGGAACGAAATCTGAACGACTTTGCTTCCGAAATTGTTCAGACGTGTCGGACATCAGACATTTGGTTTGCTGGGATATTTAAAATGTATACACACACACACCCCCATACAAACAACATTGCAGAGACATCTTAATTTATTCGCCGGTAATATATTTTGTACAAATATTTACAGTTTGCAAAATAACACCGTTACACATTGTGTGTTTGCATTGTCTGTCTGTGTGTGACACGTGTGCAGGATATGAAATCCAATTTACACACACAAAATCACAAATAACAAAAATCACAAGTAATTTTCTTGGTAAAATTGTGCCGACAAATAATTAAATTTTCTACAGAATTATGTGAAAAAATACCATAGGAATTATCTAAGGTTTGATGTGGAATTTAGTAGCACCAGATCAGGGGTTTTTGTTCTTATTATAATATTATTAAGGCTAATTGTCTCAAATTGACCATTTTTCTGTTCTTTAGTTGTGAATTTTGTATTTCTTGCATAATATGCAAATACATATAAAAAAGTAAGCAAAGGCTATAGTCGGACGGGCCGACGATGTGATACTCTACACCACAACCTGTAGGAATTAGCTATGTGCAACCGCCTTGCACGCTGAATGTCCGGGTTCAATTCCCATCAAATTGTCAACGGTGGCAAAATACCCCTTAGTAATGTTGGCGGTATTTCAACCATGAAAAACGTCTCTACAAGTGGCAACTTAGGACACGCCGTTCGGACTCGGCGATAAAAACTAGGTCACATAACAATAACTTAATATGAATCCATTGATATAAGAGAAGCCTCCCTTGTCTTTACTGGGGTGTTTGGGAAAAAATATATAAATTATACATTTCTAAACAAATATTTGAAAATTGGAAAATTCACATCTTCAAATTGTCTTTGAATGTCAGGTTCCTTTTTGGAATACACCTAAAATAAATAAATTTATATACCATGCAATTTGGTATATTTGATTGGGAAAATTGCGAGTTTATTGAAGATCTATCGTCCAAAATTGTGCACTTGTACCTCACATATGCTTCGACAATAGTTCATTGTAGGCATATATTGTGATATTTAAAATATATTTTATACCGGTAGAAATAACTGACAATGAATAGAAATTCAACAATTTTGCATGCAAAAAAAATTATAAATCCCAACATTATTCATATTCAATTACATAGCAACAAAAATAGTACAAGTCAGCTGCGCTAACGGTGATATACCCTCAGACCCTGCCGTATAAAAATATATTTATTTTGTAACACGAGTTTGCTTCAAAATACGTGGTATCGTAAAATGGGGCTATACCAAATCAAATTTGGTATATTTGAGTTTTGGAAAAGTTTGAGAATTATTTTTTCATATTTGTAATGTTAGTTGGAGCCGGCAGAATTTTTTGGAACTTCTGACTATTTTCTCAGGAAGTATGACTTACCCCGGAAAAGGGACCAGAATAGGGACCGTGAAAAGAACCTTCTTCAAAAAAAAAGGAAAATAATCAAATGCACTTTTCCCAAATTTTGTCTGGGAGGTACTCGAAGGACGGACCTATATATTCCATATTCCAACCTGACACATGACTGGATGATATAATACGATTTGTAAAGTTTCGACCAATCAGAAAATACCCTTGAGAGTTATCTTGCGGAATTGCGGCGCAAGTAGGATCTGATAAAAAATATCAAAACGATTCGAGAGGACTCTTAAATTTCCCTTTTCCGAATTTTGTGTGGGAGGTACACATAGGTGTGGACCGATATAGTCTTATCCGATCTATATCTGGAAGGAATAATAATATATGGAAGGTTTGGAGCAAATCGATTGCTCACTTCGCCTGTTATCGTTCACACAATTTTTCGAAAACAATTTTGAACCGTTTTTGGGGAGGTGTGGAGCCTACATTCGAACTTAAACGAAGTTTGTTCAAAACATTACGAAGTATAAAATTTGGTTTGAATCGGTAGATCTGTTCGAAAGTTATCGTACCTTTAGCCTAAATCCTGAGGTATAAAAAAATGGCGAGACGACCCCATGTTGCAATATTTGTATAAAAAATCCAATTTGACAACTGAACTGAAAATTTCTCTGTCATGATAGAGACAATTTGTAGAATGGGAGGAAATTGTGGTTCTCTACACAAAACCCATTATACATATATTAGTCAGTAGGCACGTTATCTAGCAAACACATTATTGCAATTTGCATCAGGGGAAAGGTCAGTAGTTATTATTCCATATGAAGGCGACTTTGCCGGTATATGCCCCCCAGGAATTAAAATATGGACCAAAAATAAAATTTGTATATTTTTCATACAAAAGTAATGGTCTATGTCACCCGCTAAATAATATCAGACCATCATGCAAAATTATAGGCATTTTCTTCTCTATAACTCTTACCTCGTGCAAAATTTCGTGACTATTGAGCTATAATTGCAACATCTAGAATGTTAATTACTACACTACAAACAAAAAACTGGATATATTACGCTGTAGCTCTGTTATCTGATCACGTACATCAACGTAATCGACATCAGTGCAAAGGTCAAGAGATCGTCTTCCAAATATAACTCACGAGGGTAGAATGTGTCTTTCAGGAACAAAGATATAAGCTGTATATAAAAATTTTTCACAATTTTCACACAAAAGTTCTCGTCCATTTAAATATTATTTGATCGGCATGTCAAATTGCAAGCTACTTCTTTGTCATATACTTTTACCATATTTAAAATTTCGCGTTGATCGGATTATTGTTGCGACCTACAGAGCCGCTACAAAATTGGATAAAAATTATGTTTTTGGTCCATTTCACCCGCTAAATATTTCACGATCATCTCCAACAAAAATAGGGATCTATTCTGGTCTGAACCCGACCTCCACGCAATCGTGAGAATTGGTCCATAATTGCGGCCTGGAGTTTGATTACAATTTATAATGGACAGACGAACGGACGAACGGACACACATCTCAAAATCGCTTTATCTCGTCGAGATATGAAGATTGGTATACCACATTGGGGGTCTACGACGAATATTTCGCGGTGTTACATGAATTTTTACCAAAACAAACTTATAATACTCTTTCCACATAGTGGTGTAGGGTATAAAAACTATTTTTTATGATAAACAAAATAAAATAAAAAACGTTTTAATGACGTGGTGTTGTCGTCGACTGGTGTAATCTCAGTCTCTTTCGGGAACTCTAGAAGGATTCAACAATCCTAGGGACTGAAAATACTAATTTTCAATCTACCGAAGTCCATCTGGAATCTAGCAGCTTAGGAACCTAAGTCCCTGTGAAATGGGAAACCTTAATCTCTAAGCATATATACTAGCCACCAGAAAATTGTAGGTGGCTTCCCGATATGGCTTATCTTCGAACTTTAACTAAGTTTGGACCAAATATTACTAAGGCCAAATTTTGGACCGAATCGGCAGATCCGCTCGAGAGTTATATTGCACTCCAACCACTACACACTGTGTCATAGGGCTTTTTTACCTTTGAGGCTATGGAAGTATGGACTTGCCCCTGATGAAACTTGCACCGTCGTATGGTGGACAGTGAATACAAGTTGTTACAACCAAAATCAAAGCGATTCGAGAGGAGGTCTTAAACTCAACTTTTCCAAAATTTTGTGTTGGAGGTACCCGAAGAAGTGGATCGCTTGAGCACATGTTGGAACCTCGTCTAAGTCTGGTAGAAACTTCACGACGTGCAATATATAGACCAAATCGGTTACTCCCTTCATCTGTTATATTGCGCACAATTCGAACATTTTTGATTTTTTGTGGGGGAGGTAGCGAAGGAGTTGACCGATATAACCCATCTTCGAACTTAATATAAGTTTGAACAAAATATTACGAAAGCTACATTTTGTACCGGATCGGTTGATCCGTTCGAGAGTTATCGTGCGCTCCAGCCAACTCAAAATTTTTCTGAAACGGATTTCGTCCAAACATACTTGGGGTCTAAAACCGTTATTTCGATGAGGCACATTTTGTCCGTATAAAAGTGAATATACCCTCGTTAGCATAAATGCTGAGGGTATAAATAGTAGATTCATGCAGGCTTTGGAACAGAGCACAAGACGTACATATGTTTGCGGATCTAGAACATAGTCTATCACAAAGGAAGTATTCCAACAACCCCGCAGTGATAAGTTCACCTTCAGCATACATTACTGAAACCCTTAAGTAACGTGAGATATAAAGTGAATGCGAATTACTCCTCATAAATCGTAACAACTGCTATTTAAATTACACTGACACACAATACTCCTATGCCCAACATGATACCATGTCTGTAAAACTGTAGTGTGTGTTTGAAATGAAAAAATTGAATTTCAATTTGAATTCTCAAATTACAAGTGAAATGTTTCGAATTTAAACTGATATTATTCAAATTACATGTGAAAATGGTGTACGAGGACTGAAAAATAACTATCTGGCCTAACAATGAAAACACGGGTATTTACCATCAAAAATAGTTTTATTGTTTTCTTAAGAAGTCTCTAGCATTATTTATACGCTTTTTCATGCGCTCAAACCAATTATAGAATCCCTTTTTCCACTCCGATTCATACACCTCCAAAATAGAGATACGCAGTGAAATGTAATAATCGGTTTTTCGATTATTCGGTTTTCATCTAAAACTTAAAACTCGATTTTCGGTTAATCGATTTTATAAAGGTTTTCTCAAAGTCGACTTTCGAGTTTTCATTAACAACCGAAACCCGCTTATAATCGAATATAATCGACCGTGCTAATTGGTGCAATCGTTTCACTACGATTAATGGTCGAGCACGACTAATAATAGACTACGACTAGTAGTCGTCTCCGTCTTTCGAATAAACGATTATCCGGTTTTGGCGCAGTCAATAGTCGACTACGGTTTTTACAAATTTTACGACTAATAATCGATTAACCGAAATCGACTTTACGTGTCCCTACTCCAAAACATGGTTTTTGAATGCTTTCACACCATCTTCTGGCTACGAAAATCGTTGACCACGTCTGTTGTCTTGATATACTGGGATCAAATAGTCATTGGATCCACAGTCATGGCTGTACGGCGGTTGTCCCATCAAATCCACGTTTTGCCCGGTCAAACAGGCGCTGGTTTGAGAGCTCAATGTGTGAGAGCTCGCATTGTCATGATGCAGAACGATTCGTCTGCCCTTGTTCGTTTATGAGTATACCACTCATAATTAACCGTTCGACAGTTCTGAAGCCGTATAGTCGCCACACGGTCAGTTTTGCCGAAGAAACAGGCGACCATTTGCTTCGAAGTGAGTCTTTCATGAAAAATTTGCGTTGGATTTTTCTCGCTTTCGAAGATCCAAACGGTCGATTCCTGTTTTATTTCGGGCTCCTAAGCATAGATCCATGATTCGTCGTCTGTGACCATCTTATAAACGTCGTTTGAAGAACAACGATAGTTTTTATTCACAACTAGCCGACCCCGGTCCGCGTTGCTGGGTCGTCGTAATGAGTTTTAATGACAACTTTTTATGGACTTTATGACAATTCAAAAATTAGTATTTTCAAACCGAGGAGGATTTTAAATGTATCTAAAGTTTTTGTCTGTGACCTTTCTATTCTCATACGGACTTTGACGTATTTGATTGATGTTGTTTAGGATTTATTATCGTTCATTTCCCCTGTCTTTATCCTAAAGCGATCTAATTATAAAAGTTAAAAGAATTGTTAAGTCGAATTCTCCCGCTTATTGAGACTTATGTATATGTTTTAGTTTTTTTTCATGGCTGTTAGACCGTTGAATCTCACCTTTCAAGGAAATTTGTAAATATATCGTTTTTCTTGGTCGCAACCGATGCATTCATACTTACTTACTTACTTAGCTGGCCCATTACAGAACATTTGTTCTATAGGCCGAACTAAGAAAAGATCTCCAATTCTCTCTATTTGTTGCTTCGCTTTCTGGAATACCGCGCCTTTTCATCTCATCGTCCACTTGTTTGCGCCATCTATTCCTTGGCCTGCCAATTCTGCGTGCACCGCCAAGCGGTCCGTGTTTACACACCTTTTTAGCGGGGTCATCATCGCTCATTCTTATGAAATTGCCTAGCCAACGCAATCGCTGCATCTCGATACGTTTAACAATATTGATGTCGTTGTACAGCAGGTACAGCTCGTGGTTCATGCGACGTCGATATTCACCGTCAACGCAGATTGGTCCGTAGATCTTTCGAAGAATTTTTCTCTCAAACACACCAAGCACTGCCATGTCTGCTTGCGCAAGTACCCAGGCTTCGGAGCCATACATCAGCACGGGTAGTATCAGTGTTTTGTAGAGCGTTATTTTTGTTTGACGAGATGTGGCTTTGCTTTTAAACTGCTTACTTAAACCAAAGTAGCATCTGTTGGCCAATACAATTCTTCTTTTTATTTCACAACTGATGTCGTTTGTTGTGTTTACGGAGGTGCCGAGGTAGACGAAGTCTTTTACTACCTCAATATTATAGGAACCAACTTCCACAGTCGGTCCGAGCTCAATGGACGCATTGCGCGTCGACACCATCAACTTGGTATTTCACCGTTTACCGCCAGACCCACTTTAGCAGATTCTCCTTCGACCTTTATAACGGTATCAGTTACTTCTTTTACTGATCGGCCTATGATGTCTATATCATCAGCATAAGCAAGTAACATGTGACTATTGGTGTAGATTGTGCCACTTCTTTTGACGTTTGCCTCTCGTATAACCTTTTCCAGCAGGATGTTAAAGAGATCACACGAAAGGCTGTCTCCTTGTCTGAAACCTCTTTTGGTACCAAACTCTTCGGAGAGGTTCTTTCCTATTTTAACTGAGGACCTCGTGTCAGTTAAAGTCATTTTGCAAAGCCGGATGAGCTTTGCGGGGATACCAAATTCAGACATGGCTTGGAATACCTTTGAACGCAGCGGGCTGTCGAAGACTGCTTTATAATCGACAAAAAGGTGGTAGGTGTCGATCTGCATCTCTTGGGTCTTCTCCAGGATTTGCCGAAGGGTATATATCTGGTCAATGGTGGACTTGCCAGGTCTAAAGCCAATTATCTCGTTGACCATTGGCTTTAGTCGTTCGCACAATATCCCTGACACGATCTTGTAGGCAATAGGGAGTAGACTTACAGTCTTATCTCCCTTCTTGTGGACGGGGCACAGGATACTCAGGTTCCAATCGTCGGGTACTCGTTCTTCCTGCCAGATGGTGCTAACTAGCTGATGAATACACCTTATCAGCGTGTCGCCTCCGGATTTGAACAGCTCGGCTGGTAAGCCATCGGCTCCTGCTGCCTTATTATTCTTCAGCCGATTTATTGCTGTCTTTACCTCATCTTGGCTGGGCGGTATACATTCAATACCATCTTCTGGGATTGGGACTGTGGTATCTTCGTCGTCTTCGCTGCTATTGGATACCAACAGTTTTGAAAAATGTTCTTTCCATATCCTGAGTACACTATCTGTATCAGTTACCAAATTACCTTGCTGGTCTCTACAGGAGGATGTGCCTGTACCAAAGCCATCAGTTTGATGCTTGACTCTTTGGTAGAATTTTCGGACTTCATTCTGGCTCCTGTACATCTCGAGTTTTTCACACTCCCGCTTTTCCATCTCTCTCTTTTTCCTGCGGAAAAGACGTTTCTCCTCTCTCCTTTTCTCCCTGTATCTCTCTCGTGCGCTACGCGTTGCTACGGATTGTAAAGTAGCCCTATATGCCGCATTTTTCTCTTCGGTGGCAACACGACACTCCTGATCATACCATGGATTCCTTGGTGGAGGCCTCTGGTATCCAAGTATGGATTTTGCGGCTGTTTGCATGGAGTGGGCAATGCTTTGCCATTGCGCTGATATGTTATCGGGATGAGGAGTGCTTTGATTAAGCAATTGGGCTAGTTGAGTGGAATATGCTGTGGCTATCTGTTGTGATTGCAGCTTACCGATGTCTAACTTTCGTGTTGTGTCTGTTCGTACTTTGTTTGCTATGTTTAAGCGGGTGCGTACCTTTGCTGCAACAAGGTAGTGGTCCGAATCAATGTTTGCGCCTCGGAACGATCGTACATCCAACACGCTCGATGAATGTCTTCCATCTATCACAACATGATCAATTTGATTTCTTGTTTTCTGATCTGGAGACAGCCAGGTGCCCTTATGAATATCGAGATGATTAAATCTGGTACTGCTAACTACCATGTTTTTTGCAGCTGCAAAGTCTATCAGCCTCATACCATTGTCAGATGTTTCACTGTGGAGGCTGAATTTCCCGACTGTTGGGCCAAAGATATTCTCCTTTCCAATTTTGGCATTAAAATCGCCTAGAATGATTTTAATGTCATGGGCAGGGCAACGGTCATATGTTTCTTCTAAGCGCTCTTAAAATATATCTTTGGTCTGTTCGTCCTTTTCTTCAGTGGGACCATGAGCGCAAATAAAGCTGATGTTGAAGAATTTAGCTTTTATTCGAATTGCAGCAAGTCTTTCATTCACTGGAGTGAAGCTGCATACCAGATGTTTTAGTCTCCGACTAACTACAAATCCGCAACCAAACTCATGCTTTAAGTCATGGCAGCTATAATACAGTGCGTCACCTTTAGGTGTTGTTGTGACGCCTTTCTCAATCCATCTTATTTCCTGTATGGCAGTAATATCGGCCTTGTACTTTTCAAGTACGTCTGCCAATGCGAAGACTGCACCTTCTCTATAGAGAGTGCGAACATTCCAGGTGCAGATTCGCAGATCATGGTCCTTAAAACGTTTGTGGGGTTCGTCAACTTTAGAGGGGGTTGTTTTTCTTTTCTTTCGTTTTTTCATAGTATGCTGTTTTTTTCTAGGGGAGGGTTACTAGCCCGACGCCCAAACCCAAGTTTTTAACATTCTTATGGGAGAACGCGCGGCCCATGTTAGCTCACTACCTTTAACGGGTGTTAAAGGCAGTTCCCCAGGTGACACCACGGGGAGGTCAGTGTCCACTTGAGATGAAAGAGGAACCAAGATAAATCCTGGGCTTTGCCATGTTAAAACCGGTCAGGACCGTTGCTTGGTATCATCCATCCCCTACGTCACCTAACCTATGCTTTCATAAGTTTAGCAAATATAGCGATTCTGAAACAATAATCCCCAGAAATTCGTCTATAAATAAAGGCATTTTGGACCTGTTCCCGAACATTTTCTGAAAATTGCATGAAATTAGGTTCAGGATTTTTCAAATAATAATGTATTGAAAAGAGTGGGTGTGGTCATTAGTTTTCAATATATAACATATTTAAATAGTGGGCGTGGTCGGGAAATTTGGCTTCAAATATGTACCTGGTATACACAGAACCCCATTGTTTCCCAAAATGTATGATGAAACTAATATAATCATAGGTTTGGCTTATACATATAGCGTTTAAAAAGAAAGGCGTGGGGAAGGTACGCCACCTCCTTCCAAATTCATAATATGTACATAACAATGACAAACATATGGGTTTTGCTGCAAATTTCATGGAAATTGGTTCATTAGTATTGGAGATATAACATATAACGAGTACCTGGATTGTAGCTTAATTCGTAAATTTTTAAACCGATAAATTCGTAATATTTGCAAATATAGCGTTTTTTTATAACATCACACAGGGGAAGTACCGCCCCTCTGGAATTCAATAAAATATATAGCCTGTTTCGGGGGGCATTCCTGTACATTCCCCGAAAATTTCAGGTTAATCGGTTCAGTAGTTTTGTAGATGTTACATATTTTAAAAAAGTGGGTGTGGTCACGTCTTTGGGTCCCAAATAAGTAGGTAATGTCGGAAACACCACCACCATTGTCTCGCAAATTAATTTCCAATTTTTATTTATAAAGATTCAAGTTTTTAAATTTACTGCTGTTTCGAAGAAAAGGAAAATACACTTCTATCGCATCTGCAATAACATTATGTTCGACAACAACAAAACTTTGAACTTTGTATGGAAGTCATTTAAGGGTATTGCCACAACTATACGAATAACAGTAGTTGTAGTTGTTTCAGCAAATGAGGAAAACTTTCACCAGTTAACTAGTACTTGCAAAGGTTTATTTAGTGAAAACAAATAAAAGTTCATTGGAAATGTGCTGCGATTCATCAACTACGAGGGCTGCACGAAAACTATCTGAATTTGATTTTTTTTGAAAGTTTGACAGTTTTTAGTCTAAACGTACTCAGGACAGTTTGTCATACGACCATGCCTTGTGTTGTTTACAGTGACTTGTAGAAAAATCACATAGCAAAAAAATGGAATTTATTTGTGAAAATTTTCGGCCGATAATTTGAGATGACGTAGGGGATGAAAGATACCAAGGAACGGTCCTGACCGGCTTTAACATGGAAAAGTCCAGGATTTATCTTGGTCCCTCTCTCATCTCAAGTGGACACTGACCTCCCCGTGGTGTCACCTGGGGAGCTGCCTTTAACACCCGTTAAAGATAGTGAGCTAACATGTGCCGCGCGTTCACCCATAAGAACGTTAAAAACTTGGGTTTGGGCGTCGGGCTAGTCAGAGGTTAAAACATCTGATTTCCAGCTTCACCCCAGTGAATGAAAGACTTGCTACAATTCGATTAAAAGCAAAATTCTTCAACATCAGCATTATCGGCGCTCATGCTCCAACCGAAGACAAGGACGAACAGACCAAAGATATATTCTACGAGCGCTTAGAAGCAACATATGACCGTTGTCCTGCCTATGACATTAAAATTGTTCTAGGCGATTTTAATGCCAAAATTGGAAAGGAGAATATCTTTGGACAAACAGTCGGGATATTCAGTCTACATAGTGAAACATCAGACAATGGAATGAGGCTGATAGACTTCGCAGCGGCAAAAAACATGGTAGTTAGCAGTACCAGATTTAAGCATCTCGATATTCATAAGGGCACTAGGCTGTCTCCAGACCAAAGAACAATAAATCAAATTGATCACGTTGAGATAGATGGAAGACATTCATCGAGCGTGTTGGATGTACGACCGTTCCGAGGAGCAAACATAGATTCGGACCATTACCTCGTTGCAGCAAAGGTACGTACCCGTCTATACGTTGCAGACAATGGAATGAGGCTGATAGACTTCGCAGCGGCAAAAAACATGGTAGTTAGCAGTACCAGATTTAAGCATCTCGATATTCATAAGGGCACTTGGCTGTCCAAAGACCAAAGAACAATAAATCAAATTGATCACGTTGTGATAGATGGAAGACATTCATCGAGCGTGTTGGATGTACGATCGTTCCGAGGAGCAAACACAGATTCGGACCATTACCTCGTTGCAGCAAAGGTACGTACCCGTCTAAACGTTGCAAATAAAGCACGAACAGACACAACACGAAAGTTGGACATCGTTAAGCTGCAAACACGACAGATAGCCACAGCATATTCCACTCAACTGACCCAATAGCTTAATGAAAGCGCTTCTCGTCCCGATAACATATCAGCACAATGGCAAAATATTGCCCACTCCATGCAAACAGCCGGAAAATCAGTAATTGGATACCAGAGCCCTCCACCAAAGAATCCATGGTATGACCAGGAGTGCCGTGCTGCTACCGAAGAAAAAAATGCGGCATATAGGGCTACTTTACAATCAGTTGCAACGCGTAGCGCACGAGAGAGGTATCGGGAGAAAAGGAGAGAGGAGAAACGTCTTTTGCGCAGGAAAAAGAGAGAGATGGAAAAGAGGGAGTGTGAACAAATAGAAATGTACAGGAGACAGAACGAAGTCCGAAAATTCTACCAAAGAGTGAAGCATCAAACTGAAGGCTTTGGTACAGGCATATCCTCCTGTAGAGACAAACAAGGTAATTTGGTAACTGATACAGATAGTGTGCTCAGGGTATGGAAAGAACATTTTTCCAAACTGTTGGTATCCGATAGCAGTGAAGGTGGCGAAGATACCACAGATCCAATCCCAGAAGATGGTATTGAATGTATACCGCCCAGCCAGGATGAGGTAAGGACAGCAATAAACCGGCTGAAGAATAATAAGGCGGCAGGAGCAGATGGCCTACCAGCCGAGCTGTTCAAAACCGGAGGCGACACGCTGATAAGGTGTATGCATCAGCTAGTTAGCACCATCTGGTAGGAAGAACGTGTACCCGACGATTGTAACGTGAGCATCCTATGTCCAGTCCACAAGAGGTGTGATAAGACTGTGTGCTCCAATTACAGGGGCATAAGTCTGCTCCCTATTGCATATAAGATAGTATCTGGCATATTGTGTAAAAGACTAAAGCCTATGGTCAATGAAATTATTGGACCCTATCAGTGCGGCTTTAGACCTGGCAAATCCACCATTGACCAGATATTTACCTTGAGACAAATCCTGGAAAAGACCCAGGAATTGCAGATCGACACCTTCCATCTTTTCATCGATTATAAAGCAGCATTCGACAGCCCTATACGTTTAAAGGTGTTCCAAGCCATGTCTGATTTTGGTATTCCTGCAAAGCTCATTCGGCTTTGTAGAATGACGTTAACTAAGACGAGATCCTCATTTAAAATAGGAAACAACCTCTCCGAAGAGTTTATTACCAAAAGAGGTTTCAGACAAGGAGACGGTCTGTCGTCTGATCTATTCAACATCCTGCTGGAAAAGGTCATACGTGACGCGAAGGTCAAAAGAAATGGAACGATATACACGAACAGTCATATGTTACTGACTTATGCCGACGACATTGACATCATGGGTCGATCGGTAAAGGAAGTAACTGACACCTTTGCAAAAGTCGAAAGAGAATCTGCTAAAGTTGGTCTGGCAGTAAACGGCGAAAAAACCAACCGCACCATCTGTGAATGTTGGTACCTACAATTTTGAGGTAGTAAAGGACTTCGTCTACCTCGGCACCGCCATAAACACAACAAATAACATCAGTTGTGAAATACGAAGAAGAATAGTGTTGGCTAACAGATGCTACTTTGGGCTGAGTAAGCAGTTTAGGAATAAAGCCACCTCTCGTCAAATAAAAGTAACACTTTACAAAACACTGATACTACCCATGCTAATGTATGGTTCCGAAGCATGGGTACTTGCTCAAGCAGATAAGTGTGTTCGAGAGAAAAATTCTTCGAAAGATCTACGGGCCAATCTGTGTTGACGGCGAATATCGGCGTCGTATGAACAAAGAGCTGTATCAACTATACAATGACATCAATATAGTTGAACGAATCGAGATTCAACGATTGCGATGGCTAGGTCATGTTATAAGAATGAGTGATGATGAACCCGCTAAAAAGGCGTAAAAATACGGGCCGCATGGAGGTTCTCGCAGATCTGGAAGGCCAAAGCTTCATTGGATCGAACAAGTCAAACGAGATATCAGAAAGCTATATATCCCAGATTGGGAAAATACGGCAGCAAACAGAGAGGATTGGAGATTTTTTCTTAGATCGGCTTATGGAACAAATGTTCTGTAAAAGGCCAGCTAAGTAAGTAAGTATTTTACACAACTTTCGACGTGGATAATCACGGCAAGAGTGCATCGATCAAATTAAATTATTGTATTTTGATAAAGGGCCATCCTATAGCAGTATGAAAAATTGGTTTAATGAATTCAATCGTAGAGTCGGTCTAGCCAAAAAAAAAAAAAAAAACGAAGGTCGTGAGGGTCACCCAAAATCGGGCGTTGTGCCAGAAAAAAATTAAGCCGAGCGTGAACGGATAATGCAAGATCGCCATGTTATATACCGTGAGATAGAGGCTTCCTTTGGCATTTCTCCCATCAACTAATATTTGATATTGCATGAACCCCTGGCCGCAAAAATGGATTTTTCTCGTTAGATCCAGCAAAATTGGACAAACGCTCAAAAAGCGGCTCCATTAGATTGGTGCAAAGATATTGTGAATAAAAACGATCGTTGTGCTTCAAACGACGTTTATAAGATCATCACAGACGACGAATCTTGGGTCTATGCTTAGGAGCCAGAAACAGAACAGGAATCGACCGTTTAGGCCTTCGAAAGCGAGCCAAATCCAACGAAAGTTCTTCACAAAAGAAGCACTTCGAAGCAGATGGTCACCTGTTTTTTTGGCAAAACCGACAGTGTGGTGACTATACGGCTTCAAAAATGTAGTACGGTTAATTCTGAGTGGTGCACTGCAATTTGTTCGCCAGAAGTCCCCTGAAAAATTAACAAGAGAAGACAGAGCATCATGGCAATGCGAGCTCTCACACATCGATTTAAACCAGCGCCCGTTTAGCCGGACAAGACGTAGAATTTATGGGTCATGCGACGTACGTCCCTGACTGGGAATCTAGTGACTTTATTTGATTCCAGTACATCAAGAAAAAAAGGCGTGGTCAAAGATTTTCGCAGCCAGAAAATGCTGTAAAAGCGTTCAAAAATCATGTTTTGGAGGTGTCGCAATCGGAGTGGAAAAAGGGAATCAACAATTGGTTTGAGCGCATGAAAAAACGTATAAATCATGCTGGAGACTAGTTAAGAAAACAATAAAACTATTTCTGATGGTAAATTTTCGGGTTTTCATTCTTAGGCCAGATAGTTATCGTTCAGCCCTCGTATTTGCTTTCTGTCATCGTTGCCATGAAATGAGAATAGTTAAAGGTATGTGGGCATATCCCAACACATACACCACTCATCCCTAAGGCCAATGGATTTTTAACCTGACACGTGCCCTAGGGCTATGTTGCTACTTTACGAGTAAACAATATGTGCCATATGTTTCTTCTTCTTCTTTAAACAATGTTGCACAAATGGTTATTTGTACATATGTAATGGACACTTATAAATTCTTTACAATTTTTCAATGAATGCGTTTTCAGACAACAATAATACAATTCCTACACGTACGGAAAGGACATACAACAGAGATTTTGTTTAGGAAATATTCCAGGAATTCAACATTTTATGAGTACAGTATTTTTTGCTTACCTGCACAATCAAAAATTGCATGACTTCTTGTGCAGCAATCTCCAAAACGCTGGAAGCTTAAATTCGTTTACGTGCCCAACAAGGCAGATATCTTTAATATTGCTTACGTGCGTATGATGTGCATCTATAGGCAATGTTGAAATAATAAAGTGAGAGTCATTTCATGCTCGGGAGAGAAAAATTTTATATTTTTTACTTTGAATTTTCTTTCTTGTGCTGTCTTTGTTTTGCACACTTCTTGTCAACCCAAAATCAGAGTGGATGAGTTTTGTGCTT
Source organism: Musca autumnalis (assembly GCF_047663935.1). Taxonomy (NCBI): domain Eukaryota; kingdom Metazoa; phylum Arthropoda; class Insecta; order Diptera; family Muscidae; genus Musca; species Musca autumnalis. The sequence continues at coordinate 65,484,824 of NW_027411977.1, read as the reverse complement.
GTTTTGAGTTCGGCAAAAAATTTTTCAAATTTTTTTTGTGCAGCTATATACAAATTCTACAACCAAATTAAAATAAAATCACCAAAATGTCGATGCAGCTATGCCCAAAATGCAGCTATTGAATGTGCAGTAAAACATAATAAATTGAAAGGAATCTAGAGAAAAGTTGCGTAAAAAATTATTTTTGGTCAGCAATCGCCAAAATGCAGGTATGAATGATGCAAGTAACCAGAAATTACTGTACTCGTATGTTTCTGCACACTATTTGAAGAATTTTACAGAGGAATTCTGGACGATTTGAAATTAAAAGCTGATTTGTGTACAAGTATTTTCCCTTTCTGGGATGTAAAATGGGAATGCTTACAGATGTGGTTTATGATTGTAAAGCGGTAACGGGGAAACAATGCAACATATAAAATAAAAATTATACATACCTTACACGACTGCACGGAGAAAACAATGCAGCAAACAAATAAAGTGTGATCAAACTAGAGGTACCCAACTTTTTTAAAGAAAAAAAAAAACACAACAAATTCTAATTAATTTAATTAATCGAGCTTTTATGACCTAAGGAGCCCCTATTTATGCATCCATGATTGCAAATTTGCATTTGTGAATTTCAAATTGAAGCTTTTTATTTCCTAAGACGACTCATTTGTTCCCCTTCTATTCCAGAAATCAATTTTTCAATATTACATTCATATTACAGCCAATGGTTTCTTTTCCATCGTAGAAATAAAAAATGGGAAATGTTTATTTTAATTTGAAAGAAAAATCTTTGGCATTTATTTTTTTAAGTTTATGTCTGTCAAATGTTGGCCGCGTCTACGTCTTAGACGGTCTGTCCGTAGAGTCCAATTTTCGCTGAATCGTTCGAACATTTCGACTGGTAACTGATGAATGACACGCGTGATGTGCTGGCCCAAGGCCTGAATCGAAGCGGGGTTGTCCGCATACACTTCAGACTTTACATATCACCACAGAAAAAAGTCACACGATCTTGGCGGCCAATCAACCGTCCCAAAACCTGGAATTGTCTGCTCGTCGAAGTGTTCTCTTGATGCCATATGGGAAGTAGCGTCGTCTTATTGAAACCAAAATGTAGCGGGCTGTCGAAGGCTGCTTTATAATCGACAAAAAGGTGGTAGGTGTCGATCTGCATCTCTTGTGTATTCTCCAGGATTTGACGCAGGGTAAATATCTGGTCAATGGTGGACTTGACAGGTCTAAAGCCGCATCGGTATGTTCCAATTATTTCATTGACCATGGGCTTTAGTCGTTCGCACAATATCCCTGACAGTAACTTGTAGGCGATAGGAAGAAGACTTATGCCCCTATAGTTGGAGCATAAAGTCTTATCTCCTTTCTTATGGACAGGACACAGGATGCTCAGGTTCCAATCGTGCCAGATGGAGCTAACTAGCTGATGCATACACCTTATCAGCGTGTCGCCTCCGGTTTTAAACAGTTCGGCTGGTAGGCCATCAGCTCCTGCTGCCTTATTATTCTTCAGACGGTTTATTGCTGTCTTTACCTCATCTTGGCCGGGTGGTATACATTCAATGCCATCTTCTGGGATTGGATCTGTGGTATCTTCGTCGACTTCGCTACTATTGGATAACAACCGTTTGGAAAAATGATCTTTCCATATCCTTAGCACACTATCTGTATCAGTTACCAGATTACCTTCCTGGTCTCTACAGGAGGATATGCCAGTTCCAAAGCCATCAGTTTGATGTTTCACTCTTTGGTAGAATTTTCGGGCTTCATTCTATCTCCTGTACATCTTGATTTGTTCACGCTCCCGATTTTCCATCTCACTCTTTTTCCTGCGGAAAAGACGTTTTTCCTCTTTCCTTTTCTCCCGGTACCTCTCTCGTGCGCTACGCGTTGATACTGATTGTAAAGTAGCCCTATATACCGCATTTGTATCTTCGGTAGCAGCACGACACGGATTCCTTGGTGGAGGTCTCTGGTATGCAAGTACTGATTTTGCGGCTGTTTGCATGGAGTGGGCAATATTTTGCCATTGTGCTGATATGTTATCGAGACGAGAAGCGCTTTCATTAAGCAATTGGGTCAGTTGAGTGGAATATGCTGTGGCTATCTGTTGTGTTTGCAGCTTAGCGATGTCCAACTTTCGTGTTGTGTCTTTTCGTACTTTGTTTGCTACGTTTAAGCGGGTGCGTACCTTTGCTGCAACAAGGTAGCGGTCCGAAACAATGTTTGCGCCTCGGAACGATCGTACATCCAACACACTGGATGAATGTCTTCCATCTATCACAACATGATCAATTTGATTTCTCGTTTTCTACCATGTTGTTTGCAGCTGCAAAGTCTATCAGCCTCATACCATTGTCAGATGTTTCACTGTGGAGACTGAATTTCCGGACTGTTGGGCCAAAGATATTCTCCTTTCCAATTTTGGCATTAAAATCGCCTAGTATAATTTTAATATCATGGGCAGGGCAACGGTCATAAGTTTCTTCTAAGGGCTTTTCCTTGTCTTCAGTGGGAGCATGAGCGCAAATAAAGCTGATGTTGAAGAATTTAGCTTTTATTCGAATTGCACCAAGTCTTTCATTCACTGGGGTGAAGCTTGATACCAGATGTTTTAGCCTCCGACTAACTACGAATCCGCAACCAAACTCATGCTTTACGTCATGGCAGCTATAATACAGTGCGTCACCTTTAGGTGTTGTTGTGACGTCTTTCCCAATCCATCGTATTTCCTGTATGGCAGTAATATCGGCCTTGTACTTTTTAAGTACGTCTGCCAATGCGAAGACTGCACCATCTCTATGAAGAATGCGAACATTGCAGGTGCAGATTCGCAGATCATGGTCCTTAAAACGTTTGCGGAGTTCGTCAACTTTAGAGGGGTTTGTTTTTCTTTTCTTTCGTTTTTTCATAGTAGGCTGTTTTTTCTAGGGGAGGGTTATTAACCCGACGCCCAAACCCAATTTTTTACCGCTCTTATGGGTGAACGCGCGGCACATGTTAGCTCACTACCTTTAACGGGTGTTAAAGGCAGTTCCCCAGGTGACACCACGGGGAGGTCAGTGTCCACTTGGGATGAAAGAGGGACCAAGATAAATCCTGGGATTTGCCATGTTAAAACCGGTCAGGACCGTTGCTTGGTATCTTCCATCCCCTACGTCACCAAATGCCAAAAAATATTAAACAATAATAGCATGACAGCATGACACGACTCACACGTGATTAGTCAAAAAACGGATATTGAAATAAGTACCTCTAGTTGGATCACCCTTTATATATGTACACAGAAAAAAATATTTCAAGAATTTTTACATATTTTCGTTCGTGATGTAGTTTTCTCATACTGTACAGGTACCTCACATAAGATTCATGTGCAGTTTCTTATTTCCATCCGAAAGCCACTATTTTTTTCAAAAATATGTAAGATTTTCATGAGATACAAAATCACCTTCTTATTTTTTCCTATATTCCACTATTTGCTCTCATATTTCCTCTCTTGGTTGGTAAATGCTCTCATCTTTGTTCTCGTTTTCTTTTGAATGGTCTCGTCGTTTCACCATCGTATTGACAATGTATCCAGCGTGACCGCTGGAAATTTTCAAAAAGTGTCACAAAAAGTATCATTTCTAGAAAAAAGTGGCACATGTGTTTCGAAAAAGTAGCACAAAAAGTGGCACACATTTTTCTTGTTATTAAAAACGGAAAACAATTGTTCTATTCCGGAACCTGCAAGAAGCTACTATTTTTTACTAAGATAAAATTATTTTCTTTGTTTTTGGAAAAAAAATAGTAAAACAAAGTAGATTCTTGCAGTTCTGGAACAGACCTTAACAGCAACAATTAGTATATAAAAAGTAAGTCCCAATCCACATTAAGCATGTTTACTTGCGGCAAGTCTCTGTTTGTAAGAGGAGGGGATAGGAAAAGGAAAAAATGACCGTACTGGCAATTATCAGGATATTTTTTTATATTTTTCGTTATTTACATTGTTTGCCGGAACATAATTGCTTGTATAAGAGGCAAGTTTAAAAGGAAACGAGTAAAATGACGCAAGGAAAATTGCCTAATGTAAATCGAGACTAATTAATATACAATATATTAAATACATTCTAAAAACATTCTTTGAACTGCTAAGGACTACTAACCCAAAAATAATATTGAATCACAGTTATTTTATAATTACTTGCAAAATATTGGTTATTTTCCCTCTAATTAGGAATCCACACAACTTTTTTTCTTATTGTACTGAATGAATTATCCGTAGAAATTACCACAAAATTATTCCACGGAAGGTAATGACACTATATTGTAGATAGGATAACATTGCAAATATCTTCACTTGATAAGAAGTGTCTTGAGTGTACCCGTTATGCGGATCAAACTGCCTGACTACCATTACCAAACATTTTTGTTTACCGCATGTTGCTTCAACTCCCTAATTCCAAATCGTTTAGTTCGACGCTTTTTCTACACTCCCTTATGATTAAAGTTGAGATTACATTACAATATATCTAATTTAAAAAATAGTGGCACAAGGTATGTATCAACAAACCACAACACAACCCCCACCATCGTCTGACCATCACATGACTATATCAACAAACCACACCACTCACAAAAACACCACAACAACATACCTAAACCCTGCCAGCAATTGGAAGTGAGTTTCGCACTCCCTCGCCTATGAAGTCACCCCGGAGACACGCCAAGGAAGATCGTTGGTGAATTACACAAACAATTTCTATAGCCTTATTTTGATTACGTTTTATCGCATATACCGACACTTCGGAGTGACTTCCAATGCTATTGTTTACATTTATTTAATGATTCAACACATTTGAACAAATATAGAACATTTTCTATCTGATGGTTATATGAGGCGGTGGTGCAGTGGTAAGCATACTCGCTTTGCACTCTGAAGGTCCGGGTTCGCTTCCCAAGTCAGGCAACAAAACATCACATTTTTAAAATGACAAAATTAAATTGCAAAGAATAATTTCTCTAAAAGAGAAAAAATATAAAAAATAAATAAAAATAAAAAATTAAAAAAATAATTAAAAATAAAAAAATTTAAATAAAAATAAATAGAAAAAAAAATAATTCTTTTTAATTTCTAGAACTATCGCGGAAATGATCTTCTAGAAGTGTCGCTGGAGTGACTTCCAAGACGACACGCCGGCGTGGTTCATTTCTTCACAACGGAGGTCACTTCAGGGTGACTTCTGCGACTATCGCCGCGACTGTTTTCATCGCCCTGGGTGACACGCCTAAGTCACTTCCGCGATAGTTTTTGCTTGCAGGGAACCAGCGTCAGGCGATTAGGCGCCCGTGTGCGCTCATTTAACGTTGCTCTCTCCACACACACAATTCAACCCATTGAAAAAGCATACACTCACAAAATGACACCTCGTAAAGTATGCAATAGAAAAGTATGGTGCCTGACGCTGACCTAAACTAGGTAGCAACAATTTTGTTGTTAATTGACAAACCACACAGCTACAGTGCGTTTGGTGTAAAAAAAAAAACAAAGTGTTTGGCTGTATAGTTCGCAACTACAAATTTTTAATTTCTTTAATATAAAGGCATGGTAGGCATGGTACCATGATATAAAGGCAACATCTAGTATCTTAACCTAGTGCTGATAGATTCAACATGTATCTACACATGGTTCGTATTGTTCTGCTATGTTCACAAGACGACACTGACACCCGTTAAAGGTAGTAAGCTAACATGTGCCGCGCGTTCACCCATAAGAACGTTAAAAACTTGGGTTTGGGCGTCGGGTTAGTAACTCTCCCCTAGAAAAAACAGCCTACTATGAAAAAACGAAAGAAAAGAAAAACAAACCCCTCTAAAGTTGACGAACCCCGCAGACGTTTTATGGACCATGATCTGCGAATCTGCACCTGGAATGTTCGCATTCTTTATAGAGAAAGTGCAGTCTTCGCATTGGCAGACGTACTTGAAAAGTACAAGGCCGATATTACTGCCATACAGGAAATACGATGGATTAGGAAAGGCGTCACAACAACACCTAAAGGTGACGCACTGTATGACGTTAAGCATGAGTTTGGTTGCGGATTCGTAGTTAGTCGGAGACTAGAACATCTTGTATCAAGCTTCACCCCAGTGAATAAAAGACTTGCTGCAATTCGAATAAAAGCAAAATTCTTCAACATTAGCTTTATTTGCGCTTATGCTCCCACTGAAGAAAATGACGAACAGACCAAAGATATATTTTACGAGCGCTTTTAATGGCGATTTTAATGCCAAAATTAGAAAGGAGAATATCTTTGGCCCAACAGTCGGGAAATTCAGTCTCCACAGTGAAACATCTGACAATGGTATGAGGCTGATAGACTTTGCAGCTGCAAACAACATGTTAGAAAACGAGAAATCAAATTGATCATGTTGTGATAGATGGAAGACATTCATCCAGCGTGTTGGATGTACGATCGTTCTGAGGCGCAAACATTGATTCGGACCACTACCTTGTTGCAGCAAAGGTACGCACCCGCTTAAACGTAGCAAACAAAGTACGAACAGACACACCACGAAAGTTAGACATCGGTAAGCTGCAATCACAACAGATAGCCACAGCATATTCCACTCAACTAGCCCAATTGCTTAATCAAAGCACTCCTCATCCCGATAACATATCAGCGCAATGGCAAAGCATTGCCCACTCCATGCAAACAGCCGCAAAATCCATACTTGGATACCAGAGACCTCCACCAAGGAATCCATGGTATGATCAGGAGTGTCGTGCTGCCACCGAAGAGAAAAATGCGGCATATAGGGCTAATTTACAATCCGTAGCAACGCGTAGCGCACGAGAGAGATACAGGGAGAAAAGGAGAGAGGAGAAACGTATTTTTCGCAGGAAAAAGAGAGAGATGGAAAAGCGGGAGTGTGAAAAAATCGAGATGTACAGGAGCCAGAATGAAGTCCGAAAATTCTACCAAAGAGCCATGCACCAAACTGATGGCTTTGGTACAGACACCTCCTCCTGTAGAGACCAGCAAGGTAATGTGGTAACTGATACCGATAGTGTACTCAGGATATGGAAAGAACATTTTTCAAATCTGTTGGTATCCAATAGCAGCGAAGACTACGAAGATACCACAGGCCCAATCCCAGAATGGTATTGAATGTATACCGCCCAGCCAAGATGAGGTAAGGACAGCAATAAATCGGCTGAAGAATAATAAGGCAGCTGGGGCCGATGGCTTACCAGCCGAGCTGTTCAAAACCGGAGGCGACACGTTGATAAGGTGTATTCATCAGCTAGTTATCACCATCTGGCAGGAAGAACGAGTACCCAACGATTGGAACCTAAGTATCCTGTGCCCCGTCCACAAGAATGGAGATAAGACTGTATGCTCTAACTATAGGGGCATAAGTCTACTCCCTATTGCCTACAAGATCGTGTCAGGGATATTGTGCGAACGACTAAAGCCTATGGTCAACGAGATAATTGGACCATACCAATGCGGCTTTAGACCTGGCAAGTCCACCATTAACCAGATATTTACCCTGCGGCAAATCCTGGAGAAGACCCAAGAGATGCAGATCGACACCTACCACCTTTTTGTCGATTATAAAGCAGCCTTCGACAGCCCGCTGCGTTCAAAGGTATTCCAAGCCATGTCTGAATTTGGTATCCCCGCAAAGCTCATCCGGCTTTGTAAAATGACTTTGACTGACACGAGGTCCTCAGTTAAAATAGGAAAGAACCTCTCCGTAGAGTTTGGTACCAAAAGAGGTTTCAGACAAGGAGACAGCCTTTCGTGTGATCTCTTCAACATTCTGCTGGAAAAGGTTATATGAGAGGCAAACGTCAAAAGAAGTGGCACAATCTTCACCAATAGCCACATGTTACTTGCTTCTGCTGATGATATAGACATCATGGGCCGATCAGTAAAAGAAGTAACTGATACCGTTATAAAGGTCGAAGGAGAATCTGCTAAAGTGGGTCTGGCGGTAAACGGTGAGAAGACCAAGTTGATGGTGTCGACGCGCAATGCATCCATTGAGCTCGGACCGACTGTAGATGTTGGTTCCTATAATATTGAGGTAGTAAAAGACTTCGTCTACCTCGGCACCTCCGTAAACACAACAAACAACATCAGTTGTGAAATAAAAAGAAGAATTGTATTGGCCAACAGATGCTACTTTGTTTAAGTAAGCAGTAAGTAAGTAATGGAGATCTTGTCTTAGTTCGGCCTATGGAACAAATGTTGCGTTGGCGGTGAATACAGACGTCGTATGAACCACGATCTGTATCTGCTATACAACGACATAAGTAACGTATCGAGATGCTACGATTGCATTGGCTAGGCCACATTATAAGAATGGGCTATGATGAGCTCGCTAAAAAGGCGTATAAATACGGGCGACACACAGTGATGCCGCTTCCATACAAAAGTGGACAAAAATAGAAGGAGCTGACCTAGGTTGATGAATTTTTGCACAAGTACTTACAAGGGCATAAGAATGAAAAATTTCAAGTTTGGTCTATATCGGTTCAGATTTGGATATAGCCCCCATATATATCTTTTCCCGATTTTGCTATAACTCGGTCAATTTTGATCGAATACCCTTAAAATTTAAATGTAATATTTTCTTTGGCCCCTGAGTAGCTCTACCGATTTTCACAAAAATCGGTTCAGATTTGGATATAGCTCCCATATATACCTTTCACCGATTTTGCTATAAATCGCTCAATTTTTTTATTAATATCCTTCAAATTTAACATGGTATGTTTCCTCAGGCCACTGTTCAGTTTTACCGATTTTGATTTGATTTCGCAGAAATCGTTACAGATTTGGATATAGCCTCCATAATATCTTTCACCGATTTTGCTATAAATCGATCGATTTTTGAGACATATCCTTCAAATTTAACATGGGATGTTTTCTTAAGGCCTTTTTAAGTTTCAACGTTTTTGACAAAAATCAGTTTAGATTTGGATATAGCTCTCATATATATTTCCACTAATTATTACGAAAATATGACGTAATTATCCGTAATTGAGTGACATCGGGCGACATCATATATCGAAGCCATATTCAGACCCGAACCGATATGGACCAAAGTTGATATTTTTCATTCCTGTGCCCTCATAAGTACTTGCGTAAACATTCATCAACCTAGATCATCGGCAAAACTGAACAGTTGCCTGAGGAACATCCCATGTTCAATTTAAAGGCTATTCATCAAAAATTAAGCGAATTATAGCAAAATCGGGGGAAGATATATATGGGGGCTATATCCAAATCTGAACCTATTTTTACGAAAATCGGTGATTCTATTCAGGGGCCTAAAATCAGGAAAAGATATATATGGGGGCTATATAAAATCTTAACTGATATATCTCAGAAGGTTGCAGGGATGGACAGAATGTTTTTACACAATTCGCTTCGGAAGAGATGTCCAATTAACGGAAGGAAACCAAGAGCCAAGGTGGCAATCAAATGATATACTCTACCAAATATTAAGAATTTATATTTTTTTATCAAATTTAAATTTTTAATTCTTGATAAAGGTACTTTGCCCATGTGCAGTTGATGTCAACTTTTTGTACTAAAATTTTATATTTTATCAAATCCCCATCCAAAACTTTTAATATTATCTACAAACTTTTCAGAAAATGTTATTTTAATTGTCGTCTAATTTTCATATGATTATCGCTTTAGATTACCTGGGAAATATTTTTCATATTTAAAGAACTAGAACTTCATTATGGGCGCACATATCGACAAAATTCTTTCAGATTCGTTGTATCGGATGTGTTTACTGTAAGAAAAAAACATAAACATATGTAAAAGTTAACATGACATTTTTTGAGTTTTGTCCACGCGGCAACACTGTGCGACATGGCTGTGCGCGCAGAATTAGCAGGCCTAAGCTTAGATGGAGCAAACAAGAAGTTAGAGAGAGTGAAGTGCTACAAGACGGACGTCTTTCTGTAAAGCTCTGATAAAAAGCGATTTTTAAACACTTTAAACAGTATTTAGCTAACAACAAGTGAAATCCTAAGAATATTAAGATTTTGGAAGTGTTTTGTGTGAACGCTTCTGCAGATAAAAGTTCGAGTTTTTTTAAAGTAAAAATTAATGTGAAATCGAATGAGAAAAGTGCATAAAAACAAATCAAAACATTGAGAGCGCTATTATTAAACTTTTGACTTTACAGCGAACACAAAATAAGGCTCTTCGCATAGTTTATAATCTTCCACGAACGTTTTCTACGTCATTATTGTTCAAAAATATATCCAAAATATTTTACCTATACATAGTCTATACAAAATGCAACTTCTTATGTACATGTTCAAATCGCTTAACAACATTGGGTATCATGTTATAAGTTTTTTCTTAAAACCAAACAAATCACAAAGCAACGAATTGAGCATGCAGTTTGCTCAGAATTTAACCGACTTCCCCAAAACATCAAAAATATATTTAATTATTTTAATTTAAAAATATAAAAATATTTCTTGTTGGCGGAATTGAAATGCTTCTATTGTAAACATTATAGTTGAATTTAACAATCACTTTTACTCTTATGGTAATTGAAATTTAAAGTATGTAAACTTAATCAGCTCGCACCAAAAAGGTCCATGTTGGCACTTTAGTGGAACTTTAAGGAAATTTGGAAGTATATAAAATTCATTATATTATTCATTATGTATTGCAATCGTTAGCTAAGTATCCCACCGTAAATGGTCCATACTCAGTTTGGCGATTTACTTCGCGAAACGGCTTTGAAATGCACTTAAAAGATGCACTTTTGTTTCATATTTTTGTTTTCAAGAAATATATTTTCGATTCATTAAAGATAATGGAGTGGTGCGGACAAACGGTGTGTCAGTATGCCATGATTTCTTTTCCTTAACATTTTGCAAAACAACTATAAGATTTTACTCTTCAAGAAATGTAAAAAACTCTTATTGTTTTTGCGCAGTTTTAATAGGAAACAAGTGATTTTTTGAAGTTTTTAAAATATATTTTTTCTATTCCGTGGACATTTTAAAAGTTATTTTCGTACATTCACGTGTAAAGTTATATATTATCTGAAATATTGGATCCTCCTCTGTTCGGAAAGCTATAAAACAGATACGTGAACGCGCGGTTTTCGGAGATATTTAGGTTCTTTCAAAAAGTCTTCGAAAATTCCATTTAATTGCATTTGGAAACAAGAACCAAAAATTGATCAAATTTTATCCTAATTCTTGGGAAAAATGGGCCTGCCAGCACTAGCAAATAATGAACTACGTACTATAAGGTCAACTATTATTAATTTGGCTTATAAAATAAAAATACGGTGGATTCAATTTTCGCGAAACTTAAATACATTTCGGAGGAAGAATTCTAGTTGTCTAAAACACAAGGTTCCGTTTCCAAAGACAGTTGATAATGTATCGAATGCAAGCAGACGCAAAAAGGAATTTAAGAATTTTCATCATAAAGTGCAAATGAGAAAAGTTCATAACCTTGTAAAGTCTTGCACTCAAGAGGAGTTAGAGAATGTCACTTCAACTAAACTATACCAATCTTTAAAAAGAAGTTCGGCAGCGATCGTCAAGGAACTGGCGCTCGATTCTCCGGAAAGAGGTAATAACAAGTGAGAAAAGGCTATAGTCGGTACGGGGCCGACTATGTGATACCCTACACCACTAACTCTGTGAATAATCTTTTCACTCTTTCTTTTATGGAGATACGAAAGTTTTCACCTATCTGGCTTTTATACCAAATGACTTAAGGCGAACTGAACCAAAATAATTACTATTTAATTTTATATTTGACTACTGTCGACATCACCAACATCAATAGGCTTCTATCTCTGTGAGAAAATTTCGTGATGATCCGATCAAAATTCCGACCTGTAGTGTGATTGCAGAAAAATTGGAAAAAAGGGATGCATTAACGACTATTGCGATATTTCTATTATTTGACTACCTACGCCAACCTACTTTGCATAATTTCAAAGATGCTATTTTTTACTTTCTTAGTCAGGCTTTGCTTTTAGAAGGTCCACAAGCAAAGGTGTGATATCCGTCATTATTATTAAAATCGCAAAAATGAGAAGTTGGGTTTTATTAGCGACTATTGCGATATCTTCGTTGTTAGACCACCTACAACAACCTACGTTACATTGTTGTAAAGGTGATATTTTATACTTTCATTGCCAGGGTTTGCTTTTTGTAGACCCCTTATAGGCGCTGAGATATTTGCTTTGGAATAAAATGTTGACTTTTTCTCCAAATAAAGTTTTTGCTCATTCCGACCCCTAAATATTATCCGACCATCATCAAAATCAATAGGCTTCTTCCTCTGTGAGACCCTCATTAACCCTCGAACTTTAGTGACGATCCGATCAAAATTGCGCCCAGTAGCGTGATTTCCAAAAAAATGGATAAATGGGATGTATTATCGAATATTGCGATATCTTCGTTATTTGGTCACCTACGCCGACCTAGTTTGCATCATTGTAAAGATGAGATCTTCTACTTTCATAGTAAGGCTTTGCTTTTGGAAAGTATCTAACCAAAGCTGTGATATTCGTCATTATAACTAAAATCGCAAAAATGAAAATTTGGGTTTAATTTGCGACTATTGTGATATCTTCGTTGTTTAATCACCCACGAGAACCTACTTTACATCGTTAGAAATGTGATATTTTCTACTTTCATTGTCAGGTTTTGCTTTTGGTATACCCCTTATAGAAGCTGAGATATTAGCTTTGGAAAAAACGTTGACTTTTTATCCAAATAAGTTTTTTGCCCATTCCGACCCCTAAATATTATTCGACCCTCACCAAAATCAATAGGCTTCTTCCTCTTTGAGATCCCCATTAACTCTCAAAATTTCGTGACGATCCGATCAAAATGGCGGCCTGTAGCGTGATTTTCAAAAAAATGGAAAAATGGGATGAATTACCGACTATTATGATTGATATCTCCGCTATTGGGTCACCTACGCCGACCTAGTTTGCATCATTGTAAAGGTGGAATCTTCTACTTTCATAGTCAGGCTTTGCTTTTGGAAAGTCCCAAGCCAAAGCTGTGATATTCGTCATTATAACTAAAATCGCAAACTTGAAAATTTTGGGTTTATTTGCGACTATTGTGATATCTTCGTTGTTTGATCACCTACAAGAACCTACTTTACATCATTAGAAAGGTGATATTTTCTGTTTTCATTGTCAGGTCTCGCTTTTGGTATACCCCATATAGAAGCTGAGATATTCGCTTTGGAAAAAAACGTTGTCTTTTTATCCACATACGTTTTTTGCCCATTCCGACCCCTAAATATTATCCGACCATCACCAAAATCAATAGGCTTCTTCCCCTCCGGGACCCCCATCAACACCCAAAATTTCGTGACGATCTAGAATCTACTAATTTTTACTATTTTTTCCGATAACATAAAGGGAAAAATGCTATCGTAATAAAAAATAGTAGCTTCTTGCAGGTTCTGGAACAAAGCTATTGTTTATTTCAAAATGTAATATGTATACATGTTATTTGGGCCACACCATTCCATAGACCAATGCTGAGGTTTTTTTCCCCCTCCACCATGGGATGGGGGTATATTAAGTTTGTCATTCCGTTTGTAACTACTCCGTTTGTAACTACCCCACAAACTATATATATTCTTCATCAGCGTGCAATTCTACATCGATATATCCATGTCCGTCCGTCTGTGGAAATCACTCTAGCGTCCGAACGGTTTGACGTAGGTGGATACAATTTTGGGAAAATTTATTATATGTACGTAGGACTTTTGGTATTGAAAGCGGGCTATGTAGGTCCACCCTTTCGTATAGCCCCCATACAAAATGACGTGTGACGCGTCGTCGTTTTAAGGAATTTTTAAGATATTTGTCCCATTTTATTGTAATTGGTTGTAATTTGGTATTTTGTATCTCCAGAGGCCAAAAAAAATTTCTACCAAAGTTGGTTTATATAGGCCCACGTTTTGATATATCCCCCATATAACGTCCCATATAAAGTACGCGTCATTTTATTGTATTTTGAATATATTAGTCCCATTTGACAACAGAATCGGTTGTAACTTTGTATTTTGTGTTTCTGGAGGCTAAGAAACATTTCTACCATAAAATGTTTATATAGGTCCACGTTTTGATATAGCCCCCATAGGACGATATCTCCCGATTTTCGGTATTTTGAAGGTTTTGGCCTCATTATCAACCGAAATGGCTGAAATTTGGTATCTAGTCTTCGTTGGGGGTATAAAACTTTCCCCCCAGAAATTTTTAGGTATAGGTCCACGCCATAATATAGCCCCCGTAGAACGGTACCTTCCGATTTTCGGTATTTTGAAGCTTGTGGCCACATTAATCTACCGAAATGGCTGAAAATTGTGGTGGAGGGTATAAAATGTTCGGCCCGACCGAACTTAACGCTTTTCCTACTTGTTTTTTTTTTTTGGAAAAGGCTTTTTATACACTCAGCACTAAAAATGTGACAGTACAGAAAAAAACTACTAAATACCTTAAATTTGGTGACCCCCACTATGGGAGCTATGTATATCGCACCGTGAACCTACCTCAATAACATTTCACATAGAGGTAGTCTATATACTAAGGACATAAAATTGGAATGTAAAATCAAACAGATTGGAAACTGTGACGTCAATACTTAAAATACGTCATACCGAGCGGTACAGTTCAATGGGGGCTACACCAATACACGAACATATATATATTGATAATAGTTTGTTTTATATCCTCTGAAACCTCATTATACTAATTTGCAGCAAAATCCGTTAAATAAAAAAAACGGTCGCCATCGTTAGTTACATGAGCGCTACTGGAAACCGCAGGTCTGGCCCATTTTTAGTCCCATGCTACCCACTTATATAAGAAACATATTTGCAAAATGTTGGTAACATACGTCCTTTACATTAAATATATTAGTAAAGTTCCACTAAAGTGCTCATATTTCGCACTGTGCGCTAGGGCATAATAATAATATGAATTTGTAACAATCTATGTAAACGAAATAAATACTTAAAACAAAAGTGGATGAAACGATGAAAAGCCACGGTATTCCAGAAAGCGAAGCAACAAACTGAGAGAATTGGAGATCTTTTCTTAGTTCGGCTTATGGGAATGTTCGGAAAAATGTTCTGTAATGGGCCAGCCAAGTAAGTATATGATTCCACACTTTTATGACCCGACAGCCAATTCATGTCGGATCTTTGCCAACACTTTTTATATTCATCCACATGAACCTGTATGCAGTTACTTATAACAACTTGTGAAGATTTTTGCCATTTCTCATTATAACCAAAACTGTACATAAATTCCATCCCTTATTATTATTCCGTGCTTCTAATATAGTTTGAGTGAATGATGCTTATTAAGCTCGTTCATAATTAGCTATAAATTATCCGAATAAAGTATAGTAATTAGTTACACTTCATTAATGTCATAACCGTAGGTGTTGTCATTAAGTTCAAATGTCAATATTAGCAAATTTATTTTGTTATTATGTCAATGTATGTATCTGTGTATGTGTTTGCATGGGATCAATGGTATGAAAGGGATGTTTTATGATTTTATAGTAAATGTTATAGTTTAAGGCTAAAGGTTAATTTTAAGAAATATGTATACGTCTACTCGTATATGTTGAATATTATACGAATATTTACTTAGGATATGCTAAAGGTAATTTGAAAAGGGGGATTAAAACATAATTCGTATTTAAGTAAAATGGAGAATAAAATTGTTTGACTAAGAATATTGTGAAATTCTAATGAAAATTACATATATACCTACATATCATGCCTTTACACACAAGTGTAATATATCTTGAAGTTTATATTTGGAGCATTCTAATTCGCTAATCGTTGTACTTAAACACAACCTTTGAATAAACATTTTAGCACAACTCAACAAATGATATCTTAAAATGTATTTGGCCCAAATACTGTGGTCATATTATTAAAACAAATAAAAAAGTGTCAATCGGCGTTGCCGACAGATATATAACCTCAGCCAAGATGAAGTGAAACTTTCACCTACGGGCAGATCGAATGTATTTAAGGTCTCTTCAGAATTTTGTGGCCCTTTTTGGACATTTGAACTTGCCGACAAAAATGCACTAAAACACAAATGTTGAACTTTTGTGGGGGATGTACCCTTAGGGAGGACCGATATGGGAAATTGTAGAAGTTTAACTAAATTTTGACAAAATATTAGGAGATCCAAAGTTTGGACCAAATTGGTTGGCCCATTCAAGTGATATTGTCCTAGCATTTTAGTGACATTTTTTAAATATTGGGGAGAAGTGGACCGTTATTGCCCATGAAACTAATTTTGGATATAATATGACGAAGACCAAATGTTGGTCCAAATCGGTTAAACAGTTCGAGAGTTATCGTGCTCTCCGACCGCCACATATGGCGACATAGGGGTTTTTTACACCTTTCGATCAGTTTTCCCAAGAAATATGGACTTGCCCCTGAAAAAACTTTTACCGTCGTAATGGGGGTAGCGACTGCAAATCGCTTCAATAAAAATCAAAGTGATTCGAGAGCAGGTCTTAAAGTGAACTTATCCAAAATTTTGTGTGAGAAGTACCAGAAGGAGTGGACAAATATAGTCCATATTCGAACCTGATCTATATCTGTTAGATATATTAGGGTGAGCAAAGTATGGATTACATCGGCCACTCCATTCAAGAGTTATCGTGCGCACAAATTTTCAGAACATTTTTGCACTTTTGTGGGTGAGGTACCGGAAGAAGTGGGCCGATATATCCCATCTTCATACTTAAACTATGTTTGGACAAAATATTACCAAGGTCAAAATTTGGACCGAATCAGCAGATACGATACGAGTTATCTTGCGCTCCAACCACCTCACACGGTGTAAAGGGGTTTTTGCAACGTTCATGCTATTTACTCAAGAAGTGTGGACTTGCCCCTGATGAAACTTGTACCGGGGCAGTGAATACAAGTTTCTTAAACAAAAATCAAAGCGATTCGAGAGCAGGTACTAAGCTGAACTTATCCCAAATTTTGTGCGAGAGATACCCGAAAGAGTGGACCGATTGAGTCCATATTGGAAGCTCATCTAAGTTTGGTAGAAATTTCAGGATGTGCAAAGTTTGGACCAAATCGGTTACTCCCTTCAAGAGTTATCGTGCGCACAAATTTTCCCAACATTTTCGAACTTTTTTGGGGGAGGTACCGGAAGGAGTAGACCGATATAACCCATCTTCAAACTTAAACTAAGTTTGGACAGAATATTGCTAAAGCCAAATTTTGGACCAAATCGGTTCATCCGTTCGAGAGTTATTGTGCGCACCAGCCAGACAGACAGACGGACATGGCTAAATCAACTCCAAATTGTCTGAAACTCATTTCGTCAAAACATACTTGGGGTCTAGAACCATTATTTCGATGAGGCACATTTTGCCCGTATGAAAGTGTATATACCCTCATTAGCATAAATGCTGAGGGTATAAAAATGTAGATTGGGAAAATTGTGTTTATCGATTTTTGCTCAAACTTTGGGCGCCAGAATTTCATTTTAAAATTATTCAAGACTAACAATACAAGAGTTTTCCTAGTTCCTGATCAATTAATGAGAAAATCCACGATAGGAATCCAGAATTTCTATAAGAGAAGTCCGACGATTGGACGCCAATTAGTCTATTGACAGATGCACGATTGGGCGACATAAATCACTACTAATCCCACTTTCCTTTTATAAATTACTCAACAAAATTGAAGTCGTGATTTTCAACTTTTGTGAAGTAGTAAACAAAGAAAAGGTCCTCAACATTCCATGTAAACAACAGAATTAAATGTTAAGCTAGCTATTTCTAAGGTTTTCCGATTGTATACTCTTTCTTTTGGTCTTACCGAAGTGATATCACTGAATTACATAACATTCATTTGATAAATGAAACACCCAAAAGTAGTATATGTGATTATTAATATATTTATTGTTTTGAACATATATAGGGTGTTTTTTTAAACCCGATAGAACTTGAAATTGTAAAAAATGACACAAAAAATTAAATTGTAATCAAAATTTTTTTTTATTCGAAAGATCAATACGTGACATTAACATTTGGAAATGATTTCGGGCATATGGGCACCGCGGCTGTTCTTGACGAAGTGCATTCGGGACGTCCAATTTTTGGCCACTTTTTCGAGCACTGCTGGCCGTATGTCACGAATAACACGAACAATGCTGGCCTCCAAGGCATCAATTGTTGCTGGTTTATCAGTTCTCGAAATCAACTTATCGCCAAATTTTGATTTCAATAAGTCGATGGTTGCGTTCGCCGTATGGCACGTAGCGCCATCCTGTTGAAACCACATCTCCTCCGGATCAATGTCATCCATATTTTCAAACAAAAAATCATTGATCATGGTGCGGTAACGATCTCCATTGACCGTAACGCGAGCTCCGGCCTCATTTTTGAAGAAATAAGGTCCGATGATGCCACCAGCGTGAAAACCGCACCATACGGTGCATTTTTCTGGATGTAATGGAGTCTGTAGGGTCTCTTGTGGATTGGTCTCACTCCATATGCGGCAATTTATTAACAAACCCGTTAAGCCAAAAGTGCACCTTATCGCTGAACACAATTTTGCGATAAAACAACGGGTCATTTGCCAACTGCTCTAGAGCCCAATCGGCGAAAGAACGACGCATATAATGGTCTCGTGGCTTCAATTCCTGCACCAGCTGGATCTTATACGGGTGTAGGCCGAGATCTTTGCGCAAAATTTTCCACGTAGTGGACGGACAGAGCCCCAATTCCTACGACCGACGACGAATCGATAAATTTGGATTTTCTTCCACACTTTCGTTTACAGCGGCGATATTGTCTTCAGTACGCACATTCCTTCGACGTGCTGGTGTTATTGCATCCTCTAGAGAGTATGTGGTACGAAATCTATCCACAGTTCGACGAATGGCTTGTTCAGATGGACGATTATGTACGCCATACAAATGACGAAGTCGTCTATAAGTTGCGCGAATCGACGACTGATTTTCAAAGTAAATTTGGATAATTTCGTAGCGTTGTTCAAGCGTGAATCTATTCATGACGATTTGTCAGACTATACTGAAACAAATAAAAAAAAGTTTCATCAAAATTTAATTTTTTGTGTTACTTTTTACAATTTAAAGTTCTATCTAGCTTAAAAAACACCCTTTATAACCTGTGATATATTGTCAAAAAAAACAAGTAAAAAAGCATTAAGTTCGGCCGGGCCGAACTTTTCATACCCTCCACCATAAAATATTCATTCCTGTCCCCAACTTTAAGTGAGTACGTTAAAATGTCAGATAATGTACATAAAATGCTTCATTCGGGAGGCCCTTTTTTATGGTGCCTATATCTAACTGTTGACAATTTTTGGTGGGCTAGAAATTGGGTGGTACTGTTATATAGGGGTTATAATAAAACATGGGCCTATGTTGACAGTTTTTGATGGGAGCCTTTAATGTCAAATAACTCCTAATTCGGTTAAAAAATTTAGCTAGAATCCTCAAAATATCGAAAATCGGTACATAACGTGGGAACTTCAAATGTCATTAACAGCTAGTTCGGAGGTATCTGGGCTATACGAAAATATGAACTTAAATGAACAATTTTTGTTGCAGAATTTTTCAAACTACAGAAAGTTCGTCCAAAAAATAAAGCTAAGGTACGGAAAATCGGGAGGTTTGTTTTGGGGCTATACAAAAACATGGACCTACGTTCGGTTAAACATTTTAAGTAAAATCCTCAAAGTACCGAAAATAGGGAAGTATCGTTATATTGGGGCTATGTTGAAATTGTTGATGCAGATGTGTGGTGACCACTACAACCTTCAAATGTCAAATTACTGCTTGTTCGGTTTAATATTGTAGCTAAAATCATCAAATTACTGAAAATCGGGAGGTACCGTTATATGGGGGCTTTCTTGACAATTTTTGGTGGAGAGGTGTGGTGACCGTTAAGAATTTCAAATATCAAATGTTCAAATTACAGATAATTCGGTTAAAACTTGTTGGTAAAATTCTCAAAATACCTGAAATCGGGCGGTAACGTTATATGGGGGCTATTCCAAAACATGGACCTATGTCCACTAGTTATATAAGTTTATTGACATTTAAGAACCCTAAATGTCAATTGATAGCTAAATCGGTCTGAAAATGTAGACAAAAACGTCAAAACGCCGTAAATCGGGGGTACCGTTATATGGGGGCTATACCAAAACTTGGACCTAGGTCCACAACTTTTGTTATATAAGTTTAGTTACACTTAAGAACCCTAAATGTCAAATTATAGCTATATCGGTCTGAAAATTTAGCTAAAAACGTCAAAATACCGTAAATCGGGGGGTGCCGTTATATGGGGGCTATACCAAAACGTGGAACTATGTCCACAAGTTTTGTCACATAAGTTTATTGACATTTAAGAACTTCAAATGTCAAATTATAGCCAAATCGGTCTGAAAATGTAGCTAAACCCGTCAAAATACCGTAAATCGGTGGGTGCCGTTATATGGGGGCTATACCAATACGTGGACCTATGTCCACAACTTTTGTTATATAAGTTTATTGACTTTTAAGAACCCTAAATGTCAAATTATAGCTAAATCGGTCTGAAAATGTAGCTAAACCCGTCAAAATACCGTAAATCGGGGGTACCGTTATATGGGGGCTATACCAATACGTGGACCTATGTCCACAACTTTTGTTATATAAGTTTATTGACATTTAAGAACCCCAAATGTCAAATTATAGCTACATCGGTCTGAAAATGTAGCTAAAAACGTCAAAATACCGCAAATCGGGGGGTACCGTTATATGGGGGCTATACCAAAACGTGGACCTATGTCCACAACTTCTAATTTAAAAGTTTATTAACACTTAAGAACCCTAAATGTCAAATTATAGCTACATCGGTCTGATAATGTAGCTAAAAACGTCAAAATACCGTATATCGGGGGTACCGTTATATGGGGGCTATACCAAAACGTGGACCTATGTCCACAACTTTTGTTATATAAGTTTATTGATACTTAAGAACCCTAAATTTCAAATTATAGCTAAATCGGTCTAAAAATGTAGCTAAAAACATTAAAATACCGCAAATCGGGGGGTACCGTTATATGGGGGCTATACCAAAACGTGGACCTATGTCCACAAGTTTTGTTATATATGTTTGTTGACACTTAAGAACCCTAAATGTCAAATTACAGCGAAATCGGTCTGAAAGTGTAGCTAAAAACGTCAAAATACCGTAAATCGGGGGGTACCGTTATATGGGGGCTATACCAAAACGTGGACCGATATAGCCCATCATCGAACTTGACCTGCCTGCAAACAAAAGACGCATTTTCCCAAAATTTCAGCGTCCTATCTCTATTTTTGTGGATGCTAGAGTGATTACCACAGACGGACGGACGGACGGACGGACGTGCTCAGATCGACTTAGAATTTTACCCTGATCAAGAATATATATACTTTATAGGGTCGCAAATGAGTATTTCAATGCGTTACAAACGGAAAAACAAACTTAATATACCCTCCATACTATGGTGGAGGGTATAAAAAACAAGTTCTGAAAACAAGCGGAAATTGTCCAAGAAGTCTTACGTCATTTTAATTAAAAAATAGTAATGAAAATTATTTCATCAGTATAATAAGTATAAAATAAGGTTTACATCATTCCTAAATAAGGCATTTTCTCTAACATGAACTTTCAAAATTTTGGCCGCTTCACGCAAATGGAGATGGCTTATATGAATAAGTGTATACTTTTAGGAGCCTCTTAATAAATATGTTTGATCAAAGCTTACAGAGGTGTCCACAAACAAGATATTGCTTATTTATAAAACTGGGGTTTAAAGTCGCTCTTAACAATATTTTCATTCACAATAGAGCAGCAACAGATTTTCACCTAAGCGAGTGTTCAAACAATCCAACACCAGATGCACACCTGTGGTCATCTGTCAATCTTGTATACTCTCTCAATACGAAAAACCCTGGCTCCATTTAACTCTCCCACTCATTGTCATATAAAGAAAACCAAGTTTAACGCACACACTCACACAATCTACCGAGTAAACCAAACAAAATGATGATGTTTAAAAAAATTTATACTGAGGCCACTCATGGTGGGGATCTGTTTAAGCCAAGTTAGTATGCAATCTTAACTCGTCGGGTATAAACGTGTGCGAGAGTGTGTTACGGAGTAACGAAAACCGAGTTGAATAGCAACGATCGAACGAAGGCGTTAATTGTATTCAATTGTGTGTTTTAAGTGTTTGAATGCAGTTGGTGTTGTTGCTGTTGTTGTGAAGTGAGTTTGTTTTCTATTTGCAAAAACAACAAATCAGGTTTCGGCTTCGTCATTATCATCATCATTGGTTTTGATGATCGTTTGTATTGTTTTTGTTGCTGTTTGCTAACCGTGTTATTAAAGTTGTGTTTTTGTTGTTGTTATTGCTATTGAAGATTATTCGGAATCAAAAAATATATCGGCGTATGACTATAACGAAAAAAAAAAAATCAAAAGTTTTTAAAGTGAATAACATAGAAGACGAAACAATTCGAGCAAAAAGAGAAACAAGAGTAGCAGATACAACAAAAAAAGAAACAAGCCAAGAAAAACGGCCCATTGAAATTGCCTAACGTGTATTTGCAAGTTTCTTAACTTGAAAAAAAAAAAAAAATGTTTTAATGCGTTTTGTGATGTTGTTATTATTGTTTTTGCTTTTGTAAATATTCGTCGTTCATTCAATCGATCCGTAAAGTCCAAAGTGTTGGCGATTTTTACCTACATATCTAGCGTCTTAACCAGCTGTTTGTTGTCTTTGTTGTTGCTGTTATTTTCGTCAGAAGCTGAAAGGAGGATTAATAAAATTTAATGTTTGTTTCGGTATTTTTGTTGTTGCTATTTTAAAACGAATTACGTGAGTGTTAAACTTAAACAAGGAAAAAGAGCAAAGAGGTAGAGAGCAACAAACGCAAAAGTTAAACAAAATATTTGTGGCAAAAAAAAAAAATAAGTTTGTAAAAAGTGCACCAGAGTCCATTACAAGAGTGAAAGAAATTTTATTAAAAAATAATATAAATTTTTATGAAACTCAATTAAAACATTTTTTGTGGCCAAAATTTTACTTCACCACATTTTTTGTTTGCAAAATTGAATCAACTCTTCGCCGTACAGCAATTGGAAAACTAGTTTTCTCTTTACTTGGAAAAGGAATTTCATTGGCCCCTATCCCCCGTTGTTATTATTTCAATTCCGTCCGAAGGTAAGTTACCAAAATTGGTATTTATGAGGAAATAGTGTTTCTCAGTTGAGTTAAAGAAAAATCATTAAAAATGTTCTTCAAATAAATAAAATTTTTAATTCACTATGTTTTTTGGGTGAAGGAAAACTGCTATCCAATGGACTTAAATTATCAATCAAATAAATCCTCATAAAGTAGGTTATCCCGTCAACAGTCACTAATGGAAATGAGCTAATAGATGAGAAAAACCCAAAAACAAGAAAAAAATCGCTAGAGGGATTTTGAAATAAATCGCGGTCAAAATTCACATTTTTATACCCTTCACCATATGGAGGGCATAATTAAATTTGACATTCCGTTTGTAACACACCGAACTATTCGTCGGAGACGAATAAAATTCTATGTCGATTTGACCATGTCCGTCTGTCCGTCCGTCTGTCTGTTGAATTCACGATACATCTCGCAATTTTAAAGATAGAGAGTCAAAATTTGGTACAAAAGTTTTTATTACTTGCAGGATGGTTGGTATTGAAAATGGGATATATCGGTCCACGTTTTGATATAGCCCCCATAGAACGGTACCTCCCGATTTTCGGTATTTTTAAGGTTTTAGCTTCACTATCCTACCAAAATGGCTGAAATTTGGTACGTAGTCTTCTTTGGGGGTATAAAACTTTCCCCCATAATTTTGTCGGTATCGGTCCACACCTTCATATAGCCCCCATAGAACGGAACCTTCGGATTTTCGGTATTTTGAAGGTTTTAGCTCCATTATCACACCGAAATGGCTGAAATTTGGTACTTAGTCTACGTTGGTGGTATAAAACTTTCCCCCAGAACTTTGTCGGTACCGGTCCATGCCTTCATATAGCCCCCATAGAACGGTACCTCCCGATTTTCAGTATTTTGAACGTTGTGGCCTCAATATTCCACCGAAATGGCTGAAATTTAATATTTAGACTTCGATGGGGGTACTCAAACTTCCCCTTTAAATTTGCCGGTATAGGTCCACGCCTTCATATAGCCCCCATGGAAAGGTACCTCCCGATTTTTCGTATTTTGACGGTTGTAGCTTCAATATTCCACCAATAATGGCTGAAATTTTGTATTTAGTCTTCAATGTGATATAAAACTGTTCGCCAGAAATATGTCTGTACAGTTCCACGCTTTCATATTGCCCCATTTCTGACTAAAATTCGTCGGTATAGGTCCACGTTTCGATATAGCCCCCATAGAACGGTACCTCCCGATTTTCGTAATACTGAAGATTGTGACGTCAATATCCAACCGAAATGGCTGAAATTCGTTATTTCGTCTTCCAAGAGTTATAAAATATTCCAGAAGAGTATTATCAGTATAGGTCCACGTCTTCCTATATCCCCATAGAAACGTACTTCTTGATTTTCGATTTTAAGTTTTAGCCACATTCTCTTACCGAAATATAGGAAATTTGGTATTTAGTCTTCTTTGAGCCTAAAAACTTTTCGTCAGAAATTTGTCGGTATAGATTGACGTTTTGAAATAGCCCCCATAGAATGGTGCCTCACATTATTTTACCGAAATTGCTGAAATTTAGTATTAAGTCTTCTTCATACACGAAAGGAAACTAAATATTCCATTTTACTTCAATACAACTTGTGGTGGAATGTATAACAAGTTCGGCCCTGCCGAACTTAACGCCGTTCTTACTTGTTAGGTTTATTTTAGGTTTTCAGGATTTTGCTTGAAAGCAGCAAGTCGTTTCGCAATGGGACTAAAGAAAATGTTGTAGCAGTGAAAATCGTCTACAACATTTTATTTAGTACTATTTCGATATGGCTTGCTGTTTCCAAGAAAAATCCTGAAACCCTACAATAAACCTAAAAAATGTGAACTTTGGCCGCGATTTATTTAAAAATCCCTCCAGCGATTTTTTCTTGTTTTTGGATTTTTATCATCTATGAACATTGCTGCCTCAGAAATCCGTAAAAACTTTCCAGATGAAAGCGGTTTTATTTAAAGTTAGTTAAGGGACACCCTTCATGTCATTCTCCCAAATGGTAAAACCTACGAAAATAACATCTAGTAGAGAATTTCCACTGCTATAATGTTTGCTCTAATCCCATTTCGATAGGGCTGGGGATTCCGAGCAAAATCGGAACCCAAAAAATTTGAACTTTGACCGCGATTAGTTGAAAATCCCTCTGGCAATTTTTTTCATTTGTTGATTTTTCTTATCTATAAACACTTTAGTTTCAGAATCCGCAAAAACTTCCCAGGTGTAAGCATCTTTCATTTAAATTTAGTTAAGGCGCACCGTGGTATCAGATGACTTTCCCGACAGAGATATACCCTCAGCATGCATGATTGGAGATTTTATATATGGATGGATCGAATAACGGCTACAAAAACAGAACCCCTTTTCCCCAAAAATTAAGTATCAGAGGGTTTTCTGAATTTTTTTGCATTTTTTAGCCATACGTACTTGCTGATCAAAATATTGAAACTTTTGGGGCATTGATGTTAACGATTGAGGACGTTTTAAATAAAGCAAAATTAGGGAATTTTTGAACAGGTGATACCTGAAAAAATTTACCGACATAGTAAATTTTGGAAGTGGATCAATTTTTGTGAGTCATTCATGTTGATAGTTAAGTTATCGTGCCCATCAGCCACTTTTGTTGATCACCGTAGAATTTTTTAAGCTTTATGGCAACTATGTCAAGAAGTATGGGATTGCCCAAGAAAACATTATAGCCCAATAATCAAATCTAAATTTTCTGAAATGGATTTTGTCCAAACATACCGAACTTGTTATACCATCTACCACGAGTTGTATTGAAGTAAAATGGAAAAATTAGTTTCCTTTCGTTTATGAAGAAGACTAAATAACAAATTTCCAATATTTCGGTAAGATAATGTGGTTAAAACCTTCAAAATACCGAAAATAAATAGGTACACTTCTATGGGGGGATAAAGGAAGACGTGGACCTATACTGATAATTCTCTTCAGGAATATATTATAACCCTCTTGAAGACTAAATAACAAATGTCAGTCATTTCGTTGGGATATTGACGTCACAGCCTTCAGAAATACGAAAATCGGGTTGTTGGGGCCACAACTTTCAAAATAACGAAAACCGGGAGGTACCGTTCTATGGGGGCTATATAAAGGCGTGGACCTGTACCTACAAATTTCTGTTTTATACCCCCAACGAAGACTAAATACCATATTTCAGCCATTTCTGTGGAATATTGAGCCAATATCCTTCAAAATACCGAAAATTGGGGGGGACCGTTATATTGGGACTATATGAAAGCGTGGACTTATACCTAGAAATTTCAGGGAAAAAGTTTTTTACCACCAACGAAGACTAACTACCAAATTTCAGCCATTTCGGTGGAAAATTGAGGATAAAACCTTCAAAATACTGGAAAGCGGGAGTTACCATTCTATTGGGGCTATATGAAGGCGTGGACCTATACCTACAAATTTCAGGTGGAAGAAGACTAAATACCAAATTTCAGCCATTTCGGCTATAACCTTCAAACTATCGAAAATTGAGAGGTACCGTTCAATGGGGGTATATGAAGGCGTGGACCTGTACCGACAAATTTCAGATGAAAGGTTTTATACCCCCAATGAAGACTAAGTAGAAAATTTCAGCCATTTCGGTGAATTATTGAAGCCACAACCTTCAAAATACCGAAAATCGGGAGGTTCTGCTCCATGGGGGTTATATGAAGGCGACGACCTATACCAACAAATTTCAGGTTGAAAGTTTTATACCCCCAAATTTTAGACATGTCGATGTGATAATGAGGCTAAAACGTTCAAAATACCGAAAATCGGGAGGTACCATTTTATGGGGGTCATATCAAAACGTGGACCGATATAGCCCATTTGCAATACCAAATATTGCCCCAAATAGGGGTAATCGAAACTTCCATACCAAACTACAAAGCTCTATCTTAAAAAAGCCGACCTGTATCTTGATTTCAACATACGGACAAACTGACATGGTTATATCGACATAGAATTTTACACTGATCAAGAATATACAGTGAGTGTCAAAAATATTCGGTTTTCCATTTTACCAACAATAAGACTTCAGTATTTTAGAAGTCCATACTCAATAACCAAAAAACCAAACACTTAAAAAAATTTTCGTCCTGTGGCAATTTAAAAATGCATATAACATGGATCCACGGCAACCCTATAAGTTATGAAAAGCTTTAACCTTATGATTTTTTTTTTTTTTTTTTTGAAATGTAAGTGCATATTTTCTATCTTCTGAAAGTCATTTAGGACTCGGTGACCAATTTCATTTTGCAGGAAAATGCTCTAACTTCACTCCCAGTCTTTGTAAAAAAAAATTAAAACGATTCGAGACCTTGTCCCAAACTGCAGTTTTCCGAAAATTTTTGTTTTTTTTTACGAAAGTCGAATTCTGTAAAAATTATAGGCAAAGAAATACTCATAATTTCTTTAATATTCGTCCACATAGAAATGGTTTTTATACCCTCAGCATTTATGATAACGAGGGTATATACACTTCCATACGGACCCCAAGTATGTTTGGACGAAATGTGTTTCAGACAATTTGCCTTTCGTAATATTTTGCCCAAACTTAGTTTAAGTTCGAAGATGAGCTATATCGGTCCACTCCTTCCGGAACCTCCCCCACAAACGTTCGAAAATGTTCGGAAATTTTGTGCGCACTCTTGAAGGAAGTAGCCGATTTGATCCATACTTTGCACATCGTGAAATTTCTACCAGACTTAGATAAGGTTCCAATATGGACTCAATCGGTCTACTCCTTTGGGTACCTCCAACACAAAATTTCGGATAAGTTCAGATTAGGACCTGCTCTCGAATCGCTTCGATTTTTGTTGCAACAACCTGTATTCACTGCCCTCCATACGACTGTACAAGTTTCATCAGGGGCAAGTCCATACTTCCTGAGAAAAATAGTCTGAAAGATGCAAAAAGCCCCTATGACACCGTGGGTAGAGGTTAGAGAGCAAGACAACTCTCGAACGGATCTGCCAATTCGGTCCACAATTTGGCCTTTGTAATATTTTGTCCAAACATAGTTTAATATCGAAGATAAGCAATATCGGTCCACTTCTTCAGGCACCTCCCCCACAAAAGTTCAAAAATGTTCGGAAAAAAGTGTGCGCACGAGAACTCCTGAAGGGAGTGACCGTTGTAATCCATATTTTGCACATCCTAATATATCTACCAGATATAGATCAGGTTCGAATATGGACTATATTTGTCTACTGCTTCCGGTACCACTCACACAAAATTTCGGATAAGTTCACTTAAAGGCCTGCTCTCGAATCACTTTGATTTTTGTTGAAGCGATTTGCATTCGCTACCTCCATTACGACGGTAAACGTTTTTTTCAGGGGCAAGTCCATATTTCTTGGGAAAACAGCCCGAAAGGTGTAAAGAACCCCTATGTCGTCATATGTGGCGGTAGGAGAGCACGATAACTCTCGAACTGTTAAACCGATTTGGATCAACATTTGGTCTTCGTCATATTATATCCAAACTTAGTTTTATGGGGCAATATCGGTCCACAACTTCTGGCACTTCTCCCCAATATTTAAAAATGTCACTAAAATGCTAGGACGATATCACTTGAATGGGGGCAACCAATTTGGTTCAAACTTTGGATCTCCACAAAATTCTGAAGAGACGTTAAATACATTCGATCTGTCCGCAGGTGAAAGTTTCACTTCACAGTGGCTGAGGGTATATATCTGTCGGCAAAGCCGACTGACACTTTTTTACTTGTTTCTAAGGTACTTTATTTTAGTTAAATTTCAATAGAATCGAACTTTAAGGTCACAGAGAGATTTTTTCACAAACTCCTCGAGTATCTTTGCTACTGGCGATAGAAGTGACATCGGCCTGTATGATTCACCTTTGCTGGCATCCTTGCCAGGTTTCAGCACCTGGACCACCCTGCCCATCTTCCAGGCTTCGGGAACTATTAGAGTGGCAAGCGATAAGTTGATGGCCTTACTTAAATACTAGACTCCCGGGTCATCCAGCTTCTTTAGCGTCAAAATTGAAATTCCGTCAGATTCCGCCGGATAACATCTTCAACATTATCCATCGTAAATTGTGGCGGTTCTGCCCCGGTTGGAAGAGATCGCAAACGACATAAAACACTTCTCTTCGGTCGCAATCGGGGTGCTCGATAAATTGTCGGCAGTAATAGCTAGCGCACCTCTTCGGATCTGTCACAGCCAAGCCGTTAAACATGACAGATGTCCGATCATCCCTCCTACCATGATACAATAATGTATAAGGTAGGCCACAGCTAACTGCTGATTACAATTTTTTTCTTGCCTATTCTGTCAAAAGCAGGGTTGACATTTTTACTGTTGTTGGCATTATGCAATTATAAAGGTAGATACATCGCTGAATTGTTCCAACTAAAAACTCATTTAACACTATATCTTAAGATTGAAAAGAAGGCAAGAAATTGTATTCGCTTGGCTAAATAAAAGTTTTTATTTTTAATATGCAGTAATACTTGCGAATGAACGATTTGTCACGTATTGACATTTATTGAAATTTGTTCTAAAAGTACGGGAACGGAAAAATTACAAAAATTGTAAAATTTCTAGCTGAAATGTCGCCGTATCTGCAAATCGGATGCCAGCAATCACGATGTTAGACAAGCCAAACTTTTCAAGTAGAAGATGAGAGAATGGCATTTTTGATTTCCCTGTCTTAAGTTTGTGTGCAACTTTTGCTATTTTTTGGCACACCTTTCTAGCAATAATATTCTGAAGCATAGCTGAAGTGAATTTTATACTTTACTCTATTTAGTACTTTTAACATAAACAGTGAAGTTCTAAATTCCATATGTTTTTGTAAAACCGACTAACTATGCATATACATCTACCTTTATTATTGCTCCATGTCATTTGACGTTTTAAGCCATGGCTTCAGGGTTGTATTTTTCAGCGATTTGCATACCTGGCCTACCTCTACTTTATTATACCATGCCTCCTTCCAGGGTTCAATAGCGCCTTAACCGTTGCCCACAATTTACTACAACCGGCTCCAATGTTGCAGCACTTCAGATGTTCTAACCACTTTTTCCGCTTGTGTTCACCACCTAATCTATTGACTTCCATTGTCAGTTCTCTGACCCTGAGGTCATTATGGTTCGTGCGGCGAAGCTCTTCACGCCCATTAGCTAACCCCGTCGCCTCTGCCTGAAAATTAGGTCTTATCTCAGTTAAACGATCAGCCGGATTATAGCGAGAGACTGACTGAAGCAGTGATGATGTCTTGGAATTTCTTCTCTGCTGCCCGCACATCAGAGGGAATGGACAGTTCTCTGAAACGTTGGTTAGTGAACTCTCTGAAACGTTGGTTAGTGAACTCTCTGACACGATGGATATGTCAGGAAACTATGGCAGTCTCCTCTAACCCAGGTGGGTGCATCCTCGTTCGCAGTGCAGAAGGTGGAGCTAAAAATTTGCTCTGCCATTTCTGTGGCTCTCTGGTCATTCCCAAAGGCTGAATGCCATAGCTCATGATGCGCATGGAAATCCCCTAGGACCGGACGGTTATCACTTCTCAACAGAGGTCTGAGTTAGGCGAATAACGCGAGGCACAGCTATTAATCGGCGGGATATACACATTTAGCAGTTCTATACCTCACCGCTACCCCCATACTCTCCAAGTATGGGTCCCTAGAGTCTAGCTAAGGCGAGATAGGTCTGTACGTGACAGACTGGTGCAGTAGGAATACAAGTCTACCGCCCCCACTTCTCTTACGACCCAGGCAAAAAACATTGTATCCATCACAACTCCGTTGTTGTTCAACTTCGTTACCTGAATCTCCGCGACCATTATATTCCTTCGACTCATACAATTTACAATCTCACTGATCTTGCCACAAAGACCATCGCAGTTAAACTGCAGGAATGTCACATTATCAGGAACTGGAACAGCAATACGCGGAGTTAACGGCTGCGGCTGATACTGTTGTAGGGGTGATTGCGGGGGAGTTTCATAGTGGTAAAAACTCACTGGGGATCATGTTGGCGCAGCACGAAGCAATATAAACCCTGTCGTAATACTCCCTCAGGAAGGTCAGGCCTGAACAGTTCCTGAAATGTAACCATTTTTTTATCTTTACATGTATTTCCTTTATAATTTTTTTTCATTTCACATTTTCATAGAAACGGAATTGAGCCCCTGTACTCCTTTTTAGCTTTATTTTCAATATTATTTCTTATTAACGACTTTCATTCATTTAAATATGATATTGATGTGTGTCTGTTCTCTTAGCGTTGATTTACCTTTTGTGTATGTGTGTGTGTGGTATTATATCATCTCGTTATGGCTGATCTAATCTCAGCTGGCAAAAAAAAGAAAACAAAAAAATCGCTTGTTTTGCCTTTAACCAAACTAAAGACAAATACAAAAAAAAACTACATAAATAAATTGTTTCATTCTACTTCATATGGGATTTGCTAATGCTGTCGTCATCGTTTGTAGTAATTGTTATTGTTGTTGTTTTCTTTTGTCTCATTTTCTACTGAGTCTGAGTTGGAGTTCGAAGGCGTTTTTCGCCCCAGTATAAGCGTAAATCTCAAAGTCAAACCATATCTTACCTTGTCGTTTGCAATGTTAATGTATGGGTGTACGATGATTTTTTTTTCTAGTTTCGTTGTGGGGGCTTCTTAACAATATAACTATGTATGAAAGTATGTGTATGTATCTATTTATATAAATATGTAGTTATTTTTTATGGTGAACTGATATCAAGTTTTGGCATCATAAATATTTAATTTTTTGTGTTTGGCTGTTTGTTTGATTGCTGAAGTTTGGTAGATATTGCCATAATTTTCAATTGTTGGCTGAATTTTTGGTTGGATTAATTCGAAACTGGTATGCAAGAAAATCGTATGTAGGTACATATAAAAAGAGACATTAGTTATGTTTGTACAATGTACATACATATAAGCTATTGTTTGCTTAAATGTCATTTCATTTGGGGACATAAATTAGACAAAATAATGTTTGTTAAATTATAAAAATAAATCTCATTTGTAATTTGTATATGTACACATGAACGTACTTCCGAATCCCGTTACAGAACATTTGTACTTCAAAAGTCAAAATGCTTATTAATATATGGCTTTCCATGCCACGAAAAACAGATCAACACATAATACCGGTTCTTGGACTATAAGGCGACCTTCGACGGTCCGATGAGGTCAAATTTGTTCACCCCTTATCTAAGTTTGACAACCTTGCAAAATTCCTGCTGATTTTGTGTCAGTAATCATATTAATTTTGCAGAAATACCAAACTCTGACATGACTTAAGACATCTTTGACTGTCGAAGACTGCTTTATAGTCGACTAATAGGTGGAATGTGTCGTTCTGTGTTTCAGGAATCTTCTCCAGAATTTGGTGTAGAGTGATGTGGATTTCCCAGGTTAAAACCGCATTGATATGACCCGATTATTCCATTGTCCATAGAAATGGATACATTTACACAATACATTATATGCGATGGGTATGTTGTTAATTTACTGATGCAGTATGTCCTGCTTTTCATTGTTCTACAGCAGATTAATTGCTGCCTTGACCTAACTTTGATTAGGTGAGAAGCACGCAATGCAGTCGTTTAGGATTGGTTTTGGGATGTTTTTTTCGCCGCACAGTGGTTCTGAATCGTTTTTTCGTGGTCAAAACTCTGTAAATTTTGTACGGATAGAGATATTTTCATAATTATTATTTTTTTGGACACTTTCAGATTTTCGACACATTAAATGCCATCAAATTCGGTCTAGCAGTTGCAGAGGAATTTAAGTTCAAAGTTAAAAGTTTGAGTTTTTTTATACACTATGCAACACTGAAGATGCAAACAACTTCTATTATGCATTTTTTTGAAAGTACATATTTAGGTTACAAAAACCCTAGTACGGTTTTGCCCTGTCAGATCCAGTTCGGATTTTATGGCTTCATCTAAACCGGGCTAAAACTACACTTTTTTGAATTTATAACGCCTTTATCTCAGAAACGAATAGGAATTTGACCTTGATGTCTTTAGCAATATTGTAGCCCTAAACTAGTAGAACTTATCTTTTGTACAGACCACGTAAGAAAAATTCCATCTAGGGCATCAAAATCTATAAAATACAGAAAATTGCATATAATTGCTGAAATTCTGGTCAGTATCAGCTAAACTACTGGGAGTTGGACCAAGTAACCGTTTGCAAAAATATTCCTAATAAAGATCTCAGCAATTCTTCAGAACATTCTGAAACTCTAAAATGCTTACTTCATGTTGTTTCAGCGGTATTTTGCATCATATATTTTACAACACGTATTTCAAACACAGTTCACACCAACAGTTTATTCTCGCATTTCGGATTTCACCGCATTATTGACGTATTTATTAAATGGTGATTGAAAAATATACTGAAAACAACGTGATAGAGGCATTTTACAACAATAGTATATTCTGAAGAGTTGTGTATTACATTCCAGCGAATATTTTTC
Organism: Musca autumnalis; assembly: GCF_047663935.1. Classification (NCBI taxonomy): domain Eukaryota; kingdom Metazoa; phylum Arthropoda; class Insecta; order Diptera; family Muscidae; genus Musca; species Musca autumnalis. Next base: position 65,451,005 of record NW_027411977.1, on the reverse strand, counting down.
CAAAAGAAAAAATTAACGGCTTTGGGGATATGTTGCGAAATGTACACAAATTACGGAAATTGTCTATATTTAATAAAATTTGAGACAAAAATGTAGTTTTTCGAGTTAATTATTTTTCCAACTATTTTATTCTTGCCCATATCTACAAATTTGCTTCAGAGGTGAGATGAAGATTCACATAGGTTTCAAAGATATAGCCCAGAATTTCTTTAAAAAGGCAATATTTAACAATGTTTAGATGGGGCCATAAATTCCAAGCTGGGTCTGACATAACAGAACCCAAATAGGGCTTTTGTCATGCATTTTCAAAAAATCCTCTGCTCAAATTGTTTGCACAAGATTACCTTAAAAATGTTGCACAGTGTAAGAGGATTTAAAGGAAAAACAAGTAAGAAAGTATCAGTGCTGAAGGAAATACACTTTCAGCCACTGACAAAAAAAGAAACAAAACCAAACCAAACACAATAATTATACCATATATAAAATATATTGATTTTGTATCACGAGTTTGCTTTAAAATCTGTATGTACCGTAATGTGGGGCTCTACCAAATCATTGACATATTCCAAACATTTTTAGTAACCAAACTTCTTCATAAAGAACTCAAAATATTAAATTACGTTAAACAAAGTTTGAAAGAAATTTTTGAAAAAATTTAAGAGTTATCTTGCACAATAGCCTTTTTAGTATGTGCCGGGAGGATTTTGGTGCTTGGACCATTATCTCAGGAAGTATTGACTTACGCCGAAAAAAGATTGTACCGTTGAAAATAAGACCGCTAGAACAACCTACTGAAAAAAGAATCAAAACGATGCGAGAGGAGCTCCTAAGCTTCACTTTTTTCGAATTTTATGTGGGAGATACCCGAAGGAGTGAACGGATATAACCCATGTTCCAACCTGATACATGACTGGATAAAATAATATGATGTGAAAAGTCTGCACCAATCAGAAACTCCTGCGAAAATTATCTTGCGGATTTGCCATTTTGGTTGGTGCCGTCAGGGTTTTTTTTTTGGAAAATTATGGACAATATCTCAGGAAGTATGGACTTGCCCAAGAAAAAAGGGAGCCGCAAGGACAACCTGCTGAAAAAAAATTCAAGACTTACTTGCGGATTTGCCATTTTGGTTGGTGCCGTCAGGTTTTCTTGGAACTTTTAAGCCAATATCTCAGGCAGTATGGACTTGCGCAGGAAATAAAATTTTACCGTCGTAAAGGGAGCCGTAAGGACAACTTACTGAAAACAATTTCAAAACGATCCAAAAGGAGGTCTTAAACTTCACTATAACAGAATTTTGTGTAAGAGGTACCCGAAGGAGTGGACCGATATAGACCATATTCGAGCCCGATATATAACTGGAAGGAAGAATACGGTGAGCAAAGTTTGGACGAAATCAATGGCTCCCTTCGAGAGTTATCGTTCACACCATTTTAAGGCAAATTTTGAACTTTTTGGGGAAGTACCCGAAGGAGTGGACCGATATGAACAATCATCGAACTTAAACTAAGTTTGGATAAAATATTACGATACCCAAAATTTGGTTCGAATCAGTTGATCCGTTCGAGAGTTATCATGCGAACAAGCCAGACAGGCAGACAGACGGACGGACATGGCTACATCGACTCCAAATTGTCTGAAACGAATTTCGTCCAAACATACTTGGGGTCTAAAACGGTTATTTCAATGAGGCACATTTTTGGTCGTATCAAAGTTCTAGCCTAAAGGCTGAGGGTATAATAACACTGTGCAACATTTTTAAGGTGATCTTGTGCAAACAATTCGAACTGAGGATTATTTGAAAGTACAGACCCAAACGAAAAGAAATCCTATTTGGGGTTTGTTGTGTCAGATCCAGCTCGGATTTTATGTCCCCATCTAAACATGGTTAAATAATGATTTTTTTAAAAGCAATTCTGGGACATAGCTCTGAAACCTATGTGAATCTTCATCTCACATCTGAAGCAAATTTGTAGATAAGGAAAAGAATAAAATATACGGAGACATGATGAACTCGAAAAACTACATTTATTGTCTTAAATTTCAAAATATATGCAAAAATTCCACAATTTTATACATTTCGAATCGTATCTCCAAAACCGTTAATTATTTCTGAATATTTTCTTTTGGAAAAATATTCCCTGGAATGTAATACACAACCCTTCAGAACATGTAAAATGCCTCTATGCCGTTGTTTTCAGTACATTTTTCAAGGACGATTTAATAAAAATGTCAATAATGTAGTGATGACGTCAAAGACATTCTTCGTCAAATTTCTCTATAGGTCACCAAAGAAGTGGAACGTCGATTTACATTGTATATCATGAAAATATCAGTATCAATTTTGCTGAAAAAAATATGAAAATATTTCTCAATTTTTTTATGAATGTTTTTCCTTCTTTTTCCGTCTTGATACATGAAAGTAATATGAAACTTAGTTCTAGGTGACAAGTGTCAAAAAAAGAAAATTTCTATACAGCATTTCACTATGAGTTTCCGAATAAAAATTAGAGAAAATTAGATTACAAATTTGTATATTTTAGGATGGAATTATTTGTTTTAATTTTGGACTGTTAATTTTAAATAATTCCATGCTGGATCGAAATCTAACAAACTCCTTTACTTTTTGGGGATATTGTTAAAAAAGAAATGTTCGAAATCAAATTTCACTATGAGTCTCTGAATAAAAGAAATCTGTAACCATAACATATAACATTCTTAGCAGCCCCTGTTTTTGATATAGGGTTTAGAACCATATTTAACAAATTTCATCCAGATTGTCGTTGTGATCGCTGTATCATGAATGACCATAACAAATCCAGTTAGGATATAGCCATTTATGTCATTTTCTAGGATTAATTCCGTAAATGTCACCAAAGCAGGAGTTACTCCCATAATTGTATTATGTATTTTGGACCACGCCAAATCGTGTATGTGAGAGCCCTTACGACACCTATATTTTCACTGAACCATAGCCATATACCTCCTATGTATTTTCACATACAATATAGGCAACCAATGGCTTATCCTAACTACGTAATTTAAAAATGAAGGACTTTGTTAGATTTTGATCCAGTATGGAATTATGTAAATTTAACAGTACAAAATTAAAACAAATAATTTCATTCTAGAATATATAAATTTGTAATCAAAGTTTCTTAAGAAACTAGTATAGGTAGAAATATGGTATATTCTGAAAGTCATAGTGAAATTTTGTGTAGAATTTTTCTTCTTTTGACACTTTTCACCTAGAGCCAAGTTTCATATTACTTTCATGTATCAACTCGAAAAAAGAAGGAAAAAATTTTCATCCAAAAAATTGGGAAATATTTTCATGTTTTTTCAGCAAAATTGATACTGATGTTTTCATGATATATAATGTAAATAGATATTTTATTTCTTTAGTGAACTATAGTGAAATTTGACGAAGATTATTTTTGTCTTTGACGTTATCCCTCTAAAATTATGTGTTGTGGGATAATTTTGAATAAACTCAGATGAAGTCCGACTTTAACCCTTAAAAGTTTTTTTCATTTTTGGAGATATCTGGCGGTTAGATAAGATTTACAGATTTGGTGTATTCTGAGATGTATAGTAAAATTTTATGACAAATAATTTTGTAAAATATTTGGATTTGATATGATCACATTTTTAAGCAGTTTTTAAAAGATTTTCGAAAAAAGGACCAAAAAGACCCTTTTGATGAACCGCATGAGGGTTAAAATTTTTAATAGAAATATTTCCCATATCCTTCTCAGTAAAGTTGCCAAAGACACTATATACCTAAAATGCAACGATTCCAAGATATCTTAACTCAAAATATCGAAAAAAAAATTGAAATATGCGGAACTTGTCCCGCCTACTTTGGTTACTTTCCGATGTAAACTTTAAAAACGCCGATACACGTGTCTCACATTTTGAGCTCTACCTTCATCATTTATACGGGTTTTCCCATTTTTTTAAATTGAATTTTGTTGCACAGTGTAAATTACAATCCTAACAGTATTTATTTAAGGCTAAAGTGTTATATCATATTTGAACCAAATATGTCAAAAAGTACATTTTAACAATGAGACATTACACCTTATCTGAAATGTCATGACATATTGTCACATAATATATTTTACAGTTTATTTCAATACATATTTGAACAATTTACAAATATGGATGTTACAGTTAAATAATTTACCATATTAGGATGTCTAATTATTCGATGTCTAACAAAGTTGGTGAATTCAAAATCGAAAATATTAAAGAGTTTATTAACCCCCGTGATTGAAGCGGCAATTTGTCAAATACTTAAATGTGAATTGTGCCAAAAAATGTTAAACGGTTTTATTAATAAAATGTATTTATTTGTTAAACTATTTCCTATTTATCCATAAATGTCTGTGGTCTCACTTCAAATTGTTTAGTAGGTTTATGAGTGGATAAACACATTTGGGTACTTAAATGTGTACAAAAGAAATTCCATAGCCAAACATTTGTACATATACATACATGTCTATGTATGTATGTCTTTTATGAAGATTATAAAAACGAAATTAATTCTGAATTACTTCAAGTGAAAATTATTCTCAGTACTACGCACAAAATCACTTAACAAAATTTTAATTGCCAACGAAAATGTTGCAAGAACTGAAGCAAAGAATTACATTCAGTTCCTCATTAAACAATATTTTATGCACAATTACATTAACGAGGGTTGTTTGTAAAGTCTTCATAGAAACATTAAATATATTGGGTTCAGATCTTGACAGGTTTAGTTATTGTCCCAAAACCCTATAAAATGGTTTCTATTAGACCAGTTTTCCAGGTAACTCCATGTGGGGTTCAATTGCAAATGGATATAGTTGTCCAAGACTTACATTTAGATATACCAATCACTCTATACCAATGAGACGTTATTAACCTTAAAAGGCTAGTTGGTATGTCCATTTTAAACCTATAGTCACACCACAAATATTCATTGTGTCACATTGAATGTTTATAAAATTCCATACAATATTTTGTACTTTCATTAAATTTGCAATATTTCGTTTATAATTGAACCTCGCTGTTGGTGGCGGTAGCTCAGAAGAACCACTCTATAACATAAGTATTTCACTTCACATCTTCAAGAGTTCTTCAGTGGAACAGAATTTCTTGCGTATTTTACTTTATTGTTGCGGTTAAAACATTTGAATTTACGCTTCTTATTTTCGGTCTTTACACATTTTCGTTTTTTTTTTTTGGGTTTTGTTTTGGCCACCGAATACCACAAAACGCAAATGCTTCTGTTTTATGTGCTAGCCAAGTGTGAAGTTATGTTTGAATTTCCGACAGCGTTACTCTGGTTTTTATTACTTTACACCGACACCGTCAACGATGGCGGCGACGACATCTACAGTGTTAATGTATGCATGCGCTTGCTGGGTGACCTTCAAGTCATTTGAATTTCCTCTACAAAGATATGGGGTTTTTGGTTTTTTTTGATGTTTTGTCTTAATAGGCATACATCACCAGTAAAGCAGATTATTTTACTGAGAACACCTTTGGCGAAATAGATTTATGCGGGTGTATTATATGGAAATACAGCTTTGTGAGATGGAACAACAAAGTTTTGCTATTCAGTTTAATTTCAACATTTCGCAAAAAAAAAAAATCAAACAAACAAAATTAATGAGCCTTTAATATTAATTTAAAAAGGTCAAGTAGTGTTTGTGAAATTTACCGTAAACTTGTTTCTCAAGGAAATGTCAATGGAATTTCAAGAATATTTGCAAGATAAGCATGTGAATGAACCACACGTATAAAAATACAAAACGTTGATCTTATACCATAGCTCATTAGTCATCAAGGTATGCAATAAGAAAACGTGGGGTTGAAACCAAATATCAAGGTTTATTAAGCGTAAAGAAATTTGTTATAACATTTTATGTTTTCTTCAAAGAATGCAAATGTGACCTAAAGATTATCACGCGCATTGTGTTGTATTTAATTGAATTTTTTTAAGGGGAATACATGTTAATAACCTTTCTTACTCACTTGCCAACAGGCAAGAAAAGGGGGATACTGAGGACCATTTAACCCTGGTAAACCACGTTACCGAGGACAATCCGTATTATCTGCGTGGATGTTTTAATAAAAATTTTTCAAGTTTGCGAATTTTTAAAATTTATTTTTCAAATTCGCGGGTTTTTGTACCCTCGCCTTTGGACGAAATTCGTTTCAGACAATTTGGAGTCGATTTAGCCATGTCCGTCCGTCTGGCTTTATTGGTGCGCACGATAACTCTCAAATGGATCAACCGATTCGAACCAAAATTTAGGTAACGTAATATTTTGTTCAAACTTAGTTTAAGTTCGAAGAGGAGTGGCCTCCTTCGGGTACCTCAAATTCAAAATTTTTTTGTTCAAATTTTTTTTTTTGTAAAATGGTGTGAACGATAATTCTCGAAGGGATCAAGCGATTTGGTGCAAACTTTGCACATCATATTATTCCTTCCAGATAAAGTTCGGGTTCAAATCGGTCCACTCCTTCGGGTACATCCCACACAAAATTCGAAAAAATTGAACTTTAAGAGCAACTCGCGCATCGTTTTGATTCCTTTTTCAGTAGGTTGTTCTAGCGAACTTATTTACAACAGCACAAATTTTTTCCGGAGCTACAATCTTCCTGAGATAATGACCAAAAGCTACAAAACCCTTCCGGCACATACTAAAATGGCTATTGCGCACGATAACTCTAAACCTTTTTGAACAATTTCTTCCAAACTTAGTTGAACGTAATTTAATATTTTGAGTCCTTTATGAAGAAGTCTGCTTACTAAACATGTTTGATATATGTCAATGATTTGGTATAGCCCCACATTACGGTACCTACAGATTTTAAAGCAAACTCGTGATACAAAATCAATATATTTTATATATGGCATAATAATTGTGTTTGGTTTGGTTTTTATACCCTCAGCATTTATGCTAACGAGGGTCACGGTGCTCTTGAATCAACTTTAAATGGATGGCGCTTACACCTGGGTAGTTTTTGCGGATTCTGAAACTACAATGTTCATAGATGAGAAAAATCAAAAAACCAAAAAAAAAAATCGCCGGAGCGCTTTTTAAATAAATCGCGATTAAAGTTGAAATTTTTAGAGGTTTTTCATGTTTTCACGATTTTGCTTAGAAACCGCGGGTCCTATTGGAATAAGACTAAAAAAATTTATATACCTATGAAAATTCTCTACAAGATTGACCTTTATAGTATTTTCGCTGGTTCTACCGCTTCTAAGATATAGAAGTTCAAGTTGGGACAATGCATTGACTGTATCGCTACCTTATAAAACAATGTCATACATGGTGCGCCTTAACTAACTTTAAGTGAAAACCGCTTACACCTGGAAAGTTTTTGCGAATTTTGAAACAGTAATTTTAATAGGTGAGAAAAATCCAAAAACAAGAAAAAATCGCTTGAGGGATTTTTAAATTAATCGCGGTCAAATTTCAAATTTTTAGGCTTTTTCTAGATTTTCACGATTTTGCTTGTAAACCGCAAGTCCTATCGAAATGGGACTAAAGAAAATCTTGTAGCAGTGAAAATTTTGTACAAGATTGACACGCATAATATTTTCGTAGGTTTACCGTTTTTGAGATATAGAAGTTCAGATCAATCATTCTGATTTTTTTCTCAGGTCTTCAGGATTTTGCTTGAAAACCGCAAGTCCTATCGGAATTTGACTAAAGAAAATGTTGTAGATGTAAAAATTCTCTTCACTTTAAGGCCTGCTCTCGAGTTACTTTGATTTTAGTTGAAGCTGAACCCCTTTACAATACTTTCTGTGTAAATTTAGTTTAACTTCTAAAATGCCCATATTGGTCCTCTCCTTAACCCAGGTAAAGCCACTGGTCGTTTAAACGCCACAAAAAAATGGCAAAAATTTACGTAAAACTCTGTTTTCTTCGAATATTTTTGTGGAATTTTTTGCATTTTGTTATAGTATTGTCTCCTATCTATAATTACACGCTGATAACGCTTCATTTGACCTACGCATTTCCACGCAATTGGGCAAAAACCTGAGCTATTCAAAAAAATCTACTTTTTTGTAATTTTCGACTTTTGATGAAAAATTTAAATATGCGATAAAAATTTAATCAAAAATGTTAGAATCATATAAAGTCAGGGATTTGTTAGGAATATAGTAAGAGTATTTTCTCAATCAGAAACCAAGGGATTGGCATGTAAGGATACACCTACATATATTACCCTCCAAAGTTTTTGAAACTTTTAAAAGAAGGCCCGATTGCAGGAAAACTATACGTTTTAGAGAAAAAATTTATTTTTTAAAAAATGCTTAAAAAGTCTCAAAAATATAATTTTCATAAAAAATTTTAAGTTTTCCCGCAAAAAAAATTCTCGGCGCTAAGTGGGTTAAGGTACTTCCCCCGCAAAACTTCAACATTTTTGTTCAAGTGCAGTTTAGGATCCGTTCAAAGATCCTTTGGAAATATATATCGATGCTATTGGTTGTGGTCATGTTTACAGGTATATTATGTTTTCCGTGGAAAAGTTCATGCCTGCTGGCATACTGGTCCAAATGTTATACGATGACCCAATGAAATGACTAGTGGGTGCGATATCTATCGAAAAGATAGGACTCCCAAAATAAGATCCACTTTCAGAATTGACTATGTCGGTCCATTCCTTCAAGTACAATTTTAATCCTAATCCACATTTTTGTCTGTAAGTTCAAATGTTCAAAAAGGGCCACAAAATTCTGAAAAGACCATCAATACATTAGATCTGTCCGTAGATGAAAGTTTCAATTCACAAAGGCTGAGAGTATATCTCTGTCGGCAAAGCCGACTCCTTAGTATGGAGGGTATATTAAGTTTGTTTTTCCGTTTGTAACGCATTGAAATACTCATTTGCGACCCTATAAAGTATATATATTCTTGATCAGGGTAAAATTCTGAGTCGATCTGTGCACGTCCGTCCGTCCGTCTGTGGTAATCACTCTAGCATCCACAAAAATAGAGATAGGACGCTGAAATTTTGGGAAAAGGCTTCTTTTGTTTGCGGGCAGGTCAAGTTCGATGATGGGCTATATCGGTCCACGTTTTGGTATAGCCCCCATATAGCGGTACCCCCCGATTTACGGGATTTTGACGTTTTTAGCTACATTTTCAGACCGATTTAGCTATAATTTGACATTTAGGGTTCTTAAGTGTCAGTAAACTTATATAACAAAACTTGTGTACATACGTCCACGTTTTGGTATAGCCCCCATATAACGGTACCCCCCGATTTACGGTATTTTGACGTTTTTAACTACATTTTCAGACCGATTTAGATATAATTTGACATTTAGTGTTCTTAAGTGTCAATAAACTTATATAACGAAGCTTGTGAACATAGGTCCACGTTTTGGTATAGCCGCCATATAACTGTACCCCACGATTTACGGTATTTTGACGTTTTTAGCTACATTTTCGGACCGATTTAGCTATAATTTGACATTTAGGGTTCTTAAGTGTCAATAAACTTATATAACAAAAATTGTGAACATAGGTCCACGTTTTGGTATAGCCCCATATAACGGTACCCCCGATTTACGATATTTTGAAGTTTTTAGCTACATTTTCAGACCGATTTAGCTATAATTTTACATTTAGGGTTCTTAACTGTCAATAAACTTATATAATAAAACTTGTGGACACAGGTCCACGTTTTGGTATAGCCCCCATATAACGGTACCCCCGATTTACGGTATTTTGACGTTTTCAGCTACGTTTTCAGACCGATTTAGCTATAAATTCTTAAGTGTCAATAATCTTATATAACAAAACTAGTGGACATAGGTCCATGTTTTGGAATAGCTCCCATATAACGTTAACGCCCGATTTCAGGTATTTTGTCGTTTTAAGTCACATTTCTAGACCGAATTAGCTATAATTTTATATTTGGGGTTCTTAGTGACCAAAAAACTTATATTCGAAAAAATTATGAACATAGGTCCATGTTTTGGTATAGCCCCATATAACGGTACCTCCCGATTTTCGGTATTTTGAGAATTTTACCTACAAGTTTTAACCGAATTAGCTGTAATTTGAAGATTTGACATTTGAAGTTCTTAGTGGTCACCACACCTCTCCACCAAAAATTGTCAAGAAAGGTCCATGTATGGATAATCCCCCATATAACGGTACCTACCGATTTTCAGTAATTTGTAGAGTTGGGTAATCTAGTTCCTAGTTCCTTGTACTAGTTCCAAAACGTATGAGTAACATCATGAAATATAACGTGTGATAGTAAGTATACGCAGTTTGTTCAAAGAGAAAATGTGGGCCATTGGAACTGCGAAGTGAACTACATAGTTCCATATAGTTCCTTTGGCACAACTCTAGTAATTTGAAAGACTCCCATCAAAAACTGTCAACATAGCTCCATGTTTTATTATAACCTCTATATAACGGTACCTCCCAATTTCTAGCCCATCAAAAATTGTCAACATACACATAGGCACCTTAAAAAGGGCCTCCCGAATGAAGCATTTTATGTACATTATCTGACATTTTAACGTACCCACGTAAAGTTGAGGACAGGAATGAAAACTAATTATTCCATTTTGGTTCAGAATATTTTATGGTGGAGGACGCTTTTTTATTTGTTTTTTTTTTTTTTTTTTTTTTGTCAGTGACAAAGGATATATCTCCGTCAGCACAGCTGACTGATACTTTCTTACTTGTTTAAAAACTATTTTTCAAGTTCCTGACCTTTTTAATATTTATTTTTTTCAAGTTCGCGGATTTTTAAAGATCGTGGATTTCTTAAAAACTATTTGACAACCTCGTGGTTTTTTAAAAAAATTATCTTTTAAGTTCTTGGATTTTTGTAACAGATACTTTTCATGTTCGTAAATTTTTTAAAATAATTTTTCAAGTTCGCGGTTTTTTGAAAAATAATTTTTATTTTGTGATTTTTTTAAATTAGTGTTCACGTTCGTGGATTTTTTAAAAATAAATTTTCAAGTTCGTGAATTTTTTTAAATTTATTTATTGTTTTAATAATTATTTCTTAAGTTTGTGAATTTTTAAAACCATTCTTCAAGTTCGCGGATATTTTAAAAATTATTTTTCAAATTTGTGAATTTTTTTAAAACTATTTGTACAAAATACTTTTGTACATACTTGTTACTTTTTGTGTCGAGGCGCTGGAAATTCTGATAATTAAAACTAAATTTCCCGCTTGAGTTTCCAGCCGCCTAAATCAATAAATATTCTTATGAGCATTAGTTATAAATGGTAAATTATGTTCAGGGCACTTAGAAGATACCGTTTAAGATACCACATACAGCGGGAGCTGCTATCACTAGTGTTGTGTGTGCATTACGAGCGGTCGCACTTAAGATTTTATGACTCTTTTTATAACACACATGATGCTGGAAAATTCTTCATTGATCAACGGATTGTTTGGTTTGGTCAATGAAGGGTTTAGAGATAAGAATTAGTGATAGTCTAGGTTAAGAAGTAATTTGTAGATTAGCTGCTAAGTGAAAATATTGAAAATAAAGAGTTAGTGTGAAAAAACCACTCAACCAAAGCAGATCGTCTGCTTCTTTTAAATATCAACATACAGACTAGCTGCGGCAGTCTGTTGGATGCACCGTGCATCCCATAATTATTTACACTATTCTTCAAGCTGATGTTTTAAAAATTATTTTTTAAGTTTATGAATTTTATTATCTTCTCATTTTCTTCAAACTAAATTAGAAGAAGGTCAGCAATAATTATTACAAAAATTTTGTGAATTTGTTTTAAACTATTCAAGTTCGCAGATTTTTTTAAATTATTTTTCAAGTTCGTGAATGTTTTTGTTTTTTCAATTTTATATTTTATACTTCATATTTTATATTTTAAATGTATATATTTTATACGTTATGTTCTATATTTTATTTCTAATGTTTTATATTTTTAATTTTATATTTATATTTCATATTTTATACTATATATTTTTACAGTGTTTTATTTAACTTGCTTTGGTGTTCGTTTTAAGGATTTTATATTCATTTTCACCCCGAATTGACTGAAACTTGGCATTTAGAGTTCCCAATGGTTCAGAAACTTCCCCACCAAAAATTATGGACATACATAAGTCCAGGTTTTGGTATATATAATCTACATTTTCAGCATAAAGTGGCTATAATTTTATTATGAGGTTCTCAGTGGCCAACAAATTTAATTATGTTCCAAAAAATTAAAAATTAAAAATAATGTTACAGTTATTTTATATTTAATATTTTATACTTCATATTTTATTTTTTATATTTTATATTTTAAATTTTATGTTTTATATTATATATTTTATAGTTTACATTTTATATTTTCTATTTTAGAATTTACATTTTATATTTTATGTATTATATTTTATAGTTTATTGTTTATAATTGATAGTTTATATTTTAATTTTTTTATTTTACAATTTATATTTTATACTTTATATTTTAATTTTATATTTTATATTTTAAATCTTATGTTTTATATTTTATGTATTATATTTTATAGTTTATTGTTTATAATTTATAGTTTATATTTTAAATTTTATATTTTACAATTTATATTTTATACTTTATATTTTAATTTTATATTTTAAAGGATTGTTAAGGACTTCGATGTAATGTATCATTTTGTCTCTCAAAGCCAAAATACCTTTAATGTAACCCCTTTTTTAAAAAAATATTTTCAGTGTTGTTGCTTCGTTCGTCTTACTTGTCATGTTTCCTGAATTTTTATTTATTTTCTGTTTATTTTCTGTCCATCTTAATCATATTCTTGCACCATTTTTGAATTTTTTTATATTCTTCATTTCTTTACACTTTACGAACAAAATGTTAAGCGTAAAATTGGCAGCTACCAATTTAGCTATAAATTGCCACCGTGGTGCAATGGTATGCACACCCGCCTTGCACACATAAGGTCGTGGGTTCGATTCCCCGGCCAGGCAACATCAAAACACTTTTCAACGGTGGCAAAATACCCCTCAGTAATGTTGGCGACATTTCCTGAGTATTTCAGCCATGTAAAACTTCTCTACAAAAGTGGTGTCTTAGACACGCCGTTCGGACTCGGCGATAAACTGTAGGTCCCATATCATTGAGCTAATATGAATCGGGGTGCACTCATTGATATGAGAGAAGTCTCCCTTGTCCCTTATGGGATGTTTGCGGAACAATTATTATAATTTAGCTATAATCATGATTTTAACATCCATTCTGAAAGGAAGTGTAAGCGTATATTTTGAGGTCAAAAAATATAAAACGAAAGAAATCTTTCTAAGAAAATGGTAGCATTCTTTTCTTTTGAATGAAAGTTTGAATGAAAGTTGTTTTAGATAATCTCTTATTTCCGGCAATATACAAAAAAAGTTTGCAACGGTTATCTTCTCAGTGGTGATAACACCCATTAGAACATGTGATGTCGGCACTATGATCCACACGCAGTTCGGTTATGACACTGCACTCTTTGAAATGATCACACCCGAACTTTTATGGAAGCGTAAGTAGGGTTAGAAATTAGCGTAACCCTTAACATAAAGGACTACATTTTAGATGGGGACTACATCATACACTACATATGTATAACTATACCATCCTAAATACTAATGGGTACTTTACACGATATGCTATTTTACATATGTATGTGTTGTCATATCGTGTAAAATACCCATAGGTATTGTACCATTAATAAGGTGTCTACCGCATCTGAAACTTGGATTCATTTCATCAATACAATCTTTTGTCCCTTCGACAACTTTAGCCTCTAATACCATTATTTTATACAATTTAACACATATCCCCTTCCAAAGATCATTTAATAATACCTCTCCACCAAACACTCGCTTTGTTTTCCGGACAAGACGGTGACATAAAAGATGAAAATGCCACTACAATTATATAACAAATTATGATACATTCGTATTGACAACAATAAAGGTATTCTTTTATAAAAGAATATCTTCAGATGTGTCAAAAAACATAAAAACAACTCAAAACCATTCTTTTTCAAAATCCAAAAAGCCAAAAAAAACGAAACAATAAATTCTATTCATATGGTTTCTATTACATTTGTCTAACTTTCGTCAACTATCCGGCCGGCAACAGATATTCCATTCTGCTTAAACAAGAGGAGCAAGGAATATAAAAAAGATTCTGCAAAAAAAGTTTTAAACGTTTTCATTTATCATAAAAATGGTACTCAACATTCATTGTTCATACTAATCCATCTATCTGTTTGTCTGTCCGTCTGTTCATTCTTATAGCCTTAACTATTGCCCGGCTTTGTTAACAATGCTTTTTTTTATGACCATCTGTTGATTTTTTTATTTATTTTGCTTGTTTTTGATTTGCTTTATGCGAAATACGAAATAGATATCAAGCTTTTTGTAGAAAATTAACTTATGTTGAAACTGAGGTATGGGGTATTGTAACTCGCGATCAGTTTTACTATACCATAACTTTTGACCGCATTTCGGCAAAATAAACTGTTTTAGCCCGATTCACCGAGGGGTTTCTTAAAATAATAATTTGAGCGGAAGCTGTGGTCGTACTAATGTAAAAAAATCGGAAAAAATCGTTGAAATAAATGAGTTTCATTATGATATTTTCCAATTAGTGGTTTTACAACACAATGTAGAGCTTAATGCTCAAAGGAGAAGTTAAAGAGCACACTTCAGAGTTGAAGTTTCTAATGTATGATTTTTTAATATATCCACTGTATCTACCTCAAACGGATGCTGACATTTTGAAACCTGAAAAATGGGGTTTTTTGAATTTTTGCTCTAATCGGGACGCGCAGCAGGTTTTCCCTAAAAGCATATTATTGGATTGTAGTACTCGCGTTTTCGCATTTTTTAATGTATAACATGAGGGTGTAGCCCTCACAGGATCACAGTAATCTGCGCCTAAACACGAAATTTTTGTGCGTAAATTTTTCTCAAAAACCTATTTTTTTGGTTTAAAATTTACAAACGTCATTGGATTTCCGTGGAAACCCGCGTAAATTTAGTTTTTTTACGTTCTGAATCTAACAAGCACCGACGCGTAAAAATCCACCCACTAGATCGGCGGATATGATACCCCTCAAATTTCGAAAATTTGCAAAAAATTATTTTGAAAATATCGCATATTAAAACGCGTTTTGGATGTGTCAGTTCTACTTAAATAAATAGATCGATACGCGTGTTTAAACTGCGCGAAAACAGATATTTCAAAACTATCGCTGATCCAGAGATATAATAGATTTGTTCTAAAAATTAAGTGCGATGCTACATCCACGGTTCTTGATGGATCGCATTGAAACGGTATAGGAGGATGTATTTTTTAATGGCGATTATTGAAATCGGATGCGCATAAAATGTAAATGAACTTCGCGGAAATTATGACCATTTTACTGTATTTTGCACCCTTAAATGCAGCAGATGCTACATCGTGGCCGCCAAATATAATTTGACAAACTGTACATCAAATAAAAGGGATTGATTCCCTGTGTTGGAAATTCGGATGCGCATCATGTCATTTTCATAATTACGCGGTTTATATGCGTCTCAAATGTTGTAATATTCAATATAACATTATTTTAACGTTATGCCACAATTGGAATTCCTTGTGATTTAATATAAGGTTCTAATAATATTATCCAATAGGAAAACTATAAGCGAAAAATTTGTTACAACGGAATATCATCATTATTGCGTGAAATTTTGACGAAAAGGCCGAAGAACTCAAACATTTTTTCTTCAACTTTTCCTATAAAACCATAAAAAAATAAAATTAGAATAATATGATTTTAATTTTTTCGTAATATTTTCTTCGTATTTTTGCAAATAACATGAATACTATAGCTCCAACTTTCACAACTTAGGTTTCATTTTATTCCTCAAAATGTCTGGATGCTGTTATAATTTTTTTATATATTTTTCGTAACTATGAGCGCTATTTTTTCAAAAATATGTTTGTAAATACGTGAAATTTTTTAACAAATTGGATTTTTCGCGAATCCATTGAGACTTTGCGATTATTTTTTGCATCATCGCAAAGGGTACGAATTCAGTTAACGATAATAGGATATAACAGCTAACTATATTAAGCCGCGATTTTTTTAGAATTTTTTCTTATTATCATAATTAAAACGGTCATATCTTTTGCGCGCACCGATCAAAGTTAGTAACGAAAACAGATTTGGAATGCTGATTTTTTTCTTAATCTATGTACCAAAAATCATTGATGTAGTATCAAAAAAATTTTTTGATTTTTTTGAAATGGAAAAGACAATTTTAGGCATTTTTCCTGATATGTACGTATGTATTTAGAAACGTAGTTTCTGTTATATTTGATGGCTTTAAGTGTCTTTGTTTTCTTTTTTTTCTTGCTTCATTTGTCCATTTCAATTTCAATGTACCGCTTCATTCTACAAAACAATATCAGAAATTGTAGCTTACCTTCTACGTATTTTTGTTTACATTTTTTTGCGATTGTGTCTGTTATAGTTTTGTCGTCGTTGGATTTTGATTTCATTCCGGTTTTAAAGTTTTCTGCAAAATCGAAAAAAAATAACTGAAACCGAAAAAAACAAAGGTGATAAAAAGTTGTCAATGATTCAATTGAAATTTAGAAAGAGTGGGTTTCAATATGGATTTGTATTTCGCGTTAACTACATTCATTTACAGACAGTGTGTGTAGTATGTATGTACGTACACCCCTGCTGATATGCAGCTGTGGAAAAAGTGAAAACTATTTTTTGTTTTATAAATTGATGGCAAACATATTGTCAAAATGCCCATGAATCGGATTAATACCAGTTTGCGTGTGCTACAGATGTAATTGATCCTTGGAATATGTAGAAAGTAGTTCATAGGAATAGTTAACACTTTCTAAAGAGTATTTTTGGTTGGAGTTTTTTTTTTCGTGATGAAAGTTGTGATAAGCTTTTTGAACGGCACACGTAAAAGTACTCAGGTATATCTATCATGTATATGGTTAATAATATCGGCTACTAAAATATATATTTAAAATTTTGAATAATTTCAGGAAGAACGCAAATAAAATAGTATAAACTGTTTTTATACCCTCAGCCTTTAGGCTAAATGTGCCTCATCGTAATAATGGTTTTAGACCCCAAGTATGTTTGGACGAAATGTGTTTCAGACAATTTTTAGTCGATTTAACAATGTCCGTCCGTCCGTCTGTCTGTCTGGCTGGCTGGTGCGCACGATAACTATCAAACGGATGAGCCGATTTGGTCCAAAATTTGGCTATCGTAATATTTTGTCCAAACTTAGTTTAAGTTCGAAGATGGGCTATATCGGTCTGCTGCTTCAGGTACCTCCCCCACAAAAGTTCAAAAATTACTCTTTAAGGGAGTAACCGATTTGGTCCATACTTTGCACATCGTGAAATGTGTACCAGACTTAGATAATGTTTCAATATGGACTCAATCGGTCCACTCCTTTGGGTACCACCCACACAAAATTTGTGAAAAGTTCCGTTTAGTACCTGCTTTCGAATCGCTTTGATTTTTGTTGTAGCAACTTGTATTTGCTGCCCCCATTACGGCGGTACAAGTTTTATCAGAGCATGTCCATACTTCCTGAGAAAATTGTCCGAAAGGTTTAAGTTCGAAGATAGACCATATCGGTCCACTCCTTCAGGTACCTCCCCCACAAAAGTTTAAAAATGTTCGGACAAGTTGTTATTGAAGGGAGTAACCGATTTGTCCATACTTTTCGTAATATCCCTACTGGACATAGATTAGGTTCGAATATGGACTATATAGGTTCACTCCTTCGAGTACTTCCCACACAAAATTTGTGAATAGTACAGTTTAAGGTCTGCTCTCAAATTGTTTTGCTTCTTTTTGTAACAACTTGTATTCGCTGCCTCCATTACGACAGTACACGTTTTTTTTCAGGAGAAAGTCAATACTTCCTTAGAAAATAGTACGAAAGATTGAAAATACCCCTATGGCACCATGTGTAGTTGCTGGAGTGCACGATAAAATTTGGACTTCGAATCCCTTTGGTTTTTGTTGTAACAACTTGTATTCACTTTTCCCATTACGACGGTACATAATTTTTCAGAGGCAACCCCTTACTTATTGAGATAATGGCCCAAAAGCTTCAAAAAGAGTCTACCGGCACCAACTAAACTAGGTAGTACTAAACTACCATCGAAGGGAGAAACCGATTTGGTCCAAACGTTGTACATCGTATTATATAGAGGTCAGGGTACCTATTCTGTAACTTTTTAACAACTTTACTCATTGTTTATTTTTTCATTCATTTCATTTGTTTGTTTTGTAGTTGTTACAAAAACAAAAGAAATTTTAACAACTTTTTAATCGATAAAAGTTACAGAATAAGCCTATAGAAGTATTGTGTGTTACTTCTTTTCTTTAGGTGCGAGGCTGAGGCCGACTGATAATTTTTTACTTGATTTGTCTGAATTTACCTGAATATTACTATTAATTTTATTTTACTAATTTTATGTTAAGGCGCTAATGTAAAAAATATAAAAAAATAAAATTAAATTCATTAATTAATTCTTAGTAATCGCAGCTTTAATTAAAGAAACTCAAGTGGATACCTTTGACTGTGACTCACTGCAGTTGCAGAGGAATTCAAAATCAAAGTTCAACTTTTGATTTTTTTTAATTATTAATATTTTGACATATTAAACTATAAATAAACTATGAAAATATAAATATAAACAAAAAATTTAATTTTTTTACCCTCCATAGTATGGATTGTATATTATGTTTGTTTTTCCATTTACAAAGCATTGAAATAATCATTCGCGACCCTATGAAGTATATATGGGGATTTCTGAGTGAAATCGGACACTTTTTCAAAATGAGGTTTTGACCCCTTCGGTAAAATAACAAATGTTTTGCATTGGTATAAAGGAAAAATTGTACTGACAAATTTTAAAAAATTAAGAAAAAATAGTAATCATTCGAATCCCACACCAAATAGGATTTAAAATCGTTATAATTAGTAGGAGTTTAATACAAAAAATGTTCAAGAAAAGGGGTCAATCGTTGTTAAAAATTTATTTTAAATAATAAATCGCGAAAATTGCATCCAAGCCCACTGTGCAAATTTTTTTTTCTATTTTTTGCTAAATAGCAGATTAAACAACAAAACATACAAAAAAAGATTTTTTCAAATTGGACCAATATTAAAGATTTTATGAGTATTTCTTTGCATATAGTTTTTACAGAATTTTGATTTTTCAAAATAGTCTGGCTTAATCCCATTGTTGTTGTTTTAATGTTTAAAACAACTAATTTATTAGTGGAGAAGGTTTGGCATTGTTCGCCAAGGGGTGAGGCAGGGAAGACTAGTTTCGATCCTCGCCACAGGATCTCATCAGTTCCCTTGTTATACCCTACACCACTATGTGGGGAGGGTATTATAAGTTGGTTTTGCCCAAAAAGTTTGTAACGCATCGAAATAATGGTCGTAGACCCATACTTATTTATATATACCATACTTATATATACCAATAAATGTATCCACGAGCTGAGTCGATCTGGCTATGTGTGTCCGTCTGTCCATCTAAACCTTGTAATTAATCATTTTGATCGGATCGTCACCAAATTTTGGGTGTTGATGGGGGTCCCGGAGTAGAAGAAGTCTATTGATTTTGGTGAGGGTCGGATAATATTTAGCGGTCGGAATGGGCAAAAAATGTATTTAGGGAAAAAGTCAACGTAGTTTTCCAAAGCGAATACCTCGGCTTCTACAATGGGTATACCAAAAGAGAGACCTGACAATGAATGCAGGAAACATCACCTTTCTAACGATGTAACAAAAACAAAGCCTGGCTATGAAAGTAGAAAATCTCGTCTTTACAATGATGCAAATTAGGTTGGCGTAGGTGGCCAATTAACGGATATATTGCAATAGTCGGTAATACATCCCATTTTTTAGGAAATCACGTTACAGGTCGTAATTTTGATCGGATCGTCGCGAAGTTTTTGGTGTTGATGAGGGTCCCAGAGGGGAAGAAGCCTATTGATTTTGGTGATGGTTGGATAATATTTAGGGGTCAGAATGGGCAAAAAATCAAAGTTTTATTCCAGAGAAAATATCTCAGCGTCTATAAGGGGTATACCAAAAGCAAGACGATGATAGTAGAAAATATCACCTTTCTAACGATCTAAATTAAATTGTGGTAGGTGGTCAAACAACGAAGATATCGCAATAGTCGCTAATCCAACGCAACCTTTCATTTTTGCGATGTTAGTTGTAATGACGAATATCACAGCTTTTGTTGGGGACCTTCCAAAAGCAAATCCTGACTATGAAAGTAGAAGAACCCACCTTTACAACGATGTGAAGTAGGTTAGCGTAGGTGAACAAACAACGGAGATATCGCAATAGTCGGTAATGCATCCCATTTTCCTATTTTTTTTGTAATCACGCTACTGGTCGAAATTTTGATCGGATCGTCATGAAATTTTGGTAGCTAATGGGGGTCCCAAAGAGGAAGACGCATATTGGGTTTGAAGTAGGCGGACAATATGTTTACCATTGAAAAGCTTATGCACAGGTGTAGTGATGTAGGGTATCACATAGTCGGCCCCGTCCCGACTGTAGCCTTTGCTCAATTGTTTTTTGTTTGTGGATATTCTCCACCGAAGTTATTGTTCAATAACTTCTTCAACAAAAAAACTTGTTATACCCAAACATCAATCGTCAGCTCGAAGTATAAAGGTGAACCAAGAAAATACTTCAATGAGCAACCTCACACAACCCTCACAAAAGTGTTTGCAAAACAAAGCAAACCTACTTCCACTGTCGTGTCTCGTTGATTTGCAACGCAAACAACACAACAAAATGTTGTTAGTAGCTTTTTCTAGCCGTAACCAACCATACTCAAGTGTTTCTCAAATAGAACACTGGTGGCGTTTCTTATTTTAATTTTTCACTCAGAAACCCCCATATATCCACGTTTAGGTACAACCCCATTAAACGGTACCTCCCCATTTTAGGTATTTTGAAGATTTTAGCTACAATTTTTCTGTGGTCTCCACCAAAAAAGAACTAGCTCCCTTATAACGTTACCTTCCGATTTTTCGTTATTTTGAGGTTGGAGCTACAATTGTTAACCGAACTTGCGTAATTTGACTTTTGATGTTCTCTGTGGTCACGAAAATTCTTCACTACAAATCTTCAACACATGTCCATTTTTTTGTATATGGGAGCTATAACGATTTCTCTCGATATTCGGTATTTTGAGGGTTTAAGCTACAATTTTTAACCGAACTAGCTGTAAATTGACATTTGAGGTTCTCTGTGGTCACGAAACTTATCCAGCAAAAATCAAACTAGCTGTAATTTGATATTTGAAGTTTTCAGTGGTCATGAAGCTTTTTCACTAAAAATCGTGAACATATAACGGTACCTCCCGATTTTCGGAATTTTGAGGGTCTTAGCTACATTGTGATGGAACTACCCGTATTTTGACTTTTGAGGTTCCCTGCAGTTATAAAACTTTTCCACCACAAATTGTAAATATAGAACCACACTTGGATATACATAGCCCCGTAGGTGGCACCTTTCACCTGGCTGAACATATTTTTTAGATTAGATTAAATAATTTGAGCATTTGGGGTATTCGTGGTCGAAAAAACTTTTCCACTTAATTGTGGAAGGAAACTAATTATTCCATTTTAATTAAGTCAATTTTATGGTGGAGGGTATAAAAAGTTTGGCCCGAACTTAACGTTTTTTTTTTACTTAAGTAATTTTAACAAATTTAAAAAAGTTTTAAACGGACGGAACCAGACTGATACAAACGTAAGTAAATACATGGTGTGAACGACGGCACTCTCCATATTGTTCCTTAAAAGTTGAAATTTCACTAAAACTTAGTACCTGAGGAAAAATAAAATAGTTAATTTTGTGTAACCACTACTGTAATTGATTAAATCGTTATAGTTTCCGAGAAATATCATATCGTTCTCCAAAAATTCACAAAAGTTACGTATTTTCCTAAATTGTCGTCATTAGGAGGACGTCACTTCCGACGAGAAAACGTGTGTGCCATTGACTTAAATGGGAAATGATTCACTTTTTTTAAGAGGTCGAGTAACAACATATTTTGTGCTGTTATGATCCGAAAATATTTATTGAAAAACAAATATTTTCGACGTTTGAATCGCGGTATTCTTAAAAAAACTAAACAACAAATAGCTTCGTATTAAATTGATTTTGGAAATGGCTGATGTCTAGAACTGTATGAGGATCTACGAATTTTTTCCAAAGTACTTCCACGTCTTTTGAAGGAGTAACTTTTTAAACAAATTTAATTTTTTTTATTTTTGCCTTATTAAGGCGAAGGTCATTTATGGTGATATTTAATTAA
Source organism: Musca autumnalis (assembly GCF_047663935.1). Taxonomy (NCBI): domain Eukaryota; kingdom Metazoa; phylum Arthropoda; class Insecta; order Diptera; family Muscidae; genus Musca; species Musca autumnalis. The sequence continues at coordinate 65,428,603 of NW_027411977.1, read as the reverse complement.
TTCTCTTTCGAGTTGAGCTTATTAGACCTATTATATACATTGAAAAATTAGGAGTCTACCGAAGTCCCACGCATTCAACCATTACGCTACGTTTCACGGGTGGTTAAGCCGATCTTCAGTACTAGTTCCCAAGCTTTGCCTTCGTCTGCCACAAAAACAACATTCAATACGCCTGAAGATCGGCTTAACCACCCGTGAAACGTAGCGTAATGGTTGAATGCGTGGGACTTCGGTAGACTCCTAATTTTTCAATGTATATAATAGGTCTAATAAGCTCAACTCGAAAGAGAATTAATTAAAAATTTAATTTTTATTGACCGAATTTTATTGCCCAAAAGTAGTGGTGTAGGATATGACATGGTCCGCCCCGTCCAATTATTTTGTGGGAGACATACAATTACTACTTTAAAACACATGGACACCACAGCGACTTTCCAAGTTTTACATAAATAGGTCACTTAAACAAATAAAATTATTAAATAAATAAAAATGAAAAATGTCTTGTAACCTAAATATTTATTTTAATAAGCTATTTAATTACCCAAAGCCAAAAAGAAAAGGAAGGCGGCATACTAAACGGCGTGTGGTAATTTTTCCGTAATGCTTTCAAACACTAAATAAAACAACGACCACTAACTTAAACGCCAACATTTACCTTTTTGGTTTTTGTTTTACTCAGTTGTTTTTACTCCTGCTTTGCTGCCTTGCTTGAATTCATTCAGTGAATTATTTTCAACATGATTTGCAAAAAAAAATTGAAAAAAAGTAATAACCAAAAGAAATATTTACACAAACTATTGACTGGTTTTTGCCATAATTAAAGATTTTTTTCCTCTGTTATATATTTACTTAGCTTTGGATAATTACTTTTTAAGGTAAAGCGAGTATAACGTTGATGATTATGCAATAAATACTAGTTTTCTTGTTTGGTAGATATTTAAAACTGTAATCAGATAATTATTCAAGAGCATATAAATGTCTTCCTGTGTGAAGAGAAATTTGTGGATGTACATAATCTGTTAACATTTTTTTTTAAGTAATGATCAGGTAAAAATGAAATTGAATTATCTGTGGTTGGAAACTAGTATGCTGATGAAAATAATTGCAGGTAATATTGTGGTCACCACCATAATTTATTTCTGCTTAGTTTTTAATAGATTTATATAAATGATGGGAACTTGTGGTGGTTTAAAGAAATATTTTAAATTAAAATTAATATCTAAAATTTAATTTGTCGAAAAAGCAAATTAAGTGCATTTTAGGATTTTTCTCAAAGTAAAAATGATATGGGATGGAACTGGAACCACAGAAAACCAAACCACATAAGATCTATAAACGGTGTTCTATACACAAAACCGTCTTTGTGGGAAAAATACCTTTAAGAGAAGTCTCCTATAAAGGTATTTCCTAAGTCTTATATACACAAAAAAAAACCTTTCATAACTCCTACTAGGCCGAGAAACTATTAGGGGTCTTCTTTACACAGAAGACGTTTCAGAGATTGTCTATGACTGAAGAAACTTTCTGCCTGATCCATACATTGAAAATAGTAATATTTTGTCACGTTTGAAGATGAACTTTAGCGGTCAACTTCTTAGAGTACCAACCACACACAATTTGGTAAAAGTTCAGTTAAAGGAGATGGGTCGGATCATTTAAAATTTTCAAAAGGCTGCTCTTGCGGCCTCTATTACGACGCCACATTATTTTGCAGGCAAATCCATACTATCTTAGATAATGACCTAAAAACTCAAAATCCGGCATCATCTAAAATGAATTCTAGGCACGTAGCTTACAAATTGAGTGTACCTTTAGGTTGAAAGTTTGCAAATCGTAAAATTTCTGGACCGATAACCATCGACAGATACTGCTACCTTGTTTTACTTACAGACAGGCAACCTTAAAAACGACTCCCACTGTAAAGAGAGCAAGGACTCAATTTATTTAATCTTGTTGCGCAAGCACTCTGAGTTCTCCTTTACGATACATAATGGTGTACCTATAATGCTGAAGTTCGACCATCCGGTAGGGTTGTTGATAGGATTCAGCAAAGCCAAATGTCTCTCAAATGTTTTCTAATACAAAAAGACCTTTCATATGTTTGCTGTATATGGAATCTCTGGAGTAAGCCAGGAAGTGTGGATTTGTCCACGGAAAACATAATATCGCTGTAAACAGGACTACAACGGAGAGCATCGGTATAATTTCAAAAGGATCTTCGAACAGACGATAAACTACGCTTAGACACAAATGTTGAACTTTTGTTGGGGAGGACCGATATGGGCTATTTTAGAAGTTCAACTAAAATTGCACAAAATATTAGGAGATCCAATGTTTGGACCAAATTGGTTGCCCAGTTCAAGGGATATCGTGCATACCATTTTAGTGAAATTTTTTAAATATTGGCGGTAAGTACCGGAAGTTGTGGACCGGTATTGCCCATGTTCGAACTGAAACTAATTTTGGACAAAATATGACGAAGGCCAAATTTTGGACCAAATCGGTTGATCAGTTCGAGAGTTATCGTGCTCTCCAGCCACTACATATGGTGTCCCCTTTCGGGCTGTTTTCTCAAGAGGTATGGACTAGCTTCTGAAAAAAAGTTGCTGTCGTAATTGAGGCAAGTTACAAGTAGCAAGTTGCTTCAACAAAAGCCAACGTGATTCGAGATTTGTGTGGGAGGTACCCGAAGGAGTGGACAAATATAGTCCATATGTGAACCGGATCTATATCTAGTAGATATATTAGGGTGTGGGCCAAATTGGTCACTCCCTTCAAGAGTTATCGTGATCACAATTTGTTCGAACTTTTTTGAACTTTTGTTGGGGATGTGCCTGAAAGAGTGGACTGATATGGCTTATCTTCTAACTTAAACTTAGTTTGGACAAACATCCCAGATGGGACAAGGAAGACTTCTCTCATATCAATGAGTGCACCCCGATTCATATTACCTCAATGATATGGGACCTACTGTTTATCGCCGAGTCCGAACGGCGTGTCTGAAGACACCACTTTGTAGAGAAGTTTCACATGGCTGAAATACTCAGGAAATGTCGCCAACATTACTGTGGGGTATTTTGCCACTGTTGAAAATTTGATGTTGCCTGGCCTGGGAATCGAACCCACGACCTTAAGCGTGCAAGGCGGTGTGCATACCATTGCAAAACGGTAGCACCCAAAATATTGGACCGCTCCAACCACTAAACACGATGTCAAAAGGGTTTTTTGCAACTTTCAGGCTTTTTTCTCAGGAAGTATGGACTTGCCCCCGATGAAAATTGCACCGTTAATGGAGGGTAGTGAATACAAGATGTTGGAATAAAAAAGCGATTCGAGAGCAGGTCTTAAACTGAACTTTTCCGAAAATTTAAGAAGAAGGTACCCGAAGGAGTGGGCTATGTCTGGTAGGAATTTCACGATGTTCAAAGTATGGACCAAATCGGTCGCTCCCTTCAAAATTTATCGTGCTCACAATTTTTCCGAACATTTTTGAACTTTTGTGGGGGAGATACCCGAGGGAGTTGACCGATATGCCCCATCTTCGAACTTAAACTAAGTTTGAGCAAAATATTACGAAGGCCAAATTTGGACCCAATCGGTTGATCTGCCAGCCAGACGGACGGACATTGCTAATTCGACACCAAACTATCTGAAACGGATTTCGTCCAAACATACTTGGTATCTAAAACCATTATTTCGATGAGGCACTTTTTCCCGTATGGAAGTGTAAATGCCCTCTTTAGCTGAGGGTGTAAAAAGGTATTTTAGTGGCATTCTATAATTCGGCAAAATACGCAGATTTCTACAGATAGAGGCTTCAAGGGACCAGATGTTTTCGCTTAACAAAATATGGACAAAGGAACTTACATTAGGCTCATTTAGAAAGAAGTTCTATCTCAGGTCTTTATTAGGAAGACGGCTTCTTTAGCCAGACCTTCCAGAGGGTTTTTATAGATATTCAGAAGACAGACATTTTTGAACATATAGATAGAAAAGTTTTCAAGAGTTTCAGAATGGAGGACCCACAAATCGGGTGGTACCAATCTAAACTGCCTATATTTCACATTTGTATACACCTACGTATACCAAATTTCATACATTTCGAATGCATAATGCGACTAAAACCTTCGAATATCCCAAAATCGGGAGGTAACGACAATTCTCTGCTGAAATATTTTGAAACTCGTACGAATGCCATTATGGTGGCTAAAATATTTAAAATACCAGTAATTGGGAGGTATCGTTCTATGGGGATTCAAATCAACGATAAATGGGACATATCAAGAGAAATTAAATGCCGAATAGAAATGGCAAGAAACAATTTTTTCAAACATAACAAAGTTTTACTTAGCCACGACATAAGTCTTACTACAAAACAAGTAAAACAGTATCAGTCGGCTTTGCCGACAGAGATATACCCTCAGCCTCAATATACTGAAACTTTTTTTCCCAAAAAACGTATGTATTTAGGGGGTTTTAAAAATTTTGGGCGTTTGAACCGACAAAAATGTTGGATCGATATTGACCATTATGGAAGTGGATCTCCAGCCACTACATATGGTGCCATAGGGGTTTTTACACCCTTCGGGCTGTTTGCTCAAGAAGTATGGACTTGCCCCTGAAACAACTTTTACCATCGCAATTGAGACAGCGAATGCAAGTTGCTTCAACAAAAATCAAAGTGATTCGAAAGCAGGTCTTAAAGTGAACATGTATCCGAAATTTTGTGTGGGAGGTACCGGATGGAGTGGACAAATATAGTCCATATTTGAACCTGATCCATATCTGGTAGATATATTAGGATCTGTAAAGTATGGTTCAATTCGGTCACTCTCTTCAAGAGTTATCGTACGCACAATTTTTCCGAACATTTTTGAACTTTTGTGGGGGAGGTACCTGAAGGAGTGGACCGATATGGCTTATCTTCGAACTTAAACTATGTTTGGACAAAATATTACTAAGACCAAACTTTGGACCGAATCGGCAGATCCGTTCGAGAGTTATTTTGCCCTCCAACCTCCTTACACGGTGTCATAGGGGTTTTTTGCAACTTTCAGGCTATTTTCTCAGGAAGTATGGACTTGCCCCTGATGAAACTTTTACCGTCGTATGGAGGGCAGTGAATACAAGTAGCTAAAGCAAAAATCAAAGCGATTCGAGAGGTGGTCCTAAAATGAACTTTTCCAAATTTTTGTGTGGGAGGTACCCGACGGAGTGGACCGATTAAGTCCATATTAAAACCTGATCTAAGTCTGGTACACGCTCCACGATGGGCAAAGTATGGACCAAATCGGTTACTCCCTTCAAGAGTTATCGTGCGCACAAATTTTCCGAACATTTCCGAACTTTTGTGGGGGAGGTACCGGAAGGAGTGGACCGATATAGCTCATCTTCGAACTTAAACTAAGTTTGGGCAAAATATTACGAAAGCCAAAATTTGAACCGAATCGGTTCATCCGTTCGAGAGTTATCGTGCGCTCCAGCCAGCCAGACAGACAGACAGACAGACGGACGGACATTGCTCAATCGACTCCAAATTGTCTGAAACATATTTCGTCCAAACATACTTGGGGTCTAAAACCATTATTTCGATGAGGCACATTTTGCCCGTATATACCCTTCATAGCCTAATAGTCCGGTCAAAATAGACATGCGTATAAGGGGGAAATAGCAAAAATTCCCACAAAGCTGAATTTTGGTGGAGAGCTAGGGTTAGCCATTAGAAGCAACGTCCTAAAAGTCCCCATCGATCCCATGTGTGCAAAACGAGTTATTCGGGGTCAAAGGTCATTTTTGGAGGCATTATTCAGTTTTTTTAATTTTTCTCAAAAACGGTAAGACTTAGCAAAAGTCGGCTAAAGTAAAAGTTGTAGATTCAATAATTGTCTACAAGAGTGGTCTTTATGATTCTTAAGAAACACTAACCATTTTCGAGATATCGCGATCTTAAAGTCAAATAAAGAATTAGCCGCGTAAGTACATTATGAGGAGAACCGGTTAAAGTAACGACACTATGTCTTAGATACTTCCGTAAGCTTTCAAACGATATCCACTTTGCAGTAATCGGTTCAGTAGAACCGGTTCTAACCCGGTTTTTAAAATTGGCCTTTCGGGTCGAATAACCGGCGAACCGGATCCGCAACCGTCGAAAATTATACATTTCCGTAATCAGCGCAACAAACCCTACCTTCGGACAAAACTTGAAAAAAATCGGAGAGTTTTCGTTGGGGTCGTTCCCGTTGGGCTTTCGATTACACATGTGGGTTAAATGGTCTATTTTGGCATAAAATGACTCTAACATTGAATAACTCTACTAAACACGCTCTGATTTTGTTGGATTTTTTTTAGAAGATAGCTATAATTTCGCTTTTCAAGAAAATATATATTTTTTTGGGGGACAGACCCGATTACTTCGCTTATTTTAGCCGGTTCGTCTGAATATGTGCATATTTCCTTTATAAGTGCATAAAAATCATGTGTTTTTTAGAACAGCTATATCTCAAGAACGGTTCCTCCTAGGAAAAAAATTATGAAAATCAAACTTGTAGATAATTTTCCTGTCTACAATATTTGCTTTAGTCACTTTTTGATTAGATCAACCGTTTTCAAAAAATAAATCCGAAAACCTAAAAAACCCTTAAAATTTGACCTTTGACCCCGAATAATTTTTTTTGCACACATGGGATCGATGGGGACTTTTAGAACGTTGCTTCTAATGGCAAACCCTAGCTCTCCACCAAAATTCAGCTCTGTGGGAATTTTTGCTATTTCAATGTCTATTTTGACCGGACTATAAAGGCTGAGGGTATAAATACGATTTGTAAAATGTTACATATGGTCCGTTTTATTGTACTCTGCGGAAACATGGACTTTGAAAGCTGTAGATGAAAAAAGACTGAACTCGTTTGAAATATGGATATATCGTCGAATTTTAAAGATCCCATGGACCGAGCGCATAACAAACGACGAAGTGTTAGAACGCATGCAAGTCGAACGCCAATTAATAAGAAATATTAAAACACAATGTGTCGCAAATGGAATGGCTAGGTGGAGATACCCTCCATCTGAAGGGTATAAAAAACTCTATACAGGAATACAAAATGTAAACAATTTGTACCTCTAAGCGTGGTGCTAACTTACAGGTCCTGTATTTTTCAGCCATGTAAAACTAAGGTAAAGAAGTTCAGCAAAAACTCTCATTACCAAAAACGGTCCTTTAGTCCGGTAGTCTATTCTGTTAGTCGTACCGACACGCAGAGAAAAAACTGTAATTGATCCTACAATATTCGAAGACCAACATTTGTATTGTAAAGATATAGTTAGATTCCGCATGTAGTATTGTGAGTCCAACAATAGTTTTTGTTAGTTACAACAATAGTTGTTATCATATCCAACAATAGTCTTTATCTGCTGGACAATATTATTATCTTTTCTTCGACAATTTTATTCTCTTCTCTCGGTATTCAATGCCGTGATGAAAAAAAAAAACAATGTTGGTGAGTTTTGCTTATATGAGTTCCCCTTATCTTTGTTTTTGCTCAATGCTCATAATTTTATACGTGACATTAATACCAAAGTTATGTGGAAAGTGTATAAGAGAATTATATACGATCAAATCAAAAATTGGAGTAACAGGTTTTCTGGGCTGACAATAGTTTTTACAAAAATTCTAGATTACGATAGTTCCTGCCATAGCACGGTGCTCTTGAAGTAACTTTAAATGGAAGGTGCTTACACCTGGGAAGTTTTTGCGGATTCTGAAACTACAATGTTCATAGATGAGAAAAATCATAAAACAAAAAATCGCCGGAGCGCTTTCTAAATAAATCGCAATTCAATTTGACATGTTAAGGGTTTTTTAGGTTTTCACGATTTTGCTTGGAAAACACAAGGCCTATCGAAATGGGATTAAGAAAATGTTGTAGCTATAAAAATTCTCTACATGATTGACCTTTATATAAAACAATGTCATGACTGCAATTTCCCAACTTAAACTTACATCACATCTCGAAAATTGTACAACCTAGGAAAAAATTACGAAAGCCAAGCTTGTAGAGAATTTTCACAGCTAAAAGATTATCTACAGTCGCATACGATAATACTTACCATTTTCAAGCAAATCGTGAAAACCGAGCAAGAAAGCTAAAAATGTGACCTAAACATATATATATCTAAACAAGTAAAAAGTCGTTAAGTTCTGCCAGGCCGAACTTTTTATACCCTCCACCATAAAATAGTCTTAATTAAAATGGAATAATTAGGGCCCTTTCACAATTTTAGGTGGAACAACTTTTCGACAATGGATAGACTCCTACTGCCTCCCACTATTGCTTAAATTACACTGTGAACACAAATGTTGGGGCAGAGATAATTCCTTTTGGAGATGAAAGCCCTTGGTGTGTGTATATTAAAAACCCCGAAGGACAGATGCGCAGTGTGTCTAACAGGGTGTGCGCAGGGTCTCTAACAAAAATTTCATCACGCCATAACGCGGAAGTTCGACTCACGGCGGATCTGTCCTTCGGGGTTCATAATATACTCACCAAGGCCTTTCTTCCCCAAGAGGAATTTTCCGCGCCCCAGACTTTCACCCCTATTTTGTTGCACAGTGTTATCTAATGTAATCTAAAAAAATGTGTTCAGCTAGGTGAAAAGTACCACCTACGGGGCTATATCAAAGAGTCAACCTTTTTTTGGCGGAAAAGTTTTATAGCTGCAGGGAACTTCAAGAGTCAAATTGAGGGTAGTTTCATCAAAACAATGTATACCTTCAAAAATGGACACATGTTGACGAATTTTAGTGAAGAAATTTCGTGACCACTGAAAATTCCCGAAAATCGGGAGGTACAGTTATATGGGGGGATATACCAAAACATGGACCTATATTGACGATTATTTTTGAATAGACAAAATTGTAGCTAAAATTCTCAAAATAACGATTATTACAGCTGGTTCGGTTAAAAATTGCAACTAAAATTCTCAAAATACCGAAAATCGGGAGATACCGTTATATGGGGGCTATACCAATACATGGACCTATGTTGACGATGTTTCGTGGAGATGTTTCATGACCACTGAGAACCTCATATGTCAAATTACAGCTAGTTCGGTTAAAAATTGTAACTAAAATGCTCAAAATAACGAAAATCGGGAAGTACGGTTATAAGGGGGCCATACAAAAACATGGACCTATGTTGACGATGTTTGGTGGAGATGTTTCATGACCACTGAAAACCTCAAATGTCAAATTGCAGATAGTTCGGTTACAAAATGTGGCTATAATTTTCAAAACATGGACCTATGTTGAGTATGTTTACTGGAGATATTTCATGACCACTGAGAACTTCAAATGGCAAATTACAGCTAGTTCGGTTAAAAATGTGGCTATAATTCTCAAAATACCGAAAATCGGGAAGTACCGTTATATGGGAACTATACCAAAACATGGACCTATGCCCATATCCTTTGGGATATAAGTTTGTTGATCACTAGGAACCCTAAGTGCCAAATTATAGCTAATTCGGTCTGCAAGTGTGGCGAATAACGTCAAAACACCTCAAATCCGGAGGTACCGTTAAATGGGGGCTATACCAAAGAGTGGACCGATATAGCCCATCTTCGAACTTGACCTGCCTATGGAAAAAAGACCCTCGGGTGCAAAATTTCAGCACTCTATCTCAATTATTGCGGACGCTAGAGTGATTACAACAGACGGACGGACAGACGGACAGACGGACATGGCTAGATCGTCTTAGAATTTTATCCTGATCAAGAATATATATACTTTATAGGGTCGCAAATGATTAGTTCGATGTGTTACAAACGGAATGACAAACTTAATATACCCTCCATACTATGGTGGAGGGTATAAAAATGGTAAAACCTATGAACAAATCATAAGGGCGAATCCTCTTGAGAATTTTCACAGCTACAACATTATCTTTAGCCACATTTCGATAGGACTTGCGGTTTCCAAGCAAACTCGCCAAAACCTAAAATAAACCTAAAAATGTGAATTTTGACCGCGATTTATTTAAAAATCCCTCCAACGACTTTTTTCTTGTTTTTGGATTTTTCTCACCTATGAACATTGCTGTTTCAAAATCCACAAAAACTTCCCAGGTGTAAGCGGTTTTCACTTAAAGTTAGTCAAGGCACAACATGTATAAACCTGTTTTATAAGGTAGCGTTACAGTCAATGCATTGTCCCAATTTGAACTTCTATATCTCAATAACGGTAAAACCTTTGAAATGATAATAAATGTCAATCTTATAGAGAATTTTCATAGCTACAACATTTTCTTTAGTCTTATTTCGATAGGATTTGCGGTTTCGGAGCAAAATCCTGAAGATCTAAAAACCCCCTAAAAATGTCAACTTGATTCGCGATTTAAGAGCACCGTGATAGGTATTGTCAATGATTTTTACAATATTGAGGAATTTCGCAAGCAAACTATGGTATTTTTCGATTTGAAATTTAAATGCTTGAACAAATTGTTGGAACAAAAATATATATTGTTGTTCCAAAAAAAAGCGAAAAATATTTTTTCTCTGCGTGTACTTACAAATCAAACAACTAATACATTATTTTAAGAAGGGCATGCCACTGGAGATAAATTTATGCTAACCACACGCCAACATGAACATGCCAAACACTCTACATATGTCATTGAGCTAAACATATAAGCTTTGTTCCTTTACTTTTTTAATGGTAAAAGAGAAAAGTGTAAAAATTGCTCAAAATTGATCTCACATGAACATTTTTACCAGAAAAGTAAAGGAACGGAAAAAATAGTAGATCTGGTAGCAATGTCAAAAAGAAACATAAAAAATCAATTTTCGTCTTTTTCACAGTTTTTAATTTAGTTTTGTCAGCGTTCAACTTTTTCTTCTGTTTTTCGTCCATTTTTTCTTCATTGTGAAATAATCGGCAAACAAAAGTCGAAAAATCAATTCTACCATTTTTTACCTGCAAAAATTTGACTGGTAGCATGTGAAAGAAGAGAAAGGCATAAGTGCTCTCTCCTCTCTCACTCTTTTAAAAATTACTGCCAGTGCAGGTTAAAAATGGTAACAAATGGTAAAAATGGTAACCTCATGTAAGTAAAGGAACACAGCTATAATCGGACTTCGAACTATGACTCTTCCATTGTTCTTTCAGGGATGTTCCTTAAACACATGGTTATATTTTTAGCCCGTTGTATTTATCCAATATTGTTCAGAAAACTCTTATGGATTAGACCAGGAAACATTAAACTCATTTTAGATTAATAGCCGTTGATGCACTCATTAAAAATAACATTAACTTTATTTTTAAAGCATTTTTCCCATGTAACCTCTATATTTATATTATTTCTCACAATTAAAAATATACTTTGATTATATTAATGCTAATATTAAACTGAGCTTTATCTTCCTTATGCAATAATAATATCTCCAATTAGCCTTTACATCTATCTCAGTGGATGGATGTCATTAGCCATATTAATCTTCAAAATAAACGAACAAAAAATATTCAACACAGCATATTATGTGTCATTAAGTGTTTAAATAATTATTCTAGCGATTGTCATGATTGTCGGTTTTATTGGCGAGTAATTTAGACAAAATCCAAGACAATTGTTGAGTTTATTAAAACGATTTAATGATTTTGCCAACGACAACAACAATGGCAATGACAACATCACAGAGAACAGAATGGCAAGCCCACAAATAGCGGCAAACAAAGATGCTATTTCAGCAAAATTTCTCAAGACTTAGTATTCTACAATTTGTAGACGTCTTCCTCAACAACAACACCAACAAAGATGAGCACAATTGGACATTGAAATTCACATGTTTTCGATTCAATGTTGATGTTTTGTAGCAGAGCTACAAAGCTATTGTTTTCGCTAGCTGGCGAAATGTCAAGTGTAAAACGTGACATGAACGGTTAACAATATCACGGCACAAAGTCAAATGTGTGCGGCTGTAAGTGTGTGTGTGTTGGCACGATGTTTTTAATTCGATACTCTTAACATTGATATCACTTTCCCAAAACTCATTGGAAAATAATTAAAACACCATAGACAGTTTCAAAATAACTGACATGCCAATACAATTATTGTAAAGTTTTTTATTTAATTTATTAGTTCACCTAGATACAGATACAGCTAAGGTAAGGCAAAACTGAGTTAATCTGAATTGAGTTGAACTGTTGTGGCATTCAAGCTCAAAAAATCAAATGCAATTGCTTTGTGTGCCGGTGCAATTGCATTGTGACTGTTGAAATAAATTCAATTTTATACAGTTTTTCCATGGAATGCATTTCAAAGGCAAAATTAAACTGTAACAATTGTGGTTTGGAAATCCAACACCATAAATTTCCTAAAACTTTTATTCAAATTTCAAAAGAGTTTTTGTAATAAATAAAAATGTTGTTTTTGTTGTAAAAAAACTGAACATTTCAATTGCACATTTTTTGATGGAGAAAATAAAATGGATTTTAAAATCCCCACAAATTCGGTCAATAGCAACTGATATTTGCCGTTATTTTAAGCGGTTTATCTTCAAGTGATTGGTTTATAGAAAATGCATTTATACACTATACCACAATGTGGCTGTTATACGTTTGTTGTTCGAAAAATTCATGTAACACCGTCGTAGACCAAAATGAATCTATAGAAAAATATTTCCAATGAAATTTTCAATGAACTTTTTCATTAGAAAATATTCACCAATGAACGTGTACAAGTTTTTCTATAGAAATACGTTCACCAATTAACTTCATCTATAGAAATATGTTCACCAATGAACTTCTTCTATAGAAATATGTTCACCAATGAACTTTTTCTATAGAAAAAGGTTCATCAATGAAATTTTTCTATAGAAAAAGTTTCACCAATGAACTTTTTGTATAGAAAAAGGTTCACCAATAAACTTTTTCTATAGAAAAAGCTTCACCAATGAACTTTTTCTATAGAAAAAGGATCACCAATGAACTTTTTCTATAGAAAAAGGTTCACCAATGAACTTTTTCTATAGAAAAAGGTTCACCAATGAACTTTTTCTATAGAAAAAGGTTCACCAATGAACTTTTTCTATAGAAAAAGGTTCACCAATGAACTTTTTCTATAGAAAAAGGTTCACCAATGAACTTTTTCTATAGAAAAAGGTTCACCAATGAACTTTTTCTATAGAAAAAGGTTCACCAATGAACTTTTTCTATAGAAAAAGGTTCACCAATGAACTTTTTCTATAGAAAAAGGTTCACCAATGAACTTTTTCTATAGAAAAAGGTTCACCAATGAACTTTTTCTATAGAAAAAGGTTCACCAATGAACTTTTTCTATAGAAAAAGGTTCACCAATGAACTTTTTCTATAGAAAAAGGTTCACCAATGAACTTTTTCTATAGAAAAAGGTTCACCAATGAACTTTTTCTATAGAAAAAGGTTCACCAATGAGCTTTTTCTATAGAAAAAGGTTCACCAATGAACTTTTTCTATAGAAAAAGGTTCACCAATGAGCTTTTTCTATAGAAAAAGGTTCACCAATGAACTGTTTCTATAGAAAGAGGTTCACCAATGAACTTTTTCTATAGAAAAAGGTTCACCAATGAACTTTTTCCATGGAAAAAGTTTCACCCATGAACTTTTTCTATAGCAAAAGTTTCAACAATGAACTTTTCTATAGAAAAAGGTTCAGCAATGAACTTTTCTATAGAAAAAGGTTCACGAATGAACTTTTCCTATAGAAAAAGGTTCCCGAATGAACTTTTCCTATAGAAAAAGGTTCCCGCATGAACTTTTTCTATAGAAAAAGGTTCACCAATGAACTTTTTCTATAGAAAAAGGTTCACCAATGAACTTTTTCTATAGAAAAAGGTTCACCTATGAACCTTTTCTATTGAAAAAGGTTCACCAATGAACCTTTTCTATTGAAAAAGGTTCACCAATGAACTTTTTCTATAGAAAAAGGTTCACGAATGAACTTTTTCTATAGAAATAGGTTCACCTATGAACTTTTTCTATAGAAAAAGTTTCACCAATGAACTTTTTCTATAGAAAAAGGTTCACCAATGAACTTTTTCTATAGAATAGAAAAAAGTAAACCAATGAACTTTTTCTATAGAATAGAAAAAAGTAAACCAATGAACTTTTTCTATAGAAACTGGTACACCAATGAACTTTTTCTATAGAAAATGGTACACCAATGAACTTATTCTATAGAAAAAGGTACACCAATGAACTTTTTCTATAGAAAAAGTTACACCAATGAACTTTTTCTATAGAAAAAGGTACACCAATGAACTTTTTCTATAGAAAAGGTACACCAATGAACTTTTTCTATAAAAAAGGTACACCAATGAATTTTTCTATAGAAAAAGGTACACCAATGAACTTTTTTTATAGAAAAAGGTACACCAATGAACTTTTTCTATAGAAAAAGGTACACCAATGAACTTTTTCTATAGAAAAAGTTGCACCAATGAACTTTTTCTATAGAAAAAGGTACACCAATGAACTTTTTCTATAGAAAAAGGTTCACCAATGAACTTTTTCTATAGAAAAAGGTTCACCAATGAACTATTTCTATAGAAAAAGGTTCACCAATGAACTTTTTCTATAGAAAAAGGTTCACCAATGAACTATTTCTATAGAAAAAGTTTCACCAATGAACTTTTTCTATAGAAAAAGGTTCACTAATGAACTTTTTCTATAGAAAAAGGTTCACCAATGAACTTTTTCTATAGAAAAAGGTTCACTAATGAACTTTTTCTATAGAAAAAGGTTCACCAATGAACTTTTTCTATAGAAAAAGGTTCACCAATGAACTTTTTCTATAGAAAAAGGATCACCAATGAACTTTTTCTATAGAAAAAGGATCACCAATGAACTTTTTCTATAGAAAAAGGTTCACCAATGAACTTTTTCTATAGAAAAAGGTTCACCAATGAACTTTTTCTATAGAAAAAGGTTCACCAATGAACTTTTTCACCAATGAACTTTTTCTATAGAAAAAGGTTCACCAATGAACTTTTTCTATAGAAAAAGGTTCACCAATGAACTTTTTCTATAGAAAAAGGTTCACCAATGAACTTTTTCTATAGAAAAGGGTTCACCAATGAACTTTTTCTATAGAAAAAGGTTCACCAATGAACTTTTTCTATAGAAAAAGGTTCACCAATGAACTTTTTCTATAGAAAAAGGTTCACCAATGAACTTTTTCTATAGAAAAAGGTTCACCAATGAACTTTTTCTATAGAAAAAGGTTCACCAATGAACTTTTTCTATAGAAAAAGGTTCACCAATGAACTTTTTCTATAGAAAAAGGTTCACCAATGAACTTTTTCTATAGAAAAAGGTTCACCAATGAACTTTTTCTATAGAAAAGTTTCACCAATGTTTTTTTATAGAAAAAGGTTCACCAATGAACTGTTTCTATAGAAAGAGGTACACCAATGAATTTTTTCTATAGAAAAAGGTTCACCAATGAACTTTTTCTATAGAAAAAGTTTCACCCATGAACTTTTTCTATAGCAAAAGTTACATCCATGAAATTTTTCTATAGCAAAAGGTTCAACAATGAACTTTTCTATAGAAAAAGGTTCATCAATGAACTTTTCTATAGAAAAAGGTACCCTAATGAACTTTTTCTATAGAAAAGGGAACACCAATGAACTTGTTCTATAGAAAAAGTAGGGTTCTAACGCGGCTACATCAAAACGTGGACTTCCACACCAAACATCCTGGGAGTAATAGAATCGTTTATATTTGCTTAGAATTTTATGGGGATGAAGAATATATTTACTTTATAGGGTATCCGACGAATAATTAGACGTGTTACAAACTAAATAACAAATTTATACCCATATTATGGTGGAATGTACAAAAATCTGGGCAAAAGGCACAATACAGACCATCAGGACACTATTTTACCAGATTCGATCATCATCATTGTCGACAAATGAACCTGTTGGAAGGCTCGCCGGATTCATCTTTTCAATGGGAACGGCCTGGAAGCAAGTCTGAACTTCGAGACTGGAGGCTAGATTCCTCTAACGCGTTAAAAGCGACCTTCTTTGTTTCATGTATGTATGTAGCTTTCTAGTGGGTAACCTTTCTTTCGGGGTTTTCTTTATTACATTTGTACAAATGTTCTCACAACATTTCCGAAGGGACGAGGTGGACTTCCCTCATATCACTGAGTGCACGCCGAATCATATTGACTCAATGATATGGGACCTACTTTCTATCGTGGAGAAGTTTTTTTATGGCTGAAATATTCAAGAAATGTAATCCCATATTACACTGAGGGAATTTAACACCTCCGAAAATGTTGATGTTCTGGTCAGATTGAGTACAAGGCGGCCGCGCTTACAACAGCACCATTTTGACTTTCTTTTATTTTTCTTCGTAAGATATTTTTCCAATAATGGGTTATTAGTCCGACCCCTTAAACAAGTTTTTACAAGAATGGTTGTGGGAGGACATTATCTTTTCGGATAATGATGAGACGCAAATCCATCACTTATGATTAAAAAACAGCATTACATTTAAATGAAAGTTTTGAATATTTTATTTAAATTTACAATTCAAAACCGTTAATTTAATTGAACTTTTTTAAATCCTTTAAAATAAACAATACCCAACAATTGGCAGCCAGACTATTATTTGCTCTGGGAGAAATTATAAAATATCATGTCTGGTTGTGGTTTATCATCTCACATAACTTCTTCAATGAATTATTTTTTTAATAATTTACATAATGCAAACAATCATAAGCACTTACACACACATACACCGCCAAACATCAGCTCATTGTAAAACTGTAATAATAACCATTAACTGGTTTTCAGTTTCCAGCTTTTGTTATTTTTTTCCTCTCTGACTCGTCGTATTTATGTAAATGGTTAAAGGCGTTTATGTCATCACTGGCGGTGAATGTGTCGGCGGCGTTAGCATCATCGTCATCATCATCATCTTCTACATAATCATTAACATTGCCACAGACATAGTCAAGCCTTTAAGCCATCAATACCATAACACATCGTCGATGTAATACAAATATTTCGCATGTCGGTAGCAAAATCAAAACAAAATGAAAAACCCAACCGCATCAACATTCATTCATACATATTTTTGTTTTCTTTTTTCATTTTTTCATTTAACCAGACATCCAATGTTCCATCGCACATATGTACATTCATATAATGTGTGTCTGTGTGTGTATGTGGCAACAAAATATTATCGCATGACTTGCCGCATGCCAGTAGCAAGTACCAATAATAGAAATATGTATGTATGTTTTCGTGTAGCAAAATTGTCACCAGTCACTTTTTTTTGCTGGCCTACGAATAATCGTTTAATAAATGTTCCAATATCGAAACCTTCTCACATACTATGCGGTAATGTACAAACATATTTACGTAATGTAACAGTTGGTGTTGAATCTTAAAATTACATCATAAATAATTCAAGAACTGCTAGTGTTCCCGCATACAGGCGACATGGCCATTGACATATCAAAAAACACATGTTTAACGGTCAAATTCTAAATTCTTCCATGGGAAACCCTTTTGGTAATCTATACGATGACCTCATATCCTTCTACGGTATCCTCAAGGCCTTCTATGAGGAAACCTTCTGGCCTTCTATAAGAAGAACTTCCAGTCTGCTATGAAAAAATTGTCTGATCTTCTAACAAAAACCTTCCTGTCTACTAAGAGAAGAACTTCTGGTCTTCCATAAGAAGACCTTGGGGTTCTCTATGAGAACACCTTCTGGCCTTTGAGAATACCTTCTTGTCTACTATGAGCCGACCTTCTGGTCTTCAATGAGAAGACCTTAGGGTCTTCTATGACAAGACCTTCTGGTTTGTAACGAGAAGAGTTTGTGGTCTTCTATGAGAGGGCCTTTTATTTTTATGGTCCTCTGTGAGAAGACCTTTTTCTATGAGAAAACCTTGTGAACTTTTGTGAATAGACCTTCTGATCTTCCATTAGAAGACATTATTGCCTACTACGAGGCGACTTTAGGGTATTTAATGAGAAGACTTTAGGGTCTTCTTAGAGAAGACTTTCTAATTTTCTTTGTGGCCTTCTATAAGAAGGCCTTCAGGCCCTTTATGAGAAGACTTTCTGGTCTACTATAAGAAGAACTTGTAGTCCTCTATGAGCAGACCTTGTGGTCTTCTATGAGAAGCTATTCTGCTCTTCTATGAGAAGACTATGTCGACTTTTATGACCAGGCCTTCTATTCTTCTATGGAAAGACCCTGCTGTCTACTACGAGAAGACTTTAGGGTCTACTATGAGAAGAATTTAGGGACTTCTATTAGAAGACCTTAGGGTCTTCTATGACAAGACCTTCTGGTTTTCAACGAAAAGAGTTTGTGGTCTTCTATGAGAGGGCCTTATGATCTTCTATAAGAAGATTTGATGGTCCTCTGTGAGAAGGCCTTAAGGTTTTCTATGAGAAAACCTTATTTGAAGACCTTATTTTCTTTTAATAGAAGACATTGTGAGTAGACCTTCCGATTTTCTATGAGAAGACATTCTTGCCTACTACGAGAAGACTTTAGTGTCTACTATTTGAAGACCTTAGAATCTTTTACGGGTAGACATTAAAATCATCAGTGATAAGACATTCAAATTTTCTATGAGAAGACCTTCTGCTGTTCTATGAGAAGACATTCGGGTCTACTTCGAGAAAACTTTACGGTCTTCTATGAGAAAATCTAGGGATATTCTAACAGAAGACCTAAGGGTCTTCCATGAGAAAATCTTAGGATATTTTATGAGAAGACATTAAAGTCTTCAATGAGAGAAGTGTTCAATGAGAAGACCTTCTGCTGTTCTTTGAGAAGACATTCGGGTCTACTTCGAGAACACTTTAGGGTCTTCTATGAGAAAATCTAGGGATATTCTAACAGAAGACCTAAGGGTATTTTATGATAACCCTGGGGATTTCCTTGAGAAGACTTTCTGGTCTTTTATGGAAGATTTTAAGGTCTTCTATGAGAAGACTTTAAGGTCTTCTATGAGAAGACTTTAAGGTTTTCTATGGAAAACTTTAAGGTCTTTTATGGGAAGACCTTGGGGACTTCTATGAGAAGACTTTAAAGTCTTCTATGAGAAGTCTTTAAGGTCTTCTATGGGAAGACCTTGGGGTCTTCTATGGGAAGACCTTGGGGTCTTCTATGGGAAGACCTTGGGGTCTTCTATGAGTAGACTTTTAGGCCTTCTATTAGAAGACTTTAAGGTCTTGTATGAGAAGACTTTAAGGTCTTCTATGAGAAGACTTTAAGGTCTTCTATGAGAAGACTTTAAGGTTTTCTATGGAAAAACTTTAAGGTCTTTTATGGGAAGACCTTGGGGACTTCTATGAGAAGACTTTAAAGTCTTCTATGAGAAGACTTTAAGGTCTTCTATGAGAAGACTTTAAGGTTTTCTATGGAAAAACTTTAAGATCTTTTATGGGAAGACCTTGGGGACTTCTATGAGAAGACTTTAAAGTCTTCTATGAGAAGACTTTAAGGTCTTCTATGGGAAAACTTTAAGGTCTTTTATGGGAAGACCTTAGGGTCTTCTATGAGTAGACTTTTAGGCCTTCTATTAGAAGACTTTAAGGTCTTGTATGAGAAGACTTTAAGGTCTTCTATGAGAAGACTTTAAGGTATTGTATGAGAAGACTTTAAGGTCTTCTATAAAAAGACTTTAAGGTCTTCTATGAGAAGACTTTAAGGTCTTCTATGGGAAGACTTTAAAGTCTTCTATGAGAAGACTTTAAGGTCTTTTATGGGAAAACTTTAAGGTCTTCTATGAGAATATCTTCTGTTCTAATCTGAGAATACATTGGGGTCTTTTATTAGAAGACTTTGAGGTCCTCTATGAGAAGACTTTAAGGTATTCTATGAGAAAACTTTAAGGTATTTTATGTGAAGACCTTGAGGTCTTCTATGTGAAGACCTTGAGGTCTTCTATGTGAAGACCTTGAGGTCTTCTATGAGAAGACCTTGAGGTCTTCTATGTGAAGACCTTGAGGTCTTCTATGTGAAGACCTTGAGGTCTTCTATGTGAAGACCTTGAGGTCTTCTATGAGAAGACTTTAAGGTCTTGTATGAGAAGACTTTAAGGTCTTCTATGAGAAGACTTTAAGGTCTTCTATGGGAAGACTTTAAGGTCTTCTATGGGAAGACTTTAAGGTCTTTTATGAGAAGACTTTAAGGTCTTCTATGAGAAGACTTTAAGGTCTTCTATGAGAAGACTTTAAGGTTTTCTATGGAAAAACTTTAAGGTCTTTTATGGGAAGACCTTATGGACTTCTATGAGAAGACTTTAAAGTCTTCTATGAGAAGACTTTAAGGTCTTCTATGAGAAGACTTTAAGGTTTTCTATGGAAAAACTTTAAGATCTTTTATGGGAAGACCTTGGGGACTTCTATGAGAAGACTTTAAAGTCTTCTATGAGAAGACTTTAAGGTCTTCTATGGGAAAACTTTAAGGTCTTTTATGGGAAGACCTTAGGGTCTTCTATGAGTAGACTTTTAGGCCTTCTATTAGAAGACTTTAAGGTCTTGTATGAGAAGACTTTAAGGTCTTCTATGAGAAGACTTTAAGGTATTGTATGAGAAGACTTTAAGGTCTTCTATGAAAAGACTTTAAGGTCTTCTATGGGAAGACTTTAAGGTCTTCTATGGTCTTTTATGGGAAAACTTTAAGGTCTTCTATGAGAATATCTTCTGTTCTAATCTGAGAATACATTGGGGTCTTTTATTAGAAGACTTTGAGGTCCTCTATGAGAAGACTTTAAGGTATTCTATGAGAAAACTTTAAGGTATTTTATGTGAAGACCTTGAGGTCTTCTATGTGAAGACCTTGAGGTCTTCTATGTGAAGACCTTGAGGTCTTCTATGTGAAGACCTTGAGGTCTTCTATGTGAAGACCTTTAGGTCTTCTATGTGAAGACCTTGAGGTCTTCTATGTGAAGACCTTGAGGTCTTCTATGAGAAGACTTTAAGGTCTTGTATGAGAAGACTTTAAGGTCTTCTATGAGAAGACTTTAAGGTCTTCTATGGGAAGACTTTAAGGTCTTTTATGAGAAGACTTTAAGGTCTTCTATGAGAAGACTTTAAGGTCTTCTATGAGAAGACTTTAAGGTCTTCTATGAGAAGACTTTAAAGTCTTCTATGAGAAGACTTTAAAGTCTTCTATGAGAAGACTTTAAGGTCTTCTATGAGAAGACTTTAAGGTCTTCTATGAGAAGACTTTAAGGTCTTCTATGAGAATATCTTCTGTTCTAATCTGAGAATACCTCGGGGTCTTTTATTAGAAGACTTTGAGGTCCTTTAAGGAAAACTTTAAGGTATTTTATGTGAAGTCCTTGAGGTCTTCTATGAGAAGACTTTAAGGTCTTCTATGGGAAAACTTTATGGTCTTTTATGGGAAGACCTTGGGGTCTTCTTTGAGAAGACTTTGGAGTCTTCTATGAGAAAACCTTCTGGTCTTATCTCAGAAGACCTAGTGGCCTTCTATGAGAAGACTTTAGGTTCTTCTATGGGAAAACTTTAAGGTATTTTATGAGAAGACTTTGAGGTATTCTATAAGAAAACCTTCTGGTCTTATCTCAGAAAACCTTAGGGTTTTCTATGAGAAGACTTTGAGGTCTTCTATGAGAAGAAGACCCTACAATATTCTATGAGAATACCATTCGGTCTTCTATGAGAAAACCTCATGGCTTTCCATGATACGAGGTCTGAACGATAACTATCTGGCCTAACAATTAAAACGCGAATATTTACCACTAAGAACGGTTTTATTGTTTTCTTAAGTAGTATCCAGCCTGATTTATACACCTTTTCGTGCGCTCAAACCTATTGGCCAAACACTTATTCCACTACGAAAGAGACACCTCAAGGATTTTGAACGCTTTTACAGCATCTTTAGGCAACAAAAATCGTTAACCACGACTTTTTTCTTGATGTACTGGAATCAAATGAAGTCATTGGATCCCCAGTCAAGGCTGTGCGGCAGATGAGCTCTTCTACGTTTTTCAAATTTCTCAGGAGACTTCAGGCGAACAAATTATAGTGTACCACTCAGAATTAACCTTCCTATATTTCTCAAACCGTATAGTCGCCATACGGCCAGTTTTTCTGAAGAAAGTGGCAACATTTTGCTTCGATGTGCATCTTACATGAACAACTTTCGTTTGATTTGGTTCGCTTTCGAAGACCCAAACGGCCGATTCCTGATGTTGTTTAAGACTCCTAAGCAGAGATCCTAGATTCGTCGTCTGTGACGATCTTATAAACGTCGTTTGAAGCACCGCGATCGATTTTATGCACAATTTCTTTGAAAAAAATCACAGGAGCCTTTTTTTGAGCGATTTTGGGCAATTTTGTTGGATCTAACGAGAAAATCCATTTTTGCGGCCAGGTGTTTATGCAATATCAAATATTAGTTGGTGGAAGAAATGGCCAAGGATGCCTCTATCTCACGGTATTTAATATGGCGATCTCGCATGGCACAACGACCGATTTTGGGCGACCCTCACAACCTTCGTTTTTTGGCGAGGGCCGACCACGGTTGAATTTATTGAACAAGTTTTTCATAGTCCTCTTGCGATGATTATCCACGTCGAAATTTGTGAAAAATTCATGGTCGAAAATGTTTACAAGTAAATTCCATTGTTTTTTTTTTTGCAAAGTGATTTTTCGATTCACTGAAAACAACACATAAAATGGTCGTACGACAAACTGTCCTGGGTAAGTCTAGGCTAAAAACTGTCAAACTTTCCAACAAAAAATTCAAATGGCGCCGGGCAATACGCGGTATTGCCTAGCCTAGGTAGTTTTGGTGCAGCTCTCGTAAGACCGTATTTTCTTTTATGAGAAGAACTTATGATCTTCTTCAGGAGTCTTTGTTGTCTTTTATAAGAAGAAAACACGATCTTCTATGAGGACCTATAACGGACTTTTATTAGAAAACTTTGTGGGCTTCTAAGAGAAAACCCTACGATTTTCTACGAGAAGATTTTATGGTCTTCTATGAGAAAACTTCATGGCTTTCCATGATAAGACCGTATGTTCTTCTATGCGAACACTTTATGGTCTTCTATGAGAATATCTTATGGTCTTCTAAAATCAAACCTTATGATCCTCTATGAGAAGAACTTATGGTCGTCTATTAGGAGACCATATGATCTTCTGTGAGAAGACCTTATTTTTTTCTATGAGAAAAAGTTACATATTTCAATGAGACGACCTTGTGGTCTTATATATGAAGTCCTTATGCTCTATGATGGGGAGACTTTATGGTATTTTATATGAAGGCCTTAGGGTCTCCTATGAGACGACTTTAAAGTGTTCTGTAATAAGAAGTTGTGGTGTTCTATGAGAAGACCTTGTGATCTTACAAGAGAAGGCCTTATGCTTTATGCTTTTGTCTTGGAGGGGACAAGTCTCCCTTCGTCCCATCTTAGATGTTCGTGGGAAATATTTTTGTTTATTATCTTAAAACTTACTACAACAACATCCATTCCATAGAGAGTGAGGTAAAATTGCTCACAAAATATTCATTTTCAATTTTCCCATGACCTATCAAAACATTATTATTTGTTGTATTTATTAGCATCAACTTGAGTTTACATTTTTTGCAATTCAGTGTATACATACTTGTATGCTATTGTATTGCTTCTCAAAACAAAATATTTACAATACCTCGAACGATACATTCATGTAAAAAATTAATGCAATAAAAACAACAATAACAACCACAAAATACCACAAATTGAAAAAAAAACATTTCAATGTGTATTGACGTGTGGTACGAAGGTCTGGCAAAACAATAAAAAATCAATGGAAGATTGAAAAAATTGGCGCACTTTTTTTTTTGTAAAATATCGCAATTAATTACAGATTTGCTTGGATATTTGACCTTGAGCTGAATTTGCTGAAAACAACGAAAAACTCAACCCTTTACATAGCTACTCGCAAAATATTTGAAGCACACGAGGCTAATCATTTTGTAATGACAGAGTTTTTCATGTGACACTACGATGACCTTGGAACAATATTTTGAACTTTTATGGCAATGAAACCTTCTTCTTCGGAAATCTACAAAAACTACAAACTACTCCACCCACTACAAATCAAAAATGACTATAATTTACAATCTCCGCCTCCTCCTCCTCCACAAATATATCTCTTTACACCAATAATGATGGTAGGTAGGTTAACAGCAGCTAATTAATGTCTGCAAATGAGATTCAAAAAAACGCTAGACAGACATCTAAGCTGACATTCATCATAATTGGCCTGCTTTTGATAATTAGGAGGGTATATACCGTATTTGAAATATGATTTTGCCAGACAATGACACAGACAAAGAAGATTTGTGAGATTTATTTACAAACAAAAAAAACTATTTTTCTCCCGAAAAATAAATAAATTTTCATAAAATCAAAGCATACACAAAACGCGATTCAACACGCAATGGGGGAGTACTTTTCCATGGAATGAATGACATACATACATTTCAAACAATCCGCATTCATAAGGTTCTGGAACATAAACAATTTCATAGGTTTTTAAAACAGATGAATTTTTATTTTATTTATTTGTTATGAAGAATCTGTTTTTCCCATCAGATTAACTATTAGGAATCGAGACATAAAAAAGAGTTCAAGGTAAGCGTACTTAAGCACAGTGGGAGACTTGATAAAAACGAGAAGGGAATATTTGGCACCATATTTCTTCTTGAAATGCAAAAATTTCCACCAAATTGTTGGCCTAGGGGATAAAATATACCAAGTAGCGGTCTTGACCGGCTTTAACAAAACAGTGCCCAGAATTTATCTTGTTCCCTCTTTCATCTCAAGTGGTCACTGACTTTCCCGTGATGTTACCTGGGGAGCTGCCTTTAGTCATTAAAGGCAGTGAACTAAGACTTGTCGCGCGTAACCCAACCCAAATAAAGCCACATAATATGAAAAAAAAACAAACCCCTCTAAACATTTTAAGGACCTTTATTTATGAATCGACACTAGAAATGTTCGGTTCAGTTTGCGGACTGGCGGATGTACATGGAAAGTACAAAGCTGATATTAGCGCCTACAATTTCATGGGGCAGATCGGTACAGATCGCAAACTATTACGCACTGTATTATGACTGCCATGAAACGAAACAGGATTTATGGTGAATCGAAGTCTAAAAACCTGGTCGGCAGATTCACATCCGTATAAAAGCAAAGTTCTTTAACGTAAGTCTCATCAGCACCCATGCCCTGATCGAAGTGAAAGATGAAGAGAACAAGGTCAAAACATTAAGATTATTCTAGGAGATTTTAAGGCTAAAATTGGGAGGGAAAATATTGGGACGATAAGTTCAGAGTTCATTGCGTAACATTTCACAACGGAATTAGGCTGATCTATTTTGCAGCGGTAAAATTAGAACTAAGCAGCACCAGTAGTGCGATTCTCCATTTTTTTGAGCACTCTTGCTATCGGTAGAACTTTACGTCTACTTTTTCTTGGTCGCTTACTTACAGGAAAATATCGTTAACTACCCAAATTGTAAGCATTTTAATTTTATACTGACGTAATTCAAAAATAAGTTACAGAATCGCACAACAGGTTCCAACAACTCGACATACACAAGGCCACGTGGATGTCCCCAGATGGGAAAACCAGAAATCAGATCTATCATCACAACATGATCGGAAGACACTTTTCCAGTGTGTTAGATGTCCGATCGGAAGAAGAAGTGGGCAGAGAAGCGTATTTTCAGAAGACGGAAGAAAGAGCAAGAAAATATGAGCATTAGGGCTACCAAAAACCCTTTATATTGTTGAGCATACGATAATTTTACGTCAGTGTAAAACGCCAAGCTGAAGGGTATGGTGCTGACACATTCTCCCGCAAGAATGGGATACCCCAGAACCAATCCCAAAACGACGGCATTAAGTGTTAACGATGTAGTCAAAGGGAGGCCAAAGAAGCAATTAATGGGCTGAAGAACAATAAGGTAGCAGGAGCTGATGGGCTCCTTGCAGAACTGTCCAGGATAGATATGGATAATTGATTGGCAACATTTGGCGGTAGGTAGTGCATACCCAACGATTGAAACCTCAGTTTGCTAGGTCAAGCGTCCAAGAAAGGAAAGTATAACTGATATGAGATCCGCACTTAAAATAGGAGAGAACCTCTCAGAGACATTCAATATCAAACAAGGTTACAAACTATCGTGTGACCTATTTAACACATTGGTAATATATATAAAAGCAAGTAATATAGTATCAGTCGGCTTTGCCTACAGATATATACCATCAGCCTGTATGTAGTGAAACTTGGGGACAGATCCCCAAAAATTCTGTATGTAGGGGGCTTTCAGAATTTGGTTGTCCTTGACGGCAAATAAAAAGTATATGGATTAAAGCTCAAAAGTGTTTGCGGAGGAGGTACCTGAACAAATATACCATGTTAGAAGTGGATCTTATTTGGGAATCTTTCCTTGCGATAGATATCGCAAGCACCAGTAATTTCAGTTGGTCACCGCATAAATTAGAGCTTTTGGGTTATTATATCATGAAGCATGGACTAACCCACGACAAACATATTACTGTTAACAGTACCACCTGTAGTAACATTGCTAAAAATTGCCAAAGAATCCACGAAGAGATCTTAAACTGCACTTAAGCAAAAATATTATGAGGCAGGTACATTAAGGAGTGGACCCATATGGCCTTTGAACTGAAACTAAATTTGGAAAAATTAGTACGAGATCCAAGTTTGGACCAAATCGGTTGCTCCGTTTTAGAGAGATCGCGTGTATAATTTAATCGAAAAATGCTTTAACTTTTTGGGAGAGGTGTCACAAGGAGTGTACCGATAAGCACCATCTTCGCTGAAATATTACGCTATGCTAAGTCTGGACCAACGCAGTATATGTTTTAAAAATTGCCGTGTGCACCAACCGCTACACATAGTGACCGTAGGGGCTTTTTACAGCTTTCAGGCCTTAAACTGCATTTTTTCGAACTTTGGTGTGAGAAGTACCCGAAGTAGTGAACCAATATAGTTCATATTCCAACCTGATCGATGTATCGTAGAAATATTACAATGTGCAAAGTATGAACCGAATCTGTCACTGTTTTCGAAAGTTATCGTGCGCACCATTTTAGCTAAAAGTTGGAGGAAGTACCCATTTTAGCTAAAAGTGGAGGAAGTACCCGAAGTAGTGGACCTATATGGCCCATCTTCGAGCTTTAACTAAGTTTGAGCAAAATATTACAAAGACAAATCGCTTGATCTATTTGAGACTTATCGTGCGCACCAGCCTGATAGCCAGACAGACAGACGGACATTGCAAAATCGACTACAAATTTGTCAAACATATTACGTTCAAACATATTTGGAATCAAAAACCATTATTTTGATGAGGCACATTTTTTGTCGTATAAAAGTGTAGCCTAAAGGCTGAGATATAACAAGCAAAAAATCGTTAAGTTAAGAAGCAACTTCCAATCGCTGTCTCAATTACGACGGTAACAATTTTTTCAGTGGCAAGTCCATACTTCTTGGGAAAACAGCCCGAAAGTTGTAAAAAAAAAACCCTATGGCACCATATGTAGTAGCTGGAGAGCATAATAACTCTTGAACTGATAAAACGATTTGGTCCAAAATTTGGCCTTCGTCATATTTTGTCCAAACTTAGTTTAACTTCTAAAATGTCCAGATCGGTCCTCTCCTTAGGATACTTCCCCCACAAAAGTTCAACATTTGTGTCTAAGTGCAGTTTGGAAATTTATACCTATGATGTTCTATGTGGTCCTGTTTACAGCCATATGTTTTCCGTGGACTAGTCCATGCTTCCTGGCATACTGGTCCAATAGGTGTACGAAAATCCACTGAAATGAATAGTGGGCGCGATATCTATAGAAAAGATATGACTCTCAAAATAAGATCCACTTTCGTAATGCACTATGTCGGTCCATTCCCTCCTCCGCAAAACTTTTGAACTTTAATCCTAATCCACATTTTTGTCGGCAAGTTCAAATTTCCGAAAAGTGACACAATATTCTGAAAAGACCCCAAATACATTCGATATGTCCGTAGATGAAAGTTCCAATTCACGATAACTATCGAACGGAAGAACCGATTCGGTTCAATTTTTGGCTTTCGTAATATTTTGCCCAAACTTAGTTTAAGTTCGAAGATGGGCTATATCGGTCCACTCCTTCCGGTACCTCCCCCACAAAAGTTCAAAAATGTTCAGAAAATTTGTTCATACGGTAACTCTTGAAGGGAGTGGCCGAATTGGTCGGTACTTTACACGTCCTAATATATCTACTAGATATAGATCAGGTTCAAATATGGACTATATTTGTCCACTCCATCCGGTATCTCCCACACAAAATTTCAGATAAGTTCACTTTAAGACCTGCTATCGAATCACTTTGATTTTTGTTGAAGCAACTTGCATTCGCTGCCTCAATTACGATGGTAAACGTTTTTTCAGGTTTAAGTCCATACTTCTTGAGCAAACATCCCGAAGGGTGTAAAAAGCCCCTATGGCACCATATGTAGTGGCTGAGATCCACTTTCATAATGGTCAATGTAGATCCATCGTTTTAGTATCTCCTCCGCAAAACTTTTGATCTCTAATCCTAATGAACATTTTTGTCGTTTCAAATTCCCAAAATTTTTAAAACCCCCTAAATACATACGTTTTTTGGGAAAAAATTGTTTCGATATATACAGGCTGAGGGTATATCTCTGTCGGCAAAGCCGACTGACACTTTTTTACTTGTTTTTCTTGTTAAAAAAAAAAAAAAATAAAAATTTAAAATTTTTTCAAATTGGCTTCCATGTCCTTTTTCAATATTTTAATGGAATAAACGTATTTTAGTATATCTTTTCTTTTTTTCATTTCATAATTTCATCCAAAAACTTTAGTTTTATGATTAATATGCAAAAGTTCATTCATCCGTGCTACAGGAAATCATTTTTGAGCAAAAATGCCGAAAGGCATAACCCTAATGTCCATTCATTATAGTCATAATGACAACAGATAATTCCTTCACCCCTCCTTAGCAGAAACATTTTGAAAAGTGAAACTTTCGGCAAACAAAACGACATTTTCTTTTTCCTGCAACTCTTCACTGAAATTGGCCCGATTACTTGTATGGTCACAGCCAAAAAAGGGAATATCTATGTATGTTTTTTATTGACAGACATTGTATTTTTATGGCATATCAATGCCGCCTCCACATGCATTACTTTTTTGGCTACAACCAAACAACTGCAGCATCATAAAAACTCGAATGCATGTATGGATGACAAAAATATGAAGAAAAAACTACACAAAGTTGAAAGAGTTGGCGTTGCTCCGAGAAGAAAGATGCAGTCAAACAAAAACTCTGTCAAGACCTTGAAAATATCTTATAATAAAAAAATGAAAAACCAAAGAAGAAGAAAACCACAAAATCTCCGAAAAAACAGTAACTGGCAATAGTCACAGTCACAGTAATGATGTTTGCTTGTCTTTTGTTGATGGTCTTGATAAGACGATGATGGGTTTTCCTGAAAATACCATGAAATCTCATTTTGGTGAAGATGCAATTTTTCTTATTTTAACATTCGATGGGGGTTTTTTGGCCAATTTTGCACATTTTAGTAAAGTAGTTGTAACTTTTGACATTTGATGGGAAATTGGTCAACCAACTTGGCTGAAATACTCATTGATATTCATAAAAGAGAACCTGATGATGATGTTGGTGGTGGTGGTAGTGTTGGTCTCTGACTTGTTTGATGACTATGACTAGGTTGATAAAACTAATGTGATTTGATACAACGCTACGTAAGTACATATGTTTATTAACTTGTTCAATTTTTTGTTTATTTGCAAAAAAAAAGTTTGTCAGCAAATGTTCTTTGATTTGGGTCATGGCCTACTAAATAATGACTTGATAATGTTAAATGACATTGAAAAAAGAAAATTTATAATAGTGCATTTATTATGAGAAGATTTTGAATTTACTTACAGTTTGTCAAGTAATTGTTTTCGAACCAAGAAAACTAAAATGTTTCGTTATTAATTTATGAAAAATGACTGATAATTGGGATAAAAATGTCGGGTTTTTTTGCAAAAACAGTTGGTGGACTTATTAAAGACAAGATAGGATGTATAAATACAAAATTGACCCACGTAGTCCAACAAAAAATAGCGAAAACCCATAACTACATATAATTTAAGCTGTCAAATAAATGTTTTCGAAATTTAATGGAGGTTCCAAAATAACCCATATTTTTGGTAAATTCTTGAAAAGTATGACATTTTATGAAGGTTATTCTTAAAAAGGGTTTACTACTAACAAGTATCAACAATATTAGGCGTAGAATATCCCTACTAGGAGGGTTACCATATGGACCAAGCGAGTACCAGGTCATATTACATGTAAACAGGGTCCTATAGGTCTTAAACCGGAAATATCTGAAAACTAAGACGTTTTATGCGTTTTTTAGTTCACGAGGATGGACTGCCATCAAATACAATAAGTATCACTTACAGTATAATTAGATCAGAAGCGTTGCCAGATCGACTAAAAAGGTACCAGGTTATATAAACAGTGAACAAGGCCACCTGGGCCCCGAAACTGGGCACTGAAGTTTGTTTTTTTAATTAAAATTTATTAAGAGATAATGGCATTTCAATAAACAATCGGAAATATCGCAGTAGGAGACCATTATTGCTTAGAAATGTGTGGGGTAAAGGTTTCGACAATTTTCAGAAATGCATACTTCGACCTATTGGACACATTTCGCGTACTCTGCAGTACTACTGTAGTAAATTTTTAAGTGGAAAATTATGTTGATGGGTAAATAATGCTTCAGTGTTAGCATGGAAGCAAAAAAACTTAGAGAATTCCTCTGAACTGGCTATAAACAGTTGAAATCGGAGGTCTATTAAAAATCAGCATACACTGACAATATCTTATATATGCATTTCTAAGCGATTTTTGTACTTTTATGTCGTAGTTTGGTTTATGTTGGAGAATTCCCTTATCCCTTAATTCAATTTGATTTAAATAAACAAATGTTAAGCCTTTGTTATGGATCCAGATGGCCTCGTCTACTGTTTATATAATCTGTCACCTTTTAGTAGATCTGGCAACCCCCTGATCTAATTGTTCGGTAGGTAATATTTATTGTTATTGATGGCAGTCCATCCTGGTGAACTAAAAAAACTCATAAATAGCCTTAGTTTTCAGATATTCCCGTTAAAAGACCTATAGGACCCTGTTTACATGTAATATGACCTGGTACTCCCTTGGTCCGCATGGTATTCCTCCTAGTAGGGATATTCTATGCCTAATATTGTTGATACTTGTTAGCAGTTAACCCTTTTTAGGAATAACATTCATAAAATTTCATTATTTTCAAGAATTTACTAAAAATATGGGTTATTTAGGAACCTCCATTAAATTTTGAAAACATTTATTTGACAGCTTGAATTATATGTAGTTATGGGTTTTCGTTATTTTTTGTTTGACTACGTGGGTCAATTTTTTGTTTATACATCCTATCTTGTCTTTAATAAGTCTACCAACTATTTTTTGCAAAAAACCCGACATTTTTATCCCAATTATCAGTCATTTTTCATAAATTAATACCGAAAAATTTTAGTTTTCTTGGTTCGAAAACAATTACTTGACAAACTGTATGTACTTTTTATACCTTCCACCATATGGAGGGTACCGAGACCCTATTAAGTACATATACACTCAACCAAAAAAGTCTACATACACCCTATAAATCTCGAGTTTTAAGGGTAAGAAGCATTTTTATGAAAATCCAGGTACATAGGTATATTTCATATCCCTAATAAACAATATTACACACAACAAAAATATATTCCATAATACGAATAACGGTAAATTCTATAAACATTAAAAAATTAATAGGGAAAAAGTGTACATACACCCAATGAAATATTAAGATTACCGTAAAATTTATGGAATAAGCAATACAAATTTTACATTTTATTGCTTTATAGAATGTCTCTGGTTGTCTATGATATATTTTAGACGAAATAGGAACATATTTGTGCTTTAATTGACGATATTTAAGGTCAGACTTCGCGTATAGCTCGGTAAGGCGGACCCTTGCAGATTTCTTTGAGTTTTTCAGTCTGGTAGTTTATGAAACCCAGGAAATACAGTGGGACTAACTACTTTGAGATCCTAGAGCGCTTTGAAGTTGTTCTTATGGATAATATATGCTCCTGAGCTTCGCTAAATATGCGAATTCCTGAGTTTTTTTATAAATTTTATAGTTTTCACAGCATTCCAAGGGTCAAATTACAAGCAAGAACCTTGGAATTACCTTATAATACATTTTTGGACCTTAATTCAATCAGAAATGTGCGACATTATTATACAAATCCGCTCCTAAAGTTTCCAAAGTATCAAAATAAAAGCACCACCAAAGAATGCATGTTATTTGTATGAAATTTACACTGTTAACTAGTATGCTCTCGTATTATGATCGTTAGGGTCACGTGAAGCGCTATAAATGTCGGATACTTTTACATTGCTGATTCAAAGGATGCCCAAGGATTGTACCAGACCTTATTACAAGGTAATTCGAAGGCTTCTGCATGTAATTTGCCCCTTGGAATGTTGTGATAACTATTAAATTTATGAGAAAACTCAGGAATTCGTATATTTAGCGAAGCTCAGGAGCATATATTATCCACAAGAAAAACTTCATAGCGCTCTTGGATCACAAAATTTTTAGTCCCACTGTATTTTCTGGGGTTTCATAAACTACCAGACTGAAAAACTCAAAGAAATCTGCAAGG
Organism: Musca autumnalis; assembly: GCF_047663935.1. Lineage (NCBI taxonomy): Eukaryota > Metazoa > Arthropoda > Insecta > Diptera > Muscidae > Musca > Musca autumnalis. The sequence goes on along the minus strand of NW_027411977.1, from coordinate 65,395,761 downwards.
GTCCGCCTTACCGAGCTATACGCGAAGTCTGACCTTAAATATCGTCAATTAAAGCACAAATATGTTCCTATTTCGTCTAAAATATATCATAGACAACCAGAGACATTCGATAAAGCAATAAAATGTAAAATTTGTATTGCTTATTCCATAAATTTTACGGTAATCTTAAAATTTATTGGGTGTATGTACACTTTTTCCCTATTATTTTTTTAATTTTTATAGAATTTACCGTTATTCGTATTATGGAATATATTTCTGTTATATGTAATACTGTTTATTAAGGATATGAGATAGTACTATGTACTTGGATTTTCATAAAAATGCTTCCTTACCCTTAAAACCCGAGATTTATAGGGTGTATGTAGACTTTTTTGGTTGACTGTATATATTATTGATCAGCATAAAATTTATGTCGATTTAACCATGCCCGTCTGTCTGTTGAAATCAAGATACAGCTCGCAATTTTAAATATAGAGAGTCAATATTAGGTACAGAAATGTTTATTACTTGCAGGATGGTTGGTATTGAAAATGGGATATATCGGCCCACGTTTTGATATATCCCCATAGAACAGTACCTCCCGATTTTCGGTATTTTTAAGGATTTAGCTTCATTATCCTACCAAAATGGCTGAAATTTGCTACTTAGTCTTCTGTGGTACGTAGTCTTCTTCCCTCAGAGTTTTGTCGGTATCGGCGTGGATATAGCCCCCATAGAACGGTACCTCTCGATTTTCGGTATTTTGAAGGTTTCAGCTTCACTATCACACCTAAATGGCTGAAATTTGGTACTTAGTCTACGTTGGAGGTATAAAACTTTCCCCCATAATTTTGTCGGTATCGGTCCATGCCTTCATATAGCCCTCATAGAACGGTACCTCCTGATTTTCGGTATTTTGAACGTTGTGGCCTCAATATTCTACTGAAATGGCAGAAATTTGGTATTTAGACTTCGTTGGGGGTACTCAAACTTCCCCTTTAAATTTGTCGGTATAGGTCCACCCCTTCATATAACCCCCATTGAAAGGTATCTCCCGATTTTCCGTATTTTGAAGGTTGTGGCTTCAATATTCCACCAAAATGACTGATATTTGGTATTTAGTCTTCCAGAAGAGTATTATCCACGTCTTCCTATATCCCAATAGAAGCGTACTTCTTGATTTTCGGTATTTTTAAAGTTTTAGCCACATTCCCTTACCGAAATATAGGAAATTTGGTATTTAGTATTCTTTGAGTCTAAAAAGTTTCCTTCAGAAATTTGTCGGTATAGATCGACGTTTTGAAATAGCCCCCATAGAACGGTGCCTCACATTGTTTTACCGAAATTGCCTAAATTTAGTATTAAGTCTTCTTCATATAAGAATAGAAACTAATTATTCCATTTTACTTCAATACAACTTGTGGTGGAGGGTATAACAAGTTCGGCCCGGCCGAACTTAACGCCGTTCTTCTTGTTTATGTTTTCATTGTTGTAAAAATGATTTTAATTTAATTTATATTTTTCTTTTTTACAGGTAAATAAAGAAATGTCATTGTTGGCATAAAGGTGAGAGTATTTTAGAAAAACTCCTCTATCTAAAAAGCTACTTTGCTACAAACCTGACAGAACCAAAAGAATCAAACTTAAAAAACCAAACAACATTTTGGAAGGCGTATGAGCCGAATAATTCATTACAAAGTAATGTATACAAGATAACTTTTCCATTACAAGTAGGTTGAAAAATAATAGTTAATTTCTTAAAAAAATGATAAAGAAACCTACTCATTATTTTATTTATTACTAAATAATGACTAACGAAGATATTGTATCCAACTACAAAACCAAGAGTTATATGTTTAACGCACACAATTTTTTGTTACAAAAATACGAACACAGTCAGAATCGCTTGTAACGTCGGTCAAGGGACCGAGCAAAATCGGACGCTATAAGCGATAGTCGTTATAAACGAAATATATAAAAGAGGTGAAATTATATTATGTATAGTTAATTTTTAATTTTTTGGGTGCAATGGTATACACACCCGCCTTGCACACATAGGGTCATGGGTTCGATTCCCCGACCAGGCAACATCCAAGCACTTTTCAACGGTGGCAAAATACCCCTCAGTAATGTTGGCGACATTTCTTGAGTATTTCAGCCATATAAAACTTCTCTACAAATGTGGTGTCTTAGACACGCCGTTCGGACTCGGCGATAAACTGTAGGTCCCATATCACTGAGCTAATATGAATCGGGGTGCACTCATTGATATGAGAGAAGTCTCCCTTGTCCTTTTTGGGATGTTTGTGGAACAATTATAATTATTATAGTTAATTTTTGGGTATATACGTTGTTTTATTAAGTAAATATAAAATTCAATTCAAATGTCTTATGGATATGGTTCTATATAAAATGGTCTGTTTTTTAGTTTGGGCTTTTGAATTTCAACATAAGTTTAAAATTTAACACAGATCTGAGTTTTGAAAGGGTTTGCAAAACAAATTCTTTGCTTGTAACATCTTCTGAGTAAATACACGCCTCTGGCACTAACGGTTTCCGACAATGCGATTTAATGATTTTATTACACCTTGGTCCATTGGTTGTAAAACATATGTGTCATTGTGTGGCAAAAATTCAAGCTTAATTGACTTGAGACTGCCTACATGTGAGTCGTAATTCAGTTGTCCAAACCCACCTTCGAACATGTTGTGCATATGCTTAGTATTTTCTTGTTGTTTGAGTTTGAAAAAATAACACACATCAAAATATTTAAAGAAAATGTTTTTCTTTGTATAACAAAATTCAAACATTTCACAAAAAAAAAAGACTTTACAACCGATATGACTTTATAACCGATATTTATTTGTGTGGAATATAAAGGGCAGAAATTCGGGACTTTCGGATTTCGTCGCTATAAGCGATATGACGTTATAAACGACGACGTTGTAAGCGATTTCGACTGTACATACTTTATTGACAAATTTTAAAAAATTTAGAAAAAATAGTAATTTTTCGAATCCCATTACCAAATAGAAATTAACATTTTTGTAATCAATCGCAGTTTGATACAATCAAATTTTAAGAAAATCAATTTTCAAATTTCATCAAAATCAATCATTGATAAAAATTCATTTTAAATATTTTATCGCGAAAATTGCATCCAAGTCCAATGTGCACAATTTGTTTCTATTTTTTATTAGAAAGCTGATAACACAAGTAAAAAAGTATTAGTCGGATTGCCGACAGATGTATACCCTCAGCCTATGTCTATTGAAACACATTTTTCCCAAAAAACGTATGTATTTTTGGGGGGTCCTGAGAGTTTTGGGGGTATGAACCTGCCGACAAAGATATGGACTGACATAGTCCATAGTCTTATTTTGGGAGTCATTCCTCTCGATAGGACCATTATATCAGGAAGCATGGACTTGCCCACGAAAAACATTATATCGCTGTAAACAAGGATCGCACAGACCCCTAAACTAACTTAAAAAATGTTGATCATTTTTGGGGATGCACAAAATATTTTGAGATCCAAAGTTTAGCCCAAATCGGTTGCTCCGTTTATGAGGTATTGCGCTTACCAGTTTAGCGAATATTTTAGAACTTTTGTGGGGAATGTACCAGAAGGAGTGACCTATAAGCATCATCTACGAACTTCATCTAATATTGAAAGAAATATTACGATATGCAAAGTGTGGACCAACGCAGTATTCGGTTCGGGAATTGTCGTGCGCACCAGCCACTACACTGTAAAATCCCCTACGGCCAGTTTTTACAGTTTTCGGGTCATTTTCTCAAGAACTATGGACTTCCCACTGAAAAAAACTTGTACCATAATAATAGGGGCCTTGAGTACAACCTGATCAAAGAAGAGATCCTAAACTGCAATTTTCCGAAATTTTGTGTGGGATGTACCCAAAGAAGTGGACCGATATAGTCCATATTCGAACTTTATCTATATCTGGTAGAAATATCGCGATGTGCAAAGTATGGTTAGGTTAGAGTTATCGTGTGCAATGTTTGTTGCGAAAAAATTTAAATTATTGTGGGGGAGGCATCCGTGAGAGTGGGCCGATATGGCCCATCTACGAACTTAAACTAAATTTGGACAAAATATTACGAAAGCCAAATTTTGCACCAAATCGGTTAATCTGTTGGAATGTTATCGTGCGCTCTAACCAGACAGACGGACAGACATGGCTAAATCGACTCCAAATTTTCTGAAACGGATTTCGTCCATCGATTATTTCGATAAGGCACATTTTGCCTGTATGCAAGTGTATATACCCTCGTTATCGTAAATGCTGAGGGTATAAAATTCAAAAAAATATTTTTTATACCCTCAGCATTTATGCTAAAGAGGGCAAAATGTTCCTCGTCGAAATAAGGGTTTTAGACCCCAAGTATGTTAGGACGAAATTAGTTTCAGACAATTTAGAATTGATTTAGCCATGTCCATCCGTCTGTCTGTCTGGCTGGAACACACGACGACTCTCGAACGGATCAACCGATTCTGTCCAAATTGGGGTTTCGTAATATTATGTCCAAACGCAGTTCGAAGATGGGTTATATCGGTCAACTCCTTTCGGTACCTCCCCCACAAAAAATCGAAAAGTTTGGACACACGATAACTTTTAAAGGAATTAACCGATTTAGACCATACTTTGCACATCGTGAAATTTCAACTAGACTTACATGAGGCTCCAATATAGACTCATACGGTCCACTCCTTCGGGTACATCCCACACACAATTTCGGATAAGTTCAGATTAGGACCTGCTCTCGAATCGCTTTGATTTTTGTTGCAACAACTGGTATTCATTGCCCCCCATACGACGGTACATGGTTCATCAGGGGCAAGTCCATACTTTCTGAGAAAATAGCCTGAAAGATGCAAAATGCCCCTATGACACCGTGTGTAGTGGATGGAGTGCAAGATAACTCTCGAACGGATCTGCCGATTCGGTCCAAAATTTGGCCTTTGTAATATTTTGTCCAAGCATAGTTTAAATTCGAAGATAAGCCACAAAAGTTCAAAAATGTTCGGAAAAATTGTGCGCACGATAACTCTTGAAGGGAGTGACCGTTGTAATCCATACTTTGCACATCCTAATATATCTGCCAGATATAGATCAGGTTCGAATATGGACAATATTTATCTACTCCTTCTGGTACCTCTCACACAAAATTTCGGATAAGTGCGCTTTAAGACCTGCTCTCGAATCACTTTGATTTTTGTTGAAGCGATTTGCATTCGTTACCTCCATTACGACGGTAAAAGTTTTTTCAGGGGCAAATTAATATTTCTTAAAAAAAAATTTTAACAAATCCCTATGTCACCATATGTGGCTGTCGGAGAGCACGATAACTCTCGAACTGTTCAACCGATTTGGTCCAACATTTGGTCTTCGTCATATTATATCCAAATTTAGTTTCATGGGGCAACACCGGTCCACAACTTCCGGTACTTCTCCCCAATATTTAAAAAATGTCACTAAAATGCTAGGACGATATCACTTGAATGGGGCAACTAATTTGGTCCAAACTTTGGATCTCTAAATATTTTGTCAAAATTTAGTCCAACTTCTAAAATGGCCCATATCGGTCCTCCCTAAGGGCACCTCCCCCACAAAGGTTTAACATTTGTGTCTTAGTGCAGTTAATTCCTAATCCACATTTTTGTCGGCAAGTTCAAGTGTCCAAAAAAGGCCACAAAATTCTGAAGAGACCTTAAATACATTCGATCTGTCTGTAGGTGAAAGTTTCACTTCACATTGGCTAAGGGTATATACTTTTTTACTTGTTTTGAAACAGCTTGCATTCGCTGCCTCAATTACGATGGTAAAAGTTTTTCCTGGCTGGAGAGCACGATAACTCTCAAAATTTGCCTTCATCATATTTTGTTACAACTTAGTTCAGTACGAAGATGAGCAATACCAGCCCAAAACATCCGGTACTTCCCCCAATATTTAAAAAATTTCACTAAAATGGTATGCACGGTATCTCTTGAACGGGGCAACCAATTGGATCTCCTAATATTTTGTCTAAACATAGTTTATCTCGGCCCGTACCGGTCCTCTCCTTGGGGTACCTCCCCCACAAAAGTTCAACATTTGTGTCTAAGTGCAGTTTAGGGTCTGTTCGAATATCCTCTGGAAATTTATACCGGTGCTGTTCGTTGTGGTTCTGGTCCAAAAATTATACAATGACCTACTGAAATGACTAGTAGTCCACCTCCAAAATAGACAAAATTCAGAAAAGACTATAAACACATTCGATCTGTCCGTAAATGAAAGTTTCAATTCACATAGGATGAGGGTATATATATCTCTGTCGGCAAAGCCGACTGATACATTTTTACTTGTTTCTATTTAAACCAACATAACAAAAGTTATGAGTTTTTCTTTGCATATAGCTTTTACAGAATTCGACTTTTTTCAAAGCGCAAATATCTCTGGGACGGTTAGTCAAACAAAAACAAAACAGAAAATATACTGAAATGTATTGCTGATAAGCAGCATCAACGTAGCAAAATATAACGGAAATCAAAAACCACTTTTAGAAAACGTGTCCGATTTCACTCAGAAATCCACATATGTATATTAAAAGCCTCTCAGATAATTATGAATCGATTTAGCCATGTCCGTCCCCCTTTTTGTCTGTCTAGAGCGCATGATAGGCAACTCGTCAAAGGTGCCAAATTATGTATATGCTAATATATCAATGGATACAATGAATTATGATGATTCATATGCATATCTTCTCTCATTCCTCATAAAGAAAGAAAAGCAAAAAATGATATACATTAACGAAATTAAAATTTTTAATAACCTTACTTAACACCCTAAACCAAAAACTCCATAATAAATTACAAGTTATATGAAATGATAGTAAAACAGCAACAACAAATCATAAACATAATCCGCCATTGGCCATATTTGCTAAAATATATCTTAAACAAAACAAAAACTGACAAATTAGCAAGCTTTTATTTAAGTCATTCCCAGTCAACTGGTTTCCATTTCACTTTTCCCAGTCACAAAGTCACATTTAAAGCACTTTCGGTTTCATTGATGGTATCTTAAAGCATAGCAAAATGGCTAAAGATGATCAAAATGAAAAAACGAAATGAAATGAAATGAAATAAGAAATAAAAACGCTTTAAAAAATGCGAATAATTTCCATGACAATCAAAATGTTCAAAAGCTGAATTGTATTCGTTTATGCTATGTGACTGTATGTGTGAGTGTGCATTTCTTTTGTATTAATTCTAAGGCGATAGAAATGAACATTGGAAATTAAGTGAAAAAAGTAACAAAGATGCTCACAGTTACTGAATCATATTTGGATGGTCCAGCAAGAAATGAAAAGATATTTGTTCAGAAATGTTTACTTCTCTTCTTCTTTTTCTACAGACCATGTTTACTATGATTACATAACACATTTTGTGTACACCCTACAAAATAACGTAATGAGAAACATAGTATTTGTTTATGTTTAAAAAATAAGTTCTCAAAAGCTATAAGACACTACTTGATTAGGCATTTATAAAAACTACATATCTATTATAAAATAATGTAAACAAGCAAAAGATGAGTTACTTCTTTAAAATGTTACTTACTTCCTTACTTAGCTGGCCATTACAGAATATGTGTTCCATAGGCCGAACTAAGAAAAAAACTCCATTTCTCTCTATTTGTTGCCTCTCACTCTGGAATACCGCGCCTATTCATCTCTTTATCCACTTGTTTGCGCCATCTATTCCTTGGCCTGCCAATTCTGCGTGCACCGCCAAGCGGTCCGTATTTATACGCCTTTCAAGCAGGTTCATCATCGCTCATTCTTATGGTATGGCCTAGCCAACGCAATCGCTGCATCTCGATACGTTTAACAATTTTGATTTCGTTGTATAGCAGATACAGCTCGTGGTTCATGCGACGTCGATATTCACCGTCAACGCAGATTGGTCCGTAGATCAGGCATGACCAAAAAGAGAACGGAGAAAATGTGAATGTATTCAAAATTTTGGCAACTTATAACAGTGTGTTAGTAAGTTTGTATTCACGAAAGCTATAAAACAATAACAAATCAAAACATTTGTATTCTTTTGTACGCTCTTTCTGTGCATTCGGGTCGTGTGCGTGTAAATTGGCGAAAATCATCGGCACCGCCGTGCCAAATGTGACCATGCTTGCCGTAGATCTTTCGAAGAATTATTCTCTCAAACACACTGCCATGTCTGCTTGCGCAAGTACCCATACTTCGGAGCCATACATCAGCACTGGTATTATCAGTGTTTTGTAGAGCGTTATTTTTGTTTGACGAGATGTGGCTTTGTTTTTAAATTGCTTACTTTCACAACTGATGTCGTGTTTACGGAGGTGCCGAGGTAGACAAAGTTTTTACTACCTCAAAATTATAGGAACCAACTTCCAGAGTTGGTCTGAGCTCAATGGATGCATTGCGCGTCGACACCATCAACTTGGTCTTCACACCGTTTACCGCCAGACCTACTTTAGCAGATTCTCCTTCGACCTTCATAAACATATCAGTTACATCTTTTACTGATAGTCCCATGATGTATATATCATCAGCATAAACAAGTAACATGTGGCTATTGGTGTAGATTGTGCCACTTCTATTGACGGTTATACGAGAGACATAACCTTTTCCAGAAGGATGTTGAAGAGATCACAAGAAAGGGTGTCTCCTTGACTGAAACCTCTTTTGTCACAAAACTCTTCGGAGAGTTTTTTCCTATTTTAACTGAGGATTTCGTGTCAGTTAAAGTTATTTTACAAAGCTTTGATGAGCTTTGCGGGTATACCAATTTCAGACATGGCTTGGAATACCTTTGAACGTAGCGGGCTGTCGAACACTGATTTATAATCGACAAAAAGGTGGTAGGTGTTGATCTGCATCTCTCGGGTATTCTCCAGGATTTGACGCAGGGTAAGTATTTGGTCAATGGTGGACTTGCCAGGTCTAAAGCCGCATGGGTATGGTCCACTTATCTCCAATTATCCAATTATCTGACTATAGACTTTAGTCGTTAGCACAATATCCCTGACACGATCTTGTAGGCAATAAGGAGTAGACTTATGCCCTTATAGATAGAACTTACAGTCTTATCTCCTTTCTTGTGGACGGGACACAGGATACTCAGGTTCCAATCGTCGGGTACTCGTTCTTCCTGCCAGATGGTGCTAACTAGCTGATGAATACACCTTATCAGCGTGTCGCCTCAGGTTTTGAACAGCTCGGCTGTTAAGCCATCGGCTCCTGCTGCCTTATTATTCTTCAGCCGATTTATTGCTGTCTATACCTACGGTGACCAATATCGTTCGGTGAAAATAGAGTACATATGGGGATTTCTGAGTGAAATCGAACACTTTTTCAAAAAGACGTTTTTTATTTTTTGCTGTGTTGATGTGTCCTTCAGCAATATATTTCAGGATATTTTCAGTTTTTTTTTTTTTTTAAATTGTTGACAAATTAAAAAAAAAATTAGAATAAATAGTAATATTTTGAGTCCCACTACCAAATAGGACTTAACATTTTTTTTTTAATTAAATCGCGAAAATTGCATCCAAGCCCACTGTGCATTTTTTTCTATTTTTATTAGACATCTGGAACCTTGAGTCAAAAAATCTGAAAGCTAAAATATTTTGCTGATGAGCAACATCAGCACAGCAAAAAATAAGGAAAATAACAAAACTATTTTTCTTTAGGTAGTGCCGAATTCTCGATCAGAGTGTTTCTTTAGACACTTATCTATTTGAGCGAGTAATTGATAGTTGGGTATAAAAAGTTTCTTTTTGAAAAACAAGGAAACTGATGATCTGTGGCGAGATCTGAAACTAAAGTCTTCCCTTCCTTACCCTTTGGTAAACATCGTCAATTTTTCCCACTAATAAATTAATTAATTACACTGTGCTACAGTGGAAATTTGCAGGGGTTCTAATGCATAAATTCGGTTTTGTGGGAGTCCACAGAAGACGAAAATAACTTTGGTTTCTTTGGGCCACTTCGGTTTTTCATTTTATAACGGTAAATGTAGTGAAAAATGGGCTTTCTTCGATTTTCAACTTTAAACGGACATTACTTCTTTTTTCCACAACCGATTTGCACACACTGTTTTTCATTATAAAGGGGAGAGTAATGCCTTTCGAACAATTCATAGATTTTTAAAATTGGTTAACAAATGGCTAATTAATAGTGGTTTAAGTGTGACAAAAACGCATTAAAAAACAGTAAAATGTTTTTCCTTATGCTCTAGGCTGCGTAAACGACACCTAACAGTACAATTATTTACTGCTAGCAAGTAGGAAATTTAGTTGGCTTTCCAAAATGGGAAAAACCAACGAAATCGGTTGAAAAATGAATGCGTTATGGCATTTTTGTGTCTCAAATTTTTGGTTTTTTTCATATTACGTATGTATGTATGTACATACATATGTATTCACATATATTCGTAAAACAATTCAAATATAGAGGACATAGAGTACGGCCACTGAAAATAGAGGACAAATAAACTACGTTAAAAAATAGAGTACGGACGCCTAAAATAGAGTACTGTACTCTATAATAGAGTACGGTTGGTCACCGTATCTATACCTCATCTTGGCTGGGCGGTATACATTCAATACCATCTTCTGGGATTGGGTATGTGGTATCTTAGTCGCCTTCGCTGCTATTGAATACCAACAGTTTTGAAAAATTTTCTTTCCATATTCTGAGCACATTATCTGTAGCAGTTACCAAATTACCTTGCTGGTCTCTACAGGAGGATGTGCCTGTACCAAAGCCACCAGTTTGATGCTTGACTCTTTGGTAGAATTTTCGGATTTCATTCTGGTTCCTGTACATCTCGATTTTTTCACACTCCCGCTTTTCCATGTCGCTCTTTTTCCTGTGTTTCTCCTCTCTCCTTTTCTCTCAATATCTCTCTCGTGCGCCAAGCGTTGCTACGGATTGTAAAGTATTATATGCCGCATTTTTCTCTTCGGTAGCAGCACGACACTTCTGATCATACCATGGATTCCTTGGTGGAGGTCTCTGGTATCCAAGTATGGATTTTGCGGCTGTTTGCTTGGAGTGGGCAATACTTTGCCATTGCGTTGATATGTTATCGGGGTGAGGAGTGCTTTGATTAAGCAATTGGGCTAGTTGAGTGGAATATGCTATCTGTTGTGATTGCAGCTTACCGATGTCTAACTTTCGTGTTGTGTCTGTTCATACTTTGCTACGTTTATCCGGGTACGCACCCAACAAAGTAGTGGACCGAGTCTATATTTGCTCCTCGGGACAAACGCACATTCAACACGTTCTATGAATGTCTTCCATCTATCACAACGTTATCAATTTGATTTCTTGTTTTCTGATCTGGAGACAGCCAGGTGCCCTTATGGATGTCGAGATGTTGAAATCTGGTGCTGCTAACTACCATTTTTTTTTGCCGCTGCGAAGTCTATCAGCCTCATACCATTGTCAGACATTTAACTGTGGAGACTGAATTTTCCGACTGTTGGGCCAAAGATATTTTCCTTTCCAATTTTGGCTTTAAAAACGGCTAGAATAATTTTAATGTCATGGGCAGGACAGCGGTCATAAGTTTCTTCTAAGCGCTCATAAAATATATCTTTTGTCAGTTCGCCCTTGTCTTCAGTGGGAGCATGACCGCAAATAAAGCTAATGTTGAAGAATTTTGTTTTTATTCGAATTGTAGCAAGTCATTCATTCACTGGTGTGAAGCTTGGGTACACCCAAAGAAGTAAAAAAGTATCAGTCAGCTGTGCTAACGGAGATATATCCTCAGGCACTCACCAAAAAAAAAGTTCACAAGTTTTCCGAATATTTTTGAACTTTTGTGGGGGAGGTAACTGAAGAAGTCCACCGATATGGCTTATCTTCGAACCTAAACTAAGTTTGGACAAATATTACGAAGGCCAAATGTTGGACCGAATGGACAGTTCCGTTCGAGAGTTATCATACGCTCCAACCATTACACAGAATGTCAAAGGGATTTTTGCAACTTTCAGGCTATATTCTCAGGAAGTATGGACTTGCCCCTGATGAAAAATTTACCGTCGTAAGCGGGGTAGTGAATACAAGTTCTAACAACAAAAACCAAATCGATTCGACAGCAGGTCCAAAACTGAACTATTCCGAAATTTTGAGTGGAGGTACCCGAAGAAGTAGACCGATTGACCATATTGGAACCTCATCTAAGTCTGTTAGAAATTTTACGATGTGCAACGTATGGATCAAATCGGTTACCGCCTTCGAGAGTTATCGTGTGCACCATTTTAGTAAAAAGTTTCGAACTTTTGTTGGGGGAGTAGTGGACCGATATGGCTCATCTTCGAACATAAACTAAGTTTGGACAAAACATAACGAACGCCATATTTTGGACTACATCGGTTCATCCGTTCGAGAGTTATCGTACGCTCCAGCCAGACAGACGGACGGACATGGCTAAATCGACTCCAAATGGTCTGAAACGGTCCAAACTTACTTGGGGTCAAAAACCATTATTTCGAAGAGGCACATTTTGCCCGTATGGAAGGGTATATACTATATACCCTCGTTAGCATAAATGCTAAGGGTATAAAAAATAGTGGCCACGAAAATTAACAAAAGGAATGATTCCCAAAAGTAGATCCAGCTTCAGAATGGACTGTGTCGGTTCATTCCTTCAGGTAATTTCTCCGCAGAAGTTGAAACCCATTGCGCTTCAATCCAGTTTAAGGCCACTTTTCAGATCGTGTTGAATTGTTGGGTACTCGTTCTGATCCTGGCTACAATATTATATTTTTGCAAAGTCCCAATTTACATTAGGCGAGTTTACTTGCGGCAATTGTCAGTTTGATGGAGAGAGAGGTGAGGTATATGGTAACCCTTTACCTCTCAACACCCTCTCTCACCCACAAACTGACAATTGCCGCAAGTAAACTCGCCTAATGTAAATTGGGACTTAGTAAAATCACTACACCCAGAAAAATATATGTTAGAAATATGTTTTGGATCCAAACATATATTTGTTTGGGACTGGTTGCAAACAAATATATGTTTGGATGCAAGTATAAATTGTTTGTGTCCAAACAAATATATGTTTGCAACATTTTGTAGCATACCTCAATTTTATGTGTTTGGCTACCAACATATTTTTTATGTTAAAACATATTTTTTATGGGTGAAGAGAGGATTTTTGTCAAAGAGAGTAACAACAGGGCTCTTGCGACTGCCGAATGCCGGTTTAATTTTCACAACTGATGAGAAGCATTCAACCATGTTTCTATATAATTTTTCTTTTTAAAAGTGTGACTTTTTATAAATTATTTCATTCAGTTTTTTTTATTAAAGTCTGTTATGTGTTTCTTTGGAATTTTTTATGTACCTATGTGGCTGTTGTTGCTTTTGTTTGGTATTTCTATGCCTTTCAATAAACCACCACCATTTATAAATGTGTGTATATGATAGAGATAACCAGTGAGCGCTTACTGAGAGCAAGTGAGCATACATTTGAATGTGTTTTACATTGAAATTTACGCTCCCTTGCTCTCAGTAAGCGCCCTCTGCACAGTGGTGACACTTACAAGGGAAAGTGTGACAAAAATATTTCTAAATACTATATCGAACTGAAATTGTTATCAATGGGTCATAGTGGCCTAAAAACATTCTAAGTAAAATATTGGGGTCCTATGTTCAAAATTGCGTGTGGTTGCCATCTAATGAATTATTCTGAATTCAAATATTTTACTGTTACCAACACATTTTTCAACCGAATTTGCTGTTATCCGGTACCAAGAGTTTTTAATGCATAGTAAACCTCCCTGCGAAAAATTGTCAGTATTGGTCCATTATTTGGTATACTCCCTATATGATTTTTATATCGATTTAGTTAAGGCAGATGTCAACCAAATATTCTAAGCTAATATGTTCTTATAATGAACTCAGCCTTCAGAACACCATCTTATAAAGAAAAGTCATATCGGACCACTTTTGACCACAGCTTCCATATAGGGTTACCATCCTTTTCTTGGTACTTTATAAGATTTAACCACATTTGTCTGCAGAATTACTTGTAATAATGTATTTTTTAGCGTGCTCCAAAATTAGGGTGTCACTAAAATAAAATAAGTTATTTGTTAAAGGGAATACCCCCAAATCTTTCTTCTTTCACGAGTTTTCATTACAACTCTAAGTTACCAATGTTATATTGAAACTAAATGTAAGAAAGTATGTATAATAAAATTACTTAAAAATATTTCAAAAAGTATAAATTCAGCAACTAAAAAAGGGAGTTAGACGTTTGGTCATAACTGCTAAAACCACAAATTTCCTCAAAAAGTCTATACAGTTTTGAAATCTACAGGCGCTAGGCTTCACTAGTGGCCATTCTTGCGAATTTTTGGAAAGTAACGAAAACTTTAAGGAAATCCATACATCTATATTAAATATTTTCATTTTGTCCAATATTATAACCAAAATATATGGCAACCATTGTAATTTAGAGGAATTTTCATAAATAGAAAAATGAAGCTAAGGAAATTTACTATATGATTAATCTTAAGTTAAGGCGTTAATAATAGTCCTTTGTTTTATGAATTCGCTTAGAAAATAACCATTTTTTCTCATTTTTAAATACATTTTTTTCTTCAAAATTAGTCATGTTTGTGAGGCCTTTTCTCCTTAAAAACAGCGAAGAATGGAAAAAATAAGTTGAGTTTCGAAAAATTTGGAATGATAAGAATCGATTTGCATTTTTAAAATTTTAAAACGATCTCATGCATTTTTTGAATTTTGCCGTTGGGCGCATCCACTGTGCATTGGTGCATGTGCTTGTTTTTTTTTTGTGGCTTTGAATTTGTACAAATATTTGTTTGCACCCAAAAATGTATTTGTTTGCAGGACCCAAAAATATGTTATGTTTGGGACTGATTGCAAACAAATATATGTTTGCTGCAAAATATGTTTGGGACATATGTTAGAGAGTCCTTTTTTTCCTCGGTGTAGCATTTGGGCCCCGAAATATTCCAAGATTTAGGCCCACTCCTTCATATACCTCTCGCAATAAATATTTAAGCGGTATGTGGTTATAATTTTTTTTAAACTATTTTTTTCGATAACATAAAGGAAAAAATTCTATCGTAGTAAAAAGTAGTAGATTCTTGCAGGTTCTGGAACTAGGTATAATTATATATGGTTCATAGGGAACTCGAAATGTTAAACTATAACTAATTGGGATAAAATATCATGACAAAAACATAAACATCGTGAGATGAGTGGACGTATGTATGTATATATGTGTATATTTTTGTTAATGAGACTCCTGGTTCATACTGAACCCAAAATGTCAACTTTCAGTTAGTTCGGATTATGAAGTGGTTAAAATCTTTAAAATACGTGATATCAACGGTGACAGTTACGAAGGGACTATACAAATCTTGAATCGATATGCTACATCTTCAAACTTAACCTCATTAAAAACTATTACCTACAACCTATTGGACCAAATCGATTACTCCGTTCGAGCATTATAGTGCTATTCAGACAGCCAGATAGATATTTCAAAGTGTGTATACCCCCATTAGCGAAAGGCATGACAACAGATTTTTTAAACATTTTATAATATGGCTAATAATATTCTCGTATTGAGCATGACATAGTCGACTCCGCCGACTATAGCCATTTTTCACTTGTTTTTCTCATTGTTGTGCAAACATACCCATACATACGTAGTGACTCCTATCAAGTTTCCATTGACCAAATGACTGAATAGAAATTTCAGTCAAGTCATAATTTCATTAAATTCGAGACTTAAACGGTAAATAAGGAAAACAATCAACAATGTATTCCTCTTTCCCTCTCTCGCTATCTCGTTATGCCAGGAAGTTGCTGCCGTAGCAGCAAACAATCAGCCATAACAAATAAGAGTCATTTGTATGGCACATTTAGTCATATCTACTTTTAGTACTAGTAACTATTGTGTTTTTATCTTCCTTTTGGGAGGATTCACTCAACACTAAGTCAAGTAGAAAAATACTTGAAAATGTTGCCCAAGAAAAACGTGACATGACAATAATGAATAAAATATTGTTTTTTTTTTCTTTGCCATGGTTCCATTGATGTTATTTTACGCTGCTAGATGAAAAATGATTTATTATCGATCAATGATACGCGTAAAGAGAAGCTTTTTATTATAACAGGATATAAAATACCACTAGATGTCCTCTAATGATACGTTTGTGTGTGTGTTATATGCCGAAAATCGAAAAGAAAATAGTACCTAAAATATATAATTAACATATAATTAAAATGTGTAAATGTAAAGTCAATATTTGTTCTTAAATACATTATTTCAATGTCAATTTTTAATTGAAAAATAGTTAAAAAAATAAATAAGTTTTGTGGTCTATTAGGTTGTTGAAAAATATTGTTTAAAAAATCCACGTTTTGTGGTCTATTAGGTTGTTGAAAAATATTGTTTAAAAAATCCACGTTTTGTGGTCTATTAGGTTGTTGAAAAATATTGTTTAAAAAATCCACGTTTTGTGGTCTATTAGGTTGTTGAAAAATATTGTTTAAAAAATCCACGTTTTGTGGTCTATTAGGTTGTTGAAAAATATTGTTTAAAAAATCCACGTTTTGTGGTCTATTAGGTTGTTGAAAAATATTGTTTAAAAAATCCACGTTTTGTGGTCTATTAGGTTGTTGAAAAATATTGTTTAAAAAATCCACGTTTTGTGGTCTATTAGGTTGTTGAAAAATATTGTTTAAAAAATCCACGTTTTGTGGTCTATTAGGTTGTTGAAAAATATTGTTTAAATAATCCACGTTTTGTGGTCTATTAGGTTGTTGAAAAATATTGTTTAAAAAATCCACGTTTTGTGGTCTATTAGGTTGTTGAAAAATATTGTTTAAAAAATCCACGTTTTGTGGTCTATTAGGTTGTTGAAAAATATTGTTTAAAAAATCCACGTTTTGTGGTCTATTAGGTTGTTGAAAAATATTGTTTAAAAAATCCACGTTTTGTGGTCTATTAGGTTGTTGAAAAATATTGTTTAAAAAATCCACGTTTTGTGGTCTATTAGGTTGTTGAAAAATATTGTTTAAAAAATCCACGTTTTGTGGTCTATTAGGTTGTTGAAAAATATTGTTTAAAAAATCCACGTTTTGTGGTCTATTAGGTTGTTGAAAAATATTGTTTAAAAAATCCACGTTTTGTGGTCTATTAGGTTGTTGAAAAATATTGTTTAAAAAATCCACGTTTTGTGGTCTATTAGGTTGTTGAAAAATATTGTTTAAAAAATCCACGTTTTGTGGTCTATTAGGTTGTTGAAAAATATTGTTTAAAAAATCCACGTTTTGTGGTCTATTAGGTTGTTGAAAAATATTGTTTAAAAAATCCACGTTTTGTGGTCTATTAGGTTGTTGAAAAATATTGTTTAAAAAATCCACGTTTTGTGGTCTATTAGGTTGTTGAAAAATATTGTTTAAAAAATCCACGTTTTGTGGTCTATTAGGTTGTTGAAAAATATTGTTTAAAAAATCCACGTTTTGTGGTCTATTAGGTTGTTGAAAAATATTGTTTAAAAAATCCACGTTTTGTGGTCTATTAGGTTGTTGAAAAATATTGTTTAAAAAATCCACGTTTTGTGGTCTATTAGGTTGTTGAAAAATATTGTTTAAAAAATCCACGTTTTGTGGTCTATTAGGTTGTTGAAAAATATTGTTTAAAAAATCCACGTTTTGTGGTCTATTAGGTTGTTGAAAAATATTGTTTAAAAAATCCACGTTTTGTGGTCTATTAGGTTGTTGAAAAATATTGTTTAAAAAATCCACGTTTTGTGGTCTATTAGGTTGTTGAAAAATATTGTTTAAAAAATCCACGTTTTGTGGTCTATTAGGTTGTTGAAAAATATTGTTTAAAAAATCCACGTTTTGTGGTCTATTAGGTTGTTGAAAAATATTGTTTAAAAAATCCACGTTTTGTGGTCTATTAGGTTGTTGAAAAATATTGTTTAAAAAATCCACGTTTTGTGGTCTATTAGGTTGTTGAAAAATATTGTTTAAATAATCCACGTTTTGTGGTCTATTAGGTTGTTGAAAAATATTGTTTAAAAAATCCACGTTTTGTGGTCTATTAGGTTGTTGAAAAATATTGTTTAAAAAATCCACGTTTTGTGGTCTATTAGGTTGTTGAAAAATATTGTTTAAAAAATCCACGTTTTGTGGTCTATTAGGTTGTTGAAAAATATTGTTTAAAAAATCCACGTTTTGTGGTCTATTAGGTTGTTGAAAAATATTGTTTAAAAAATCCACGTTTTGTGGTCTATTAGGTTGTTGAAAAATATTGTTTAAAAAATCCACGTTTTGTGGTCTATTAGGTTGTTGAAAAATATTGTTTAAAAAATCCACGTTTTGTGGTCTATTAGGTTGTTGAAAAATATTGTTTAAAAAATCCACGTTTTGTGGTCTATTAGGTTGTTGAAAAATATTGTTTAAAAAATCCACGTTTTGTGGTCTATTAGGTTGTTGAAAAATATTGTTTAAAAAATCCACGTTTTGTGGTCTATTAGGTTGTTGAAAAATATTGTTTAAAAAATCCACGTTTTGTGGTCTATTAGGTTGTTGAAAAATATTGTTTAAAAAATCCACGTTTTGTGGTCTATTAGGTTGTTGAAAAATATTGTTTAAAAAATCCACGTTTTGTGGTCTATTAGGTTGTTGAAAAATATTGTTTAAAAAATCCACGTTTTGTGGTCTATTAGGTTGTTGAAAAATATTGTTTAAAAAATCCACGTTTTGTGGTCTATTAGGTTGTTGAAAAATATTGTTTAAATAATCCACGTTTTGTGGTCTATTAGGTTGTTGAAAAATATTGTTTAAAAAATCCACGTTTTGTGGGGTATTGGGTTGTTGAAAAATATTGTTTAAAAAATCCACGTTTTGTGGGGTATTGGGTTGTTGAAAAATATTGTTTAAAAAATCCACGTTTTGTGGGGTATTGGGTTGTTGAAAAATATTGTTTAAAAAATCCACGTTTTGTGGGGTATTGGGTTGTTGAAAAATATTGTTTAAAAAATCCACGTTTTGTGGGGTATTGGGTTGTTGAAAAATATTGTTTAAAAAATCCACGTTTTGTGGGGTATTGGGTTGTTGAAAAATATTGTTTAAAAAATCCACGTTTTGTGGTCTATTAGGTTGTTGAAAAATATTGTTTAAAAAATCCACGTTTTGTGGTCTATTAGGTTGTTGAAAAATATTGTTTAAAAAATCCACGTTTTGTGGTCTATTAGGTTGTTTAAAAATATTGTTTAAAAAATCCACGTTTTGTGGTCTATTAGGTTGTTGAAAAATATTGTTTAAAAAATCCACGTTTTGTGGTCTATTAGGTTGTTGAAAATTGTTGTTTAAAAAATCCACGTTTTGTGGTCTATGAGGTTGTTGAAAATGATTGCTTGAAAAATCCACGTTTTGTGGTCTATTAGGTTGTTGAAAAATATTGTTTAAAAAACCCACGTTTTGTGGCCTATTAGGTTGTTTAAAAAATCCACGTTTTGTGGTCTATTAGGTTGTTGAAAAATATTGTTTAAACAATCCACTTTTTGTGGTCTATTAGGTTGTTGAAAAATATTGTTTAAAAAATCAACTTTTGTGGTCTATTAGGTTGTTGAAAAATATTGTTTAAAAAATCCATGTTTTGTGGTCTATTAGGTTGTTGAAAAAACATTTTTTAAAAAATCCACGTTTTGTCCCATATACAGATTTTAGATCCAAGTGTCAATTAGGTTTAAGGCCATTGATAATTCCTGTCCTAATTTATATTATATTTATGTTCTCAATATAATGTAAAGTCCAGAATTCCAATTCCAAATTAACATTTATTTATAGCCTAATAATTGTAATTTTTAATGGGTTCATTTCTCTTTACTGATGGTCATTTCCATTTGTATTCAACTCATTATTATCAAATTTACTGTTTTGTTTATTTGTTGGAGCGATTTAAGGCTCGTAATTATTTTATTTGTAATAGATTTGAAAATGTCATATCATTCTTCAATATTATCAGCAGCATCAACAACAGCAGCCAGAACCACAGTAACAACAACATCACATTCCACTAGATTAAACGGCATCATCATCATCATCTGCCAATGGCCAGCCAATAAAACGTGTCAAATTACGAACATTGCAATTTATTTTTGTTGGCCTTTTCAAAATTATTATTGTTATTGTTATTTTTATTGATCAAACAAGTTTTATTCAATAAACAACAGTCAGCCAGTGCGAAAAACCAGCCACCAACCACAACAAAGTAATTTCAAATTGTTAAATATTTCAATAATCTGTATGACATCATTGACGTATTTAAATTGTGAAGATTTTTTTAGAGTATAAAACAATGAAACGGTTTGTGCGATAAATAACCTTTACGTGATTTTCAATGGAATTGTGGATAGTCCAAAAACAAAGACCATGAACAATGATAAACGTGTGAAAACAGTACTATTGCAGTTCACGGAGTGATACAAATTAAAGAGGAAGGAAATTTTTAAATTTCTTTTTTATGCCGGAAGAAATTTTGCAGCTTTTAATCATGTACCTTCATAAACTTTCTCTATTGATATTTATGTTAGATTCTATTCGGAATTTTATTCTTCCGGTTAATATTATCATGGTAACAAATGACCCTGCACTTTTTTCAGAATTACTTTCTCTGAGATTTTTCGAATAACAACCACTTACCAATCATTTAAGCCAACGTCCATACAGACAAAAAAATTATTATTCGTATTTATTTTTGGTGCAAGAGATTTGCAGATAGAATTTCCAGGTAACCTTCACATAAATGCAATCCATATGCTGCGATTCACAGTTTCGATTCTCTGAAAACAGAAAATAAAATAAAAGTGAGTGTGGAACACTAAGTACTTATTGCAAAATGCCTTATAGAAGTCAAAATTTAAATTAAATTTCGAGAAATCTCATTAAGTATTTAATATTGTGCGGAAAACGATTTCGAAAAAAAAGAAGAAAAAAGGGAAAAAGACGAGAAAAAGATTGCAACAACATAAAGTCCAAGCTCTAGAAGTTCTTAAAATATATAAACAAAGCCGACGCCAAGCGAGAAATCCCGATTAAATCAAAGACTGTTCTTCTGGAAAATAACATAAAAGGTAAAAAACAATTAAAAAAGGATCAGTCGGCTTGGCCGTCTAAGCCTGTGGGAAATGAAAACATTTCCGCACCAGCCAATACTTATGGTGGTCTTAGGTTTTTTGGAACTTTGGGACCATTTTCTCAGGATGTATTTACTTGTCCTGAAAAAAGAATACCCAGAGGTCTACCTGTTGCAAAAATGAATTTGAAACGATTCGAGACTAGGTCTTAAACTGCAGGTATCCGAAAAATGTTCGAACTTGATAAAAGTTTGGACAAAATATTATCAAGGCCAATATTTGGACCAAAGCGGGTTTTCTGTCCACGAGTTACTGTGCGCTGAAGTTAATCAGACAGATTGGCAGATGGGCACGGCTCCAATTTGAAACGGATTTTGGTAAAAAAAACGTACTTGCGGTCTTTGCGAAATAGAGTTTAAGATTGATCCGCGAACAGGTCGGAACCTGTTCTTAAACCTACGTAATTGATGTCTTGTGGGAATGTAACGAAACAAATGGACCAATATAGTCCACCTTCGAATTTGACGTAAGTTTGGAAGGACTATTGCGATGTGCAAAGATTGGGCCAAATCGAGAACCCCCTTTAAGAGCCATACAGCTTTAGGGCAATTATCTCAGTCAATATGGACTTACACCCGGTAATATGAGCCCTGAAGACTACCTGATGCAAATTTTTCTAAATAATCATAGACATGCCCACAAACTGCACATATGCAAACAATTCTGAAATTCTTTGTGGGAGTTACCCAAAGGAGTGGGCCGATATAATCTATATTCGAACATGATTCAGGTGTGAGACATTTTAGTATGTCACCAATAATTTTTTCAGAGCTTTTGGGCCATTGTTTGTGTAAGAAAGCATGGACATGACCACCAAGAAATGGATATCGCTGTAAACAGAACCACACGAATTATTTTCGGTACAAATTTTCAAACAATTCTCGAATAGCCCTTCAAACTCCACTTAAGCGAAAATGTTGAACTTTTGTCAGGGAGATGTCCAAATAAGTTTTCCAATATATACCTTCTGGCAACTCGATGTTTCCTGCTGGGCAAAGTTTCGGCTATCGCATACCCAATTCGTGAGTTTTCGTGCCCATCATTTACTTTAGATGGCGCGGTAGGACCTTATATCAAGAAGTATGGAGGACCGCGAGCGTGTCAATCAAGACGATCCGTGAAGTATTCTTAGACTGCGCTTGTGCCAAAAATTTTGAAATTTTGTGTGGGTGGTACCCGAAGAAGTGGGCCTATATAGTCAATATTCGAGACTGATGCACGGTGACATCAATCCTTAACCTATAGGAATTTAGACAGTTGCACCATCCTGAACAACAACATAGTTGACGTACTTCCTTTAGCTACCAAAACCTGTTTGATAGGCTTGCTGATCTATGGGTTCCCTCTTATATAGTTGGACTTTTCTCTCTAGATCACGTAGATGCCTCCACGTGAATGTGTTGGGTAGTCCTGTCTGCCATAAGTTGATTGGCACAACAGTCACGGTAAGACCCGATCCAGTAGTGCAACGTTGCCCTACTGAAAGTTCCTGCAATATTGCGGCGTTCTGACAGAATTAAATACTGTTCCATCGCCGTGCACTTATGTTTGTTGCACCACACTGGTGCTGCATAGCTTACCACAGACCACCTATCGCGTGGCCAACAAGATTTCTTTGCCTGCAAGCTAAAGGCTGCCGGCTAGGGATTGGGAACTATGTTCCTACATCTCAGCTTGTCGCATCCTTGTCTGGCTTCAATAGCGGGACCATCCTACCCATTTTCCACACTTCGGGGACGATTGCTGTTGCTAACGACAGCCTGAGAACTTTCGTAAGATACTCACGCCCGGCTCATCGAGCGCTGTTTCAGCATTACCATGGAGATATCGTCAGGACTTGACGTTTTTGTATGATTTAGCGTTTCTGATGGTGTTTGCAACATCATCCATTGTAAATTGTGGTGATTGCTCCTCGGCAGGAAGAAATCTAATGCGACGCAGTACTCTTTTTTCGCCCTGTCAATCTCGGCGTGCTCGATAATTTGAGGTTCTATCTTCCTTTTTCCAGGGTTCGAGGGTAACTTAACCCACAATTCACTAATTCTGGCTCCAATGTTGCAAATTATCTAGTCACTTGTTCCCCATGTGCTCACCTACAAACATATCGACTTCCAGTGTCAGCTCTCTCACTGGGTTGGTTCGTCGAAGCTCATCACCCCCATTTGCTAGCGCCGTCGCATTTGCTGGGAATCTGGTATTCGACCAACTGGTAAATATATAGCGAGCGATTGCAGCTGCGATGTTGTCCCGGAACATCCTTTTTGCTCCCCGAAAATCAAAAGGATTATACAGTTCACAGAAGTGGTGATTTGTGAGCTTTCTGAAACTGTGTCAATTAGGTTTTCGATGATTGATCAAAGTGTGGCATTTAGTGGTGAAGAAGTCGGGCGGTGCTATCAGAGCTATTAATCTGCTCAGTTAACGATATGTCTCTCATTACCTAGTACCGAAGGCCACAACTCATGATGAGCTTTAAAGTCCCCTTAAAACAGTCCGATGTGAACTCCCAAAAGCGGACTAATGTTGGGCTTATAACCTGGAGTACAGCTATTAATCGGCAGGATGTATACGTTAAGCAAATCTACCTCGGCAGTTCCACACCTAGTTGCTACTCCCTACATTCTATGTACGGGCTATTAGAGCTAGGCTGAAGCAAGATAGGTCTGTATTGAACCGACTGGTGCAATAGTAAAGTTATTCCCTCACCACCACTTCTAGAGCTATCCTTCTTCAGTACGTTATAACCATCATAACGCCGTAAGCTGCAGTTGTCCTTGATCTGGTTTTTTTTGTGTCGCCGCAGCCATGATACTCTTCCGACTATTTTCTTGATCTTACATCGGAGTCCATTGCAATTATATTGCAGAAATGATACGTTTCAAGGGATTGGAACAGCAATATGCTGTGTTGCGGTTTTTGTTGGGGGGCTGCAAGGGCATCTCGTATTCTGATGATGGCGATGACTGACTGGGAGCTATGTTCCCACAGCATGTAACAACACAGACCACAGTCCTCACATGGACGAGTCTAGAGCAACCCCTGAGATGCACCCCCTCCCAACAACTATTGCTTCTCTTTTTGAAGTGGCTGCGGATATGACAAACCGGGTTCTTCAAAATTGCTCCTGGGTATTCCTCCATCCCTGCACTAACCAAAAGAATCCGAAGAAGGCATTCCGGGATATACTGCTTCCAACACACAAATACTATAGAAATACAAACACATTCAGATCTTTTCGCAAATAGCTGTGGTTTGGGCATCCAATGTTTGGGTGGGATACCGAAAATGGCGATGTACCGTTATATGGGGGCTATACCAAAACATGGACCTATGTTGATGGTTTTTGTTGGAGATGTTTTGTAACCAGTGAGAACCTCAAACCTCTGGTACTTCGTTAAAAATTGTGGCTAAAATCCTCAAAATAACGAAAATCGGGATGTACTATTATATAGGGCTATACCAAAACATGGATAATATTTTTTTATAATAATGAATATAAATTTTTTGGTCTCAAGGTATCCTAAATGCCAAATTATAGCTTATTTGGTTTGGAAATGTGTCAGGAAACGTCAAAATACCTGAAATCGGGCGGTACCCTTGTATGGGGGCTATACCAAAACGTGGACCGATATAGCCCATCATCGAACTTGACATGCCTGCAAACAAAAGACACAGCTTCCCTAAATTTCAGCTTAATTTCTGTGGATGCAACAGACGGACGGAGTATATACTCATCCAGTTGATATTGGATGATAGGATGTTGTTGTGGCACGACAAAACATTGTACATTACTTTATAACATTTACGTATAGCTTTGTTTCCGTACTTTTAAATAGTAAAATTTGTAAAAGAGAGAACTGTAAAAAATTTTTCTAACAAAAAAGTTTTTTTGAAATAGTTCTGGAAGGGCAAAATGAAAAAAAAAACTGAAACAAATGTCAAAGTCGACGTATCAGCCAATCAGACGACGGCAACCATGTTACTATTTTTTACTCGCCCAAATTTGTCGTGTAAAAAGTTTTTAAAGAGAGCGTCATTCAGCGGCATTTTTGTGTACGGGAACGGTTTTTGATGTAAAATGTTGAAAAGAGGTAAAAAATTTTAAAAACTTTTTAGTTCTGGAACAAAGCTTATATTTGATTCTAAAAATCAAATCATCATACACATATATGCGGGTCTTTAAGGTCTAACAGTGGTGCCATTAGAAGGGTTTGACCTCAAGGTCATTCCATTGTTACGAATATGCTCCTTTTACAATCATTTCAATTTGATTTCGAATACCGGCACAATGCTTCTGATTCTAGGAAAATCATAGAAATGTCATAACCTGCAAAATTCCTAGTATTTCTGTTGCAATCTCCTAAAACCCATTTGAAATGGTTTTCAACACCGGCATCCAAACATAGCTGTACTACAAACTCCATTAAAATCTTATGCTTTAATCTGCTCTGTAATCGATTAAACTGAAATCAAAGGATCCGATTTTGCAACTACCCATAGCTACCAACAGTTGTCAGTCTATGCAGTCTGTCATTAGTGTTGTTTTCGTTGTTGGTTCAGTTGAAATTTTTTAAACATCAACACGTTTGTCCAATGAATGCAGCAGCAACAAGTCGAAAACTGAATGACCGACGACGAATATGCCAGTGGCAACATTGTTGCAACAAAGTTGCAATTTGTTTCTGCTTGTTGTTACCATGACAAGACTGGCTAATCGGACCAGAGGTTTAGTGTTTCTTCCTCATGCTGTGGCAACCAACCAACTACGTTACCATTGATACAAAATGGTAATTTGGATTTTGTGAAATTGTACTTTATCCCTGTCCACATGGCACTTGGACTCTTAGTTGCTGCTTTTTTATTTGTCCCATTAATTTGTGGAATTGTTTGTGGGCAGAACAAAGAGATAACTAAACGATACAAAGGTACTTCAGAGGGAGGAGAGAGAAAGTTGATATTTTTTAATCCTCTATGCCAATGAATGGTAGGTAACTCATGACCCATGGCATTTTGAAAATGTTTTAGTGTTTTTTTCTCATTATATCCTTGTCATTTGTAATAGTCTTTGGTAATTTAGGAGTGATTAAAATTTTGTTGTTGTCTTAGTACTACGAGTAGTTATGACAAGCACAAACAAAATCCTCTTAAGCAAATTACCAAAGATGTTTAGGAAAATGTGTACTGATGTTCGTAAATATATTGCAGAGCAAAATATATTCTCTTATTAAAGTGCAGGGTATCTTGAGACAGGATAAATTCATTTCCCCTGTGTAGATGGAATGTCAAAGTGATTCCAATCCAATTTAACATTGATTTTCTTTGTTAAATCTAATCTTTGTCTTACTACGAGAGCTAATCAAATCCCACGTAGCAAAAATTCAACAGGTGTGTTTGTGTGTGTGTGTATGCGTTGCGTGGAATGTTTACAAGGTCGCTGTGTTGACAATCGACGTCTTTTTTGTTTGTTTGTTTCTTTCATCTTAATTGCCATAGCAAAATTAAACGTGTGGGTTGCATTCGGGTTTTTATAGTTCTTCCCGAGAATACGCTTTGTGTGAAAAATATCACAGAGAGATTAAATTAAAGTTAACCAAATGGAAAACGTGGCAATTGCCATTGGCTTATAGAGACAAATTAAATGTATTTCTTTGTAATTTTGTGTGTGTGGGTTTCAATGACAATGTCAGTAGTTACTGGTAGAAAACACGCCACTGTTGTTACTGCAAATGGAATCAGCAAAAATAAAGGAAGGAAGGAAAAATAATTTTTTGAAGGAAAATCTATTGTTGGAGAGTTATTGTTATTTAAAATCGATATTAATATACAGTCGGAACTTCATGTAACGCAGTTAGGATGACAAATTTCTATGACTCGTAAAAAGAAAAAACCTGATTTCGTATGCACCAAAACGTTATGCGACCATACCATACCATATGATATGTTCACAATTTTTGTTGGAGAAGTTTTGTGACCACCGGTCACCTCAAATGTCAAATTACTGCTAGTTCGGACACAAATTGACTGAAATCAGGACGTTATTTGCAACCTGAACTATTTAATTACAAATAGTTGTGTTATAAAATGTAGGGAAAAATCCCTCAAAATAACTAAAATCAGGAGGTACCGATATATGGAGGTTTTACCAAAACATGAACCCTCTGTTGACAATTTTTAGGTGGAGAAGTTGTGTGACCATTGGGAACATCAAATGCCAAATGTTAGGTGAAAAAAATTAAAAAAAAAAAAAAGTAAAAAAGTATCAGTTGTCATTGCCGACAGAGATATACCCTCAGTGTGGATACCCTCAGTGAATTGGAATACTTTTTTTCCAAAAAAAAAAAAAACTTACCTATTTAGGGGGTTTCAAAACAATATGTATAGGATTAAAGCGCAAAAATTTGCGGGGATATCGATAGATATGGCTTTTTTTAACTGAGTTTCGACAATATTTAGAGTACCCCTTTAACGAATACTTTCAAACTTTTGAGGGGGAGGTATCGGAAGATCCTCTCCTTCCCCCTTCGAATTTCATCTAATAATCGAACAAATATTACGATATCCAAAGTGTGGACGAACGCAGTATTCGGCTCGAGCTCTTCAGTCACTAAATATGGTGCCATAGGGGGTTTTTACAAATTTCGGGCTTTTTTCTCAAGAAGTATGGACTTGCCCTTGAAAAAACTTTTACTCTCGTAATTGAGGCAGAGAATGCAAGTTGCTTCAACAAAAATAAAAGTGATCCGAGAGCTGGTCTTAAAGTGAATTTATCCAAAAATATGTGTGGGAGGTACCCGACGGAGTGGACAATTATAGTCCATATTCGAACCTGACCTATACCTGGTAGATATATCACTCCCATCAAGAGTTATCGTACGCACAATTTTTCCGAACATTTTTGAACTTTTGTGGGGGAGGTACCTGAAGGAGTTGACTGATATGGCTTATCTTCGAATTTAAACTACGTTTGCACAAAATATTATGAAGGCCACCTTTCGGACCGTATCGGCAGATCCGTTCGAGAGTTACTTTACGGTGTCTTAGGGATTTTTTGCACATTTTAGGCTATTTGCTCAGGAAGTATGGTCTTGCCCCTCATAAAACTTGTACCGTTGAATGGGGGGCAGTGAATATAAGTTGTTGCAACAAAAATCAAAGCGATTCGAGAGCAGACTCTAAACTGAACTCGCCCGAAATTTTGTGTGGGAGGCACCCGAAGGAGTGGTCCGATGGAGTCCATATTGAAACCTTATCTCAGTCTGGTACACATTTCACGATGTGCAAAGTATGCACCAAATCGGTTGCTCTTTTCAAGAGTTATCGTGCGCACAAATATTCCGAACATTTTCGAACTTTTTTGGGGAGGTACCTGAAGGAGTACACCGATATGGCCCATCTTCGAACTTAAACTAAGTTTGTCCAAAATATTACGATAGCCTAATGTTGGACCAAATCGGTCCATCCGTTCGAGAGTTATCGTGCGCAGCAGCCAGGCAGACAGACGGACGGACATTGCTAAATCGACTCAAAATTGTCTGCAAACATATTTCGTCCAAAGATACTTGGGGTCTAAAACCATTATTTCTATGAGGCACATTCTGCCCGCATGAAAATGTATATGCCCTTTCTAGCCTAAAGCCTGAGGGTATAAAAAATATTGAAAGTACTAAAATGCTGAGGAAACGCTATGTGAGGGAACGTGGACCGATATAGCCCATATTCGAACTTGACCTGCCTACAGACAAAAAAAACTCGGGTGCAAAAATATTGCATTCTAGCTCCATTATTGTGGCCGCAAGAGTGTTTACAACAAACGGACATTGCTATATCGACTCAGAATTTTACCTTGATATAAATACCCTCAGCCTATGACAATAACAACAAGTAATAACGGCGGTGACTATACCGACAAATCTAGAGGGAAAAGTTGAATGCCACCAATGAAGACTAAATACCAAATCTCAACCATTTCGGTGGAATACACTGTGCAACATTTTTAAGGTGATCTTGTGCAAACAATTCGAACAGAGGATTTTTTGAAAGTACAGGCCCAAACGACAAGGAACCCTAGTTGGGTTTTGTTGTGTCAGATCCAGCACGGATTTTATGGCCCCATCTAAACATGGTTAAATATTGAGTTTTTAAAGAAATTCGAGGCTATATCTCTGAAACTAATGCGAATCGTCTTCTGACTTCTGGAGAATATTTGTAGATAAGGACAAGAATAAAATATTTGGAGAAATAATGAACTCGAAAAACCACATTTATTGTCTCAAATTTCACAATATACGCAAAAATGCCACAATTTTTATACACTTCGCACCGTATCTCCAAAACCGTTAATTTTTTCTGAATAGTTTCTTTTGGAAAAATATTCCCTGGAATGTAATACACAACTCTTCAGATCATGTCATTGTTGTAAAATGCCTCTATTCCGTTGTTTTCAGTACATTTTTCAACGACGATTTAATCAAAATGTCAATAATGTAGTGAAATCCGAAATGCGAGAATAAACTGTTGGTGTGAACTGTATTTGAAATACGTGTTGAAAAAGATATGATGCAAAATACCGCTGAAACTATATGAACTAAGCATTTTAGAGTTTCAGAATGTTCTAAAGAATTGTTGAGAACTTTATTTGGAAGATTTTTGCGAAAGGTTACTTGGTTCAACTCCCAATAGTTTAGCCGATACTAACAAGAATTTCAGCAATTATATACAATTTTCTATATTTTATAGATTTTGATGCCTTAGATGGAGTTTTTCTTGTGTGGTTTTTTCTAAAGATAAGTTCTACCAGTTTAGGGCTACAATATTGCTAAAGACAGCAAGGCCAAATTCCTATTCGTTTCTGAGATAAAGGCCTGATACATGCAAAAAAGTGTAGATTTAGCCCGGTTTAGATGAGGTCATAAAATCCGAACTGGATCTGACAGGACAAAACCCTACCAGGGTTTTTGTAGTCTAAATATGTATTTTCAAAAAATGCATACTAGAAGTTGTTTGCATTTTCAGTGTTGCATAGTGATATTGATGCCACAACCTTCAAAATACCGAAAACTGGGATGTGCCGTTCTATGGGGGCTATATGAATGCATGGACCTATACCGACAAATTGCATATGAAACCCAAATACCAAATTGCAGCCATTTCGGTGGAATATTGAGGCCAAAACCATCAAAATACCGAAAACTGGGATGTGCCGTTCTATGGGGGCTATATGAATGCATGGACCTATACCGACAAATTGCATATGAAACCCAAATACCAAATTGCAGCCATTTCGGTGGAATATTGAGGCCAAAACCTTCAAAATACCGGAAATAGGGAGATACCGTTTTATGGGGGCTATACTATCGCGTGAACCTGAACGGAACTTCGAAGACCAAATACCAAATTTCAGCTATTTCGGTGGAATATTGAAGCCACAACTTTCAAAATACCCGAAATAGGCGTGGACCTGTACCGAAAAGTTTCTGGGGTAAAGTTTTATACCCACAACGAAGACTAAATACCAAATTTCAACCATTTCTGAGAAATATTGAGGCCATAACCTTCAAAACACCGAAAATCGGGAGGTACGTTCTATGGGGACCATATGAAGGCGTTGTCCTATTCCAACAAATTTCATATGGAATGTTGAATACAACAAATGAAGACGAAATACCAAAATCTCAGCCATTTCAGTGGATTATAGAGGCCACAACCTTCAAAACACCGAAAATTAGGAGGTACCGCTCTATGAAGGGCAATATGAAGGCGTGGACCTATACAGACAAATTTCTATGGGAAAGTTTTATACCCCCAACGAAGACTAAGTACCAAATCTCAGACATTTCGGTGTGATAATGAGGCTATAATCTTCAAAATACCGAAAATCGGGTGGTACCGTTCTAGGGGGTCTCTTTCAAAGCATGGACCGAAAAAGCCGACTTGCAATACCAAACATCCTAGGAGTAATAGAAACCTCTATACCGAATCGCAAAGCTCTATCTTAAAAATTGCGAGCTGTATCTTGATTTCGAAAGACAGACGGCCGTGGAAAATGAATGACAAATTTAATTATACCCTCCATATTATGGAGGAGGGTATAAATAACTGGAGTGGTAGACCTAAATGCACTATGAATAGCATTTTCGTAGGCGTCACAATAAGTTTTGAGAGTTTCCTGCCTAAATGTATGTATGAAATATGGAGAATACATTTATAGCGTTGTAACAAAGACTACTAAACATGTTAGTGCGAGAGGTGTTTGAAGGAATGGTCCTAAATATTAGCACATTTCGAGAAACTAATCTTAGTAAAAATTGGTTTCCCATAGGTTTACAATGGCTACCCGCTATTAAAAATTTAACACGGTCCGTGAAGTGATCTTATTGCAAACCAGACATTTTCTAATAAGAGTATGGACATTTGTCATTTCGCGTAGAGGAGGAGTGGACCCCCTTTTAAAACTAACCTATGTATGTACAAACATCTAACATCTAAATTTATCGATTAATTTCTAATTAAATTTTTTGTATAAATTTGCAATGCATTTTTTTAAATAAAAATAATTTCATAAATTCCAAAACACACAAATTACCAATATTCAGACTTTCATCTTCTGGGAATACTCAACACAAATCAATTATTGACATGCCATCTGATAGGTGTTTCTTTAATAACATTAGGTATAAATTAATCAATGTAACTTTCACTCAAGATTTATCACTTTCTTCGTTTTTAATATTCCTTGGAGTCATGTTTTGCTAAGAAACACCAACAAAACACATCAATCATTGCTAAATCATGCTAATCAAATATAATTATTTATGGCATGTTTAGAATGTACAAACACACACACACAAAATGTAATTTGCCATCTGCATACAGCTGTCAATGAGCGGATTAGAGAATTGTTCTTAACTATCATCTTAATCAAACAAATGAATTTTATGAATGGAAATCTCTAGGATTAGTATTTAGATTTGTAATGAATTCTAAGGCATGTACGAGAATCGTTTTGAAAATTTTATCGGTGGTCTTTCTCACAAGGATATAATTTAGACACCCTCAGCCTTTAAAAAAGCCTTCTAAAAAGTTACTCATTGAAATAATGGTTTTAGACAAAATCTATTTCAAACCATCTGATATATATATTTATCCAAACTTTTCCTAAAGTGCATAAAAAAATTATTTAAAAACCCACTTTTTTTATACTCAATGACTGGTCCTAAAATCTTTAAAAAATCCACGTTTTTTAGTCTCAATGACTGGCCCTAAAAATCTTTAAAAAATCCACGTTTTTTAGTCTCAATGACTGGCCCTAAAAATCTTTAAAAAATCCACGTTTTTTAAACTCAATGACTGGTCCTAAAATCTTTAAAAAATCCACGTTTTTTAGTCTCAATGACTGGCCCTAAATTTCTTTAAAAAATCCTCGTTTTTTAAACTCAATGACTGGCCCTAAATTTCTTAAAAAATCCACGTTTTTTAGTCTTAATGACATTCTTTAAAAAATCCACATTTATTAGCC
The DNA here is from genome assembly GCF_047663935.1 of Musca autumnalis. Classification (NCBI taxonomy): domain Eukaryota; kingdom Metazoa; phylum Arthropoda; class Insecta; order Diptera; family Muscidae; genus Musca; species Musca autumnalis. The sequence goes on along the minus strand of NW_027411977.1, from coordinate 65,363,016 downwards.
TCACTGACGGTCCCTAAAATTCTTTAAAAATTCCACGTTTATTAGCCTCAATGACTGTCCCTAAAATTCTTTGAAAAGTCCACGTTTATTTGGCTCAATGACTGTCCCTAAAATTCTTTAAAAAATCCACGTTTATTTGGCTCAATGACTGTCCCTAAAATTCTTTGAAAAGTCCACGTTTATTTGGCTCAATGACTGTCCCTAAAATTCTTTAAAAAATCCACGTTTATTTGGCTCAATGACTGTCCCTAAAATTCTTTAAAAAATCCACGTTTATTTGGCTCAATGACTGTCCCTAAAATTCTTTAAAAAATCCACGTTTATTAGCCTCAATGACTGGCCCTAAATTTCTTTAAAAAATCCACGTTTATTAGCCTCAATGACTGGCCCTAAATTTCTTTAAAAAATCCACGTTTATTGGCCTCAATGGCTGTCCCTAAATTTCTTTAAAAATTCCGCGTTTATTGGCCTCAAAGACTGTCCCTAAAATTCTTTAAAAAATCCACGTTTATTTGGCTCAATGACTGTCCCTAAAATTCTTTAAAAAATCCACGTTTATTAGCCTCAAAGACTGTCCCTAAAATTCTTTAAAAACTCCACGTTTATTTGGCTCAATGACTGTCCCTAAAATTCTTTAAAAAATCCACGTTTATTTGCCTCAATGACTGTCCCTAAAATTCTTTAAAAAATCCACGTTTATTTGCCTCAATGACTGTCCCTATAATTCTTTAAAAAATCCACGTTTATTTGGCTCAATGACTGTCCCTAAAATTCTTTAAAAAATCCACGTCTATTAGCCTCAATGACTGTCCCTAAAATTCTTTAAAAACTCCACGTTTATTTGGCTCAATGACTGTCCCTAAAATTCTTTAAAAAATCCACGTTTATTTGGCTCAATGACTGTCCCTAAAATTCTTTAAAAAATCCACGTTTATTTGGCTCAATGACTGTCCCCAAAAATTCTTTAAAAAATCCACGTTTATTTGGCTCAATGACTGTCCCTAAAATTCTTTAAAAAATCCACGTTTATTTGGCTCAATAACTGGCCTTAAAATTCTTTAAAAAATCCACGTTTATTGGCCTCAATGACTGTCCGTAAATTTCTTTAAAAAATCCACGTTTATTAGCCTCAATGACTGGCCCTAAATGTCTTTCAAAAAATCCACGTTTATTAGCCTCAATGACTGTCCCTAAAATTCTTTAAAAAATCCACGTTTATTGGCCTAAATGACTGTCCCTACAATTCTTTTAAAAATCCACGTTTATTGGCCTAAATGACTGTCCCTACAATTCTTTTAAAAATCCACGTTTATTTGACTCAATGACTGCCCCTAGAATTCTTTAAAAAATCCACGTTTATTTGGCTCAATGACTGTCCCTAAAATTCTTTAAAAAATCCACGTTTATTTGGCTCAATGACTGTCCCTAAAATTCTTTAAAAAATCCACGTTTATTTGGCTCAATGACTGTCTCTAAAATTCTTTAAAAAATCCACGTTTATTTGGCTCAATGACTGTCCCCAAAAATTCTTTAAAAATCCACGTTTATTTGGCTCAATGACTGTCCCTAAAATTCTTTAAAAAATCCACGTTTATTTGGCTCAATGACTGTCCCTAAAATTCTTTAAAAAATCCACGTTTTTTTGGCTCAATGACTGTCCCTAAAATTCTTTAAAAAATCCACGTTTATTTGGCTCAATGACTGTCAATAAAATTCTTTAAAAAATCCACGTTTTTTTGGCTCAATGACTGTCCCTAAAATTCTCTAAAAAATCCACGTTTATTGGCCTCAATGACTGTCCCTAAAATTCTTTAAAAAATCCACGTTTATTGGCCTAAATGACTGTCCCTACAATTCTTTTAAAAATCCACGTTTATTGGCCTAAATGACTGTCCCTAGAATTCTTTTAAAAATCCACGTTTATTTGACTCAATGACTGTCCCTAGAATTCTTTAAAAAATCCACGTTTATTTGGCTCAATGACTGTCCCTAGAATTCTTTAAAAAATCCACGTTTATTTGGCTCAATGACTGTCCCTAAAATTCTTTAAAAAATCCACGTTTATTTGGCTCAATGACTGTCCCTAAAATTCTTTAAAAAATCCACGTTTATTTGGCTCAATGACTGTCCTTAAAATTCTTTAAAAAATCCACGTTTATTTGGCTCAATGACTGTCCCTAAAATTCTTTAAAAAATCCACGTTGATTTGGCTCAATGACTGTCCCTAAAATTCTTTAAAAAATCCACGTTTATTTGGCTCAATGACTGTCCCTAAAATTCTTTAAAAAATCCACGTTTATTTGGCTCAATGACTGTCCCTAAAATTCTTTAAAAAATCCACGTTTTTTTGGCTCAATGACTGTCCCTAAAATTCTTTAAAAAATCCACGTTTATTTGGCTCAATGACTGTCCCTAAAATTCTTTAAAAAATCCACGTTTATTTGGCTCAATGACTGTCCCTAAAATTCTTTAAAAAATCCACGTTTATTTGGCTCAATGACTGTCCCTAAAATTCTTTAAAAAATCCACGTTTATTTGGCTCAATGACTGTCCCTAAAATTCTTTAAAAAATCCACGTTTATTTGGCTCAATGACTGTCCCTAAAATTCTTTAAAAAATCCACGTTTATTTGGCTCAATGACTGTCCCTAAAATTCTTTAAAAAATCCACGTTTATTTGGCTCAATGACTGTCCCTAAAATTCTTTAAAAAATCCACGTTTATTTGGCTCAATGACTGTCCCTAAAATTCTTTAAAAAATCCACGTTTATTTGGCTCAATGACTGTCCCTAAAATTCTTTAAAAAATCCACGTTGATTTGGCTCAATGACTGTCCCCAAAAATTCTTTAAAAATCCACGTTTATTTGGCTCAATGACTGTCCCTAAAATTCTTTAAAAAATCCACGTTTATTTGGCTCAATGACTGTCCCTAAAATTCTTTAAAAAATCCACGTTTTTTTGGCTCAATGACTGTCCCTAAAATTCTTTAAAAAATCCACGTTTATTTGGCTCAATGACTGTCCCTAAAATTCTTTAAAAAATCCACGTTTATTTGGCTCAATGACTGTCCCTAAAATTCTTTAAAAAATCCACGTTTATTTGGCTCAATGACTGTCCCTAAAATTCTTTAAAAAATCCACGTTTATTTGGCTCAATGACTGTCCCTAAAATTCTTTAAAAAATCCACGTTTATTTGGCTCAATGACTGTCCCTAAAATTCTTTAAAAAATCCACGTTTATTTGGCTCAATGACTGTCCCTAAAATTCTTTAAAAAATCCACGTTTATTTGGCTCAATGACTGTCCCTAAAATTCTTTAAAAAATCCACGTTTATTTGGCTCAATGACTGTCCCTAAAATTCTTTAAAAAATCCACGTTTATTTGGCTCAATGACTGTCCCTAAAATTCTTTAAAAAATCCACGTTTATTTGGCGCAATGACTGTCCCTAAAATTCTTTAAAAAATCCACGTTTATTTGGCTCAATGACTGTCCCTAAAATTCTTTAAAAAATCCACGTTTATTTGGCTCAATGACTGTCCCTAAAATTCTTTAAAAAATCCACGTTTATTTGGCTCAATGACTGTCCCTAAAATTCTTTAAAAAATCCACGTTTATTTGGCTCAATGACTGTCCCTAAAATTCTTTAAAAAATCCACGTTTATTTGGCTCAATGACTGTCCCTAAAATTCTTTAAAAAACCCACGTTTATTTGGCTCAATGACTGTCCCTAAAATTCTTTAAAAAATCCACGTTTATTTGGCTCAATGACTGTCCCTAAAATTCTTTAAAAAATCCACGTTTATTTGGCTCAATGACTGTCCCTAAAATTCTTTAAAAAATCCACGTTTATTTGGCTCAATGACTGTCCCTAAAATTCTTTAAAAAATCCACGTTTATTTGGCTCAATGACTGTCCCTAAAATTCTTTAAAAAACCCACGTTTATTTGGCTCAATGACTGTCCCTAAAATTCTTTAAAAAATCCACGTTTATTTGGCTCAATGACTGTCCCTAAAATTCTTTAAAAAATCCACGTTTATTTGGCTCAATGACTGTCCCTAAAATTCTTTAAAAAATCCACGTTTATTTGGCTCAATGACTGTCCCTAAAATTCTTTAAAAAATCCACGTTTATTTGGCTCAATGACTGTCCCTAAAATTCTTTAAAAAATCCACGTTTATTTGGCTCAATGACTGTCCCTAAAATTCTTTAAAAAATCCACGTTTATTTGGCTCAATGACTGTCCCTAAAATTCTTTAAAAAATCCACGTTTATTTGGCTCAATGACTGTCCCTAAAATTCTTTAAAAAATCCACGTTTATTTGGCTCAATGACTGTCCCTAAAATTCTTTAAAAAATCCACGTTTATTTGGCTCAATGACTGTCCCTAAAATTCTTTAAAAAATCCACGTTTATTTGGCTCAATGACTGTCCCTAAAATTCTTTAAAAAATCCACGTTTATTTGGCTCAATGACTGTCCCTAAAATTCTTTAAAAAATCCACGTTTATTTGGCTCAATGACTGTCCCTAAAATTCTTTAAAAAATCCACGTTTATTTGGCTCAATGACTGTCCCTAAAATTCTTTAAAAAATCCACGTTTATTTGGCTCAATGACTGTCCCTAAAATTCTTTAAAAAATCCACGTTTATTTGGCTCAATGACTGTCCCTAAAATTCTTTAAAAAATCCACGTTTATTTGGCTCAATGACTGTCCCTAAAATTCTTTAAAAAATCCACGTTTATTTGGCTCAATGACTGTCCCTAAAATTCTTTAAAAAATCCACGTTTATTTGGCTCAATGACTGTCCCTAAAATTCTTTAAAAAATCCACGTTTATTTGGCTCAATGACTGTCCCTAAAATTCTTTAAAAAATCCACGTTTATTTGGCTCAATGACTGTCCCTAAAATTCTTTAAAAAATCCACGTTTATTTGGCTCAATGACTGTCCCTAAAATTCTTTAAAAAATCCACGTTTATTTGGCTCAATGACTGTCCCTAAAATTCTTTAAAAAATCCACGTTTATTTGGCTCAATGACTGTCCCTAAAATTCTTTAAAAAATCCACGTTTATTTGGCTCAATGACTGTCCCTAAAATTCTTTAAAAAATCCACGTTTATTTGGCTCAATGACTGTCCCTAAAATTCTTTAAAAAATCCACGTTTATTTGGCTCAATGACTGTCCCTAAAATTCTTTAAAAAATCCACGTTTATTTGGCTCAATGACTGTCCCTAAAATTCTTTAAAAAATCCACGTTTATTTGGCTCAATGACTGTCCCTAAAATTCTTTAAAAAATCCACGTTTATTTGGCTCAATGACTGTCCCTAAAATTCTTTAAAAAATCCACGTTTATTTGGCTCAATGACTGTCCCTAAAATTCTTTAAAAAATCCACGTTTATTTGGCTCAATGACTGTCCCTAAAATTCTTTAAAAAATCCACGTTTATTTGGCTCAATGACTGTCCCTAAAATTCTTTAAAAAATCCACGTTTATTTGGCTCAATGACTGTCCCTAAAATTCTTTAAAAAATCCACGTTTATTTGGCTCAATGACTGTCCCTAAAATTCTTTAAAAAATCCACGTTTATTTGGCTCAATGACTGTCCCTAAAATTCTTTAAAAAATCCACGTTTATTTGGCTCAATGACTGTCCCTAAAATTCTTTAAAAAATCCACGTTTATTTGGCTCAATGACTGTCCCTAAAATTCTTTAAAAAATCCACGTTTATTTGGCTCAATGACTGTCCCTAAAATTCTTTAAAAAATCCACGTTTATTTGGCTCAATGACTGTCCCTAATTTTTTTTTTAAAAAATCCACGTTTATTAGCCTGAATGACAGTCCCTAAAATTCTTTAAAAAATCCACGTTTATTAGCCTCAATGACGGTCTCTAAAATTCTTTAAAAATCCACGTTTATTAGACTCAATGACTGGCCCTATAAATCTTTAAAAATCCACGTTAATTAGTTATAATGACTGGCCCTAAAATTCTTTAAAAATCCACGTTTATTAGTTATAATGACAGTCCCTAAAATTCCTTAAAAAATCCACGTTTTTAGCCTGAATGACAGTCCCTAAAATTCTTTAAAAAATCCACGTTTATTAGACTGAATGACAGTCCCTAAAATTCTTAAAAAAATCCACGTTTATTAGCCTGAATGACAGTCCTTAAAATTCTTTAAAAAATCCACGTTTATTAGCCTGAATGACAGTCCCTAAAATTCTTTAAAAAAAAATCCACGTTTATTAGCCTGAATGACAGTCCCTAAAATTCTTAAAAAAATCCACGTTTATTATCCTGAATGACAGTCCCTAAAATTCTTTAAAAAATCCACGTTTATTAGCCTCAATGACTGTCCTTAAAATTCTTTAAAAAATCCACGTTTATTAGCCTCAATGACTGTCCTTAAAATTCTTTAAAAAATCCACGTTTATTAGCCTCAATGACTGTCCTTAAAATTCTTTAAAAAATCCATGTTTATTAGACTGAATGACTGGCCCTAAAATTCTTTAAAAATTTCACGTTTATAACCTTTAGTGACTGGCCCTTTTAAAAAAGTCCACGTTTATTAGCCTCAATGACATGGCCCTAAAACTCTTTTAAAGATCCACGCTTTAAGCCCCAATGACTGGTTCTAAAATTCCTTAAAAAATCCACGTTTATCAGCCTCACTGACTGTCCCTAAAATTCTTTAAACAAATCCAAGTTTGTCAGCCTCAATGAATGTCCCCAAAATTCTTTAAAAAATCCACGTTTGTTGGCCTCAATGACTGTCCCTAAAATTCTTTAAAAAAATCCATGTTGATTTGGCTCAATGACTGTCCCCAAAAATTCTTTAAAAATCCACGTTTATTTGGCTCAATGACTGTCCCTAAAATTCTTTAAACAAATCCAAGTTTGTCAGCCTCACTGACTGGCCCTAAAATTCTTAAAAAATCCAATTTTGTCAGCCTCAATGAGTGGCCCTAAAATTCTTTAAAAAATCAACGTTTATTACCATCAATGACTGTCTCTAAAATTCTTTAAAAAATCCACGTTTATTAGCCTCAATGACGGTCCCTAAAATTCTCTAAAAATCCACTTTTATTAGGCTCAATGACGGTCCCCAAATTCTTTAAAAAAATCAACGTTTATAAAACTCCTTCGATGTTCCCGAAATTCCTTGTTTTAGAATATTTAATCTAAAATAATTTCATTGAAGTAACAGATCCACCTGTAAATTTTTAATACTTACGTATTTCATCCGCCATTACGAATGTTTTAAGTACTCATTCGACTTTGACTTTTATTTGACCATTTATTTTTGAGAATACCCAAAGGTATTGCAACCAAATGTAAATATTCCCCCACATTCATATTTAATATTCTTTAATCCGCAAAGTGAACACATTTTCCACTTTTCACCATTCATGCCCGGCCAACAGAGTACAATTCACTTAACAATTATGCAATCTTAAAGTCTTTAAACGGAAAAACCCAGTAACACCACCGCGGCGCTAATATAGAACATCTGTGCGAAAGTCACTGGGAAAAAAACCGAAAAGCAACACAACTAAATTCGTTTTTTGAACTAGTTTCAAAACAAACTTGGTTGGTACTGTTACTCGAGTTGGTGGCCAACGAAAAGGAAACAAAATACCGAACAACTTTACTGTCAATACGCCAAAAAAGCAAAAAAAAAACAAATACGAAGCAAAAACTGCTATGCACTAGGAAAGAAACTTTATTTTGCATTTTGAACAAGTTTGGCGCAACAACAGCGCCACCACCACAACTCAACTCAAATGCTGTACATTTCATATTGGAGTTTTCCCACGCCACACTATTTAGCCATGGACTTAGCCTGCTGCTGCCAACCAACCCATATAACGGCAATGACGATGTATGGCTTAACCGCTGCACTCCTTCTCAACTTGTTGCATACTAATGTCGATGATCATGATGCGGAATGATGATTATGATGATGACAACGACGTTCTAGCCAAAGTTGGTGGTGCTGGTGCGGGTCCGGATTGTTGTTAGTTTTGTTTTTGTGTGGCAAAACTACTACTTGGGAATGTTGTTGGTGTTGTTTTGTGGATATGAATTTCCTCACCAAAAAACAATAAACAAGTGTATATCGTCGTATCGCCAACAAACAGAAAACAGACACCCAGTAGGCTACAACCAAACTCCTCTTGCAAGAATATAGAGCTCTTAAAGTAATCATCACAAAAAATACTGAGTCTGTATGAGAATAGGAAAAGAAACAAACAAAAACAAATACAATACGAATTTCAAATTGGAATAGGAATACGACTGACTATATCATACAACTGTGGCAACAAACAACAATTCAGCAATAAAATAAATAACTACAAAAAAAAACTAGGAAAAACTTAAAATGTAGAATGTTTAGTCTGTTAAAGTTACCGTTGTTTGGCTTGTTCACGCTGTGTTCTTGTTTTTTTTTTCGGGGTAAAGTTTTATGGATCGCTTGCAGCCACAGACTGTGGCATAAAGTTGATTGTCATAGCATTCCTAACTTTATAATCTGAACTATTTTCTTAAGCAGGTTTATTCAAGTATTTTTAGAACAGAATTTGAAAGGAGTTCAATATAGTATATGAAAGTATGTATTTTAAAGAAATCTAGAAACTTTTATCGAAAACTTGCACTTGTTTTACCACAACGATGCTAATAATTTTGCGTTGTAAAAAAATAATAATAATAACATAAACTCGATTTTTTTAAACATGCATTAGTAACTGTGTTAAATATATTTCAAAATAAAACATTATTTTGCTCTCTCAAGCTAGAAAAATTGCAGAAAGTTATCGAACAACATTTTGTAAAAGCTTGCAAGAAAGTCAGCCGTTTCCGAAAATGTATGAAATACGTTTTTGTTGTCTTTAAAAAATCCACGTTTATTAGCCTGAATGAGTGGCCCAAAAATTCTTTAAAAAATCCACGTTTATTAGCCTGAATGAGTGGCCCAAAAATTCTTTAAAAAATCCACGTTTATTAGCCTGAATGAGTGGCCCAAAAATTCTTTAAAAAATCCACGTTTATTAGCCTGAATGAGTGGCCCAAAAATTCTTTAAAAAATCCACGTTTATTAGCCTGAATGAGTGGCCCAAAAATTCTTTAAAAAATCCACGTTTATTAGCCTGAATGAGTGGCCCAAAAATTCTTTAAAAAATCCACGTTTATTAGCCTGAATGAGTGGCCCAAAAATTCTTTAAAAAATCCACGTTTATTAGCCTGAATGACTGGCCCAAAAATTCTTTAAAAAACCCACGTTTATTAGCCTGAATGACTGGCCCAAAAATTCTTTAAAAAATCCACGTTTATTAGCCTGAATTAGTGGCCCGAAAATTCTTGAAAAACTGCATGTTTATTAGCCTTAAATAGTGGCCCAAAAATTCTTTAAAAACTCCATGTTTATTAGCCTTAAAGAGTGGCCCAAAAATTCTTTAAAAGATCCACGTTTATTAGCCTTAAAGAGTGGACCAAAAATTCTTTAAAAACTCCATGTTTATTAGCCTTAATGAGTGGCCCAAAAATTCTTTAAAAAATCCACGTTTATTAGCCTTAAAGAGTGGCCCAAAAATTCTTTAAAAAATCCGCGTTTATTAGCCTTAATGAGTGGCCCAAAAATTCTTTAAAAAATCCACGTTTATTAGCCTTAATGAGTAGCCCAAAGATTCTTTAAAAAATTAACGTTTATTAGCCTTAATGAGTGGCCCAAAGATTCTTTAAAAATCCACGTTTATTAGCCTTAATGAGTGGCCCAAAGATTCTTTAAAAATCCACGTTTATTAGCCTTAATGAGTGGCCCAAAAATTCTTTAAAAAATCCACGTTTATTTTCCTTAATGAGTGGCCCAAAAATTCTTTAAAAAATTCACGTTTATTAGCCTTAATGAGTGGCCCAAAAATTCTTTAAAAAATTCACGTTTATTACCCTTAATGAGTGAGGCCCAAAAATTCTTTAAAAATCCACGTTTATTAGCCTGAATGACTGGCCCAAAAATTCTTTAAAAAATCCACGTTTATTAGCCTGAATGACTGGCCCAAAAATTCTTTAAAAAAACCACGTATATTAGCCTGAGTGACTGGCCCAAAAATTCTTTAAAAAATCCACGTTTATTAGCCTGAGTGACTGGCCCAAAAATTCTTTAAAAAATCCACGTTTATTAGCCTGAGTGACTGGCCCAAAAATTCTTTAAAAAATCCACGTTTATTAGCCTGAGTGACTGGCCCAAAAATTCTTTAAAAAATCCACGTTTATTAGCCTGAGTGACTGGCCCAAAAATTCTTTAAAAAATCCACGTTTATTAGCCTGAGTGACTGGCCCAAAAATTCTTTAAAAAATCCACGTTTATTAGCCTGAGTGACTGGCCCAAAAATTCTTTAAAAAATCCACGTTTATTAGCCTGAGTGATTGGCCCAAAAATTCTTTAAAAAATCCACGTATATTAGCCTGAGTGACTGGCCCAAAAATTCTTTAAAAAATCCACGTTTATTAGCCTGAATGACTGGCCCAAAAATTCTTTAAAAAATCCACGTTTATTAGCCTGAGTGACTGGCCCAAAAATTATTTAAAAAATCTACGTTTATTAGCCTAAATAACTGGTTCTAAAATTCTTTTAAAACATCAACGTTTATTAGCCTGAAAGAATGTCTCAAAAAAGTCCACGTTTACTCGCCTGAATGACTGGTTCTAAAATTCTTTAAAAAAATCCATGTGTATCAGCCTGAAAGACTGCCCCAAACATTCTTTATAAAATCCACGTTATTAGCCTGAATGACTGGCCCAAAATTTCTTTAAAAAATCCAAGTTTATTAGTCTCAATATCTGTCCCTGAAATTTTTTAAAAATTCACGCTTATTAGCCTCTATGACTGTCCCTAAAATTTGTTAAAAAATCCATCCAATGCTAATTTTTTTGCACCCGATAGTCTTTTTCCTTTCGATTTTCGGGATTTTTACGATTTAGCTACATTTTTTGACGAAACTACCTGTAATTTGACATTCGAATTTTCCAGTCACAAAACTTCTCCACCAAAAATTGACAACAAAGGTGCATATTTTGGTATAGCCAACATATAACGGTACCTTCCGATTTTAAGAATCTTGGAGATATTAGCTACATGTTTTGACCGAAGTGCCTATTTTTAAGTTATTATCTACATTCTCGGGTAAGATTGGATGTCAAGTGGCATTTATTGTTCCCAGTTCCCACATAACGTTACCTCCCAATTTATGAAAATCGACTCTGAATATAGTCTAATCACCTTTAACACACATATGTTGTTCAAAATCATTTTAACCGCAAATTTGTTGCCATTGTTGCAACTTGTCTTTCGTACGTATAGTTTGTTTTGTTTTTAGTTCCCATAGAATATCAATACTTATGCATAATATGCTTAAACGTAATACGAGTTTTATTATCCAAACATAAGAGTCTTAATCAGGGACGTACGCAGGATTTCATTTCGGAGAGGGCCCAATTTGACCAAAAATCATGAAAATTTTAAATGTTATGTAGCGCTACGTAATTCTATTTTACTCGTAGAGGTTGTTGTTAGTTGTTTTCATGCGCTGCAGCCTGCCAGACAAAAGATATACAGACTGGCGGACTGTGCTAAGTAATTCCAGTTTGTCTGTAACGCATTTCTTCCAAATATATGTGGAGTCTAAAATCAATATTTCGAAAGTGTATATGATCTCGAAACCCTTCTGCGTACGTCCCTGGTCTTAATTAACAATACGTTTTATTTATATATTTTTTTGTTTAACTGAAATAAACTGAAAATTTTCTCACAGCCATTGATTTTTGGAATTAAGTATTTGTTTTTAGAAAAATTATTTATCAATTGTTTAACAACGAAATTGTTTAGTGCCAAATTGCGTGATTGCAAATTACCACCACTTTGTTAAATGTTTTAAATTTTCTTATTATAAAATGTCCGGAAAACTGTTGCTGCTTTTAAGATCAGGTTTTTTTGGCTACGCACAGTTGCCACCAAATTTTTTATGGAAACTACAAAGTGGTGGAAAACTTATTGAATTAAGATTAGTTGATAAGTATTAACTCGAAAGCAAGCTCACTAATGTTAGGACCACAGTGTCCCGAAAACAAAAAAAAATACAACATCTTAATGAAATATAAAATATTCTAAACTAAAATGGAAAAAAACTAGTTTTCTTTTCGTATCCACAATTTTAGGTGGAGAAGTTTTTTGATCACGTATAATCACAACAAGTACTAATATCGAAATTAGGTCAAAAATGTGCACGATAACTGTCAAAGGAAGTAACCGAATTGGTCATAACTTTGTTGAAAATTGCAATGAAAATCACTGTGTTTTTTGTTGATTTTTTAGGAGATGCATAATAACACTGTGATACAAAAGTGGACAAAATTTTTTTGCAGGATTTCTGATGCACAAATTCGGTTTTGTGGGAGTCCATAGAAGACGAAAATACCTTTGGTTTCTTTGGGTCACTTCGGGTTTTGATTTTATAACGGTAAATGTAGTGAAAAATGGGCTTTCTTGGATTTTCAAATTTAAACGGACATTGCTTCTTTTTTCCACAACCGATTTGCACACACTGTTTTTCATTATAAAGGGGAGAGTAATGCCTTTCGAACAAGCCATAGATTTTAAAAATAGCTAAGTAATAGTGGTTTAAGTGTGACAAAAACGCATTAAAAAACAGTAAAATGTTTTTCCTTGTGCTCTAGGCTGCGTAAACGACACCTAACAGTACAATTATTTACTGTTAGCAAGTAGGAAATTTAGTTGGCTTTCCAAAATGGGAAAAACCAACGAAATCTGTTGAAAAATTAATGTGTTATGGCATTTTTTGTGTTTCAATATTTTGGTTTTTTTCATATTTTCCTTTATAAAAGATGGGTATCTTAGCATGTATGATTCTAATTGTGATTATCCTGCTTAACAATTACGCACAAGGTATCAATGTTTTATAAAGGAAAATATGAAAAAAAACCAAAAAGTTGAAACACAAAAAATCCCATAACGTATTCATTTTTCAACGGTTTTTGTTGGTTTTTCTCATCTTGGAAAGCCAACTAAATTTCCTACTTGCTAACAGTAAATAATTGTACTGTTAGTTGTCGTTTACGCAGCCTAGAGCACAAGGAAAAACATTTTACTGTTTTTTAATGCGTTTTTGTCACACTTAAACCACTATTAATTAGCCATTTGTTAACCAATTTTAAATATCTATGGCTTGTTCGAAAGGCATTACTCTCCCCTTTATAACGAAAAACAGTGTGTGCAAATCGGTTGTGGAAAAAAGAAGTAATGTCCGTTTAAAGTTGAAAATCCAAGAAACCCCATTTTTCACTACATTTACCGTTATAAAATGAAAACCCGAAGTGACCCAAAGAAACCAAAGGTATTTTCGTCTTCTCTGGACTCCCACAAAAACGAATTTATGCATTAGAACCCCTGCAAATTTTCACTGTAGCACAGTGTAATTAACAAATTATAGTGCAATTTATGGAAATGCGTAATTTTAAACACAAATTCTTGCAAAAACAGAAGGTTCAACAGAATATGGTTAAAATTAAACACATATTGCTGAATTTCAAACATAAAGTGTTGCAAAAGCTGTAATTGCAATGGAAAAGTGTTTGAAATTAAACACAAACAGTAGCAAATTCATTTTCGCACAACAAAGCAGAAGAACAACAAAACTCAAATAAACACGTGTTAGTTGCTCGTGGTTCTTTGTTCGAATCTAACGAAAGATTGTGAAGATATTGTTTTGTGCGTAAAAGTCCAAAAAGGTGTAAAATATTTTCAGTGTCATAGATAATTTTAATGAAAGTTTAATACGGTTTATCGGGAATGTTTGGAGGCACACTTTACCTCTCACCTTACGCCTTCTGTTCACACCATTTGCGCTTATTTGAATCTTCGCAAACAAAATAGGAGTAAATGAGGTAAACAAAATGTTTTAGGAGCGAAGTGAAAAGTGTGTCTCAGAACATACCAGTTATATATTTACTTTTATGAGTATTCTTAATTAAAGAAAATAAATATGTTATGTTTTTATATAAATAAAACAGTTATTTCTCCGTATTCAAAATGTAGTTTTATTAAGTTCAGATTTACATTAGGCGCTTTTCCTTGCGGCAATTGTCAGGGTGTTGGGAGGCAAAGGGTTACCATATTCCTCACCCCTCTCTCCATCAAACTGACAAGGGAAATAGCCTACAGAAATTATTTGCCTACCTTTCGATACATTTACAAAGATAAGTGCGTCAAATTACAATAAGTTGTGTCTAAAACCGCAACTCAAAATATGTAAATTTTAAGCACATTTTGCGTAAAATCTTACAACCACAAAGCTGTTGAAAATTACGTATTTTTGTGTCGCATCTTGTTGCCTATCTTTATCATTGTGAAATTCAACAGAAAAAGTTTAGAGTACAGCTCGCAATTTTTAGCGATAGAGCTTCGTAATTTGGTATAGAAGTTCCTTTTACCCCTAGGATTTTTAGTATAGGAAATGGGCTATATCGGTCCACGTTTTAATATAGCCCTCCATAGAACGGTTCCAACCGATTTTTGGCATTTTGGCTAAAATTTGGTACTTAGTCTTCGCGGGGGGTATACAACTTTCCCCCAGAAATTTGTCGGTATAGGCTCCACCCTTTCATATAGCCTTTATATAACGGTACCTCACGATTTTCGATATTTTGAAGGTTGTGGCCACCATAATCCACCGAAGTGGCTGAAATTTAGTATTTCGTCTTCATTCGGGGTATTAAACGTTCCATATGAAATTTGTCGGTATAGGTCGACGCCTTCATATAGCCTTAATAGAACGGTACCTCACGATTTCCGATATTTTAAAGGTTGTGGCCACCATAATCCACCGAAGTGGCTGAAATTTAGTATTTCGTCTTCATTTGGGGTATTTAACGTTCCATAAGAAATTTGTTGGTATAGGTCCAGGTTTTAATATAGTCCCCATAGAACGGTACCAACCGATTTTCGGTGTTTTGAAGTTGGTGTCCTCAATAATCCACCGACATGGCTGAAATTTGGTATATGGTCTTTATTTAGAGGTAAAAGCCTCTCTGACAGGAATTCGTCGGTATAGGTACCTTCGATATAGTCCCCATAGAGCGGTACCTTCCGATTTTCGTAATTCTGAAAGTTGTGGCCCCAATATTCCTCAGAAATAGCTGAAATCTGGTATTAAGTCTTTGTTGAGGGTATAAAACTTTCTCTCAAAAATTTGTCGGTATAGGTCTACGCCTTCATGTAGCCCCCATTTGGCATTTAGTCTTTGTTGGAGGTAAACCCCTTTCTGACTGAAATTCGTACATGTAGTTTCGATATAGCCCCCATAGAATTATACCTCCCGATTTTCCTAATTCTGAAGGTTGTGACGTTAATATCCCACCGAAGGACGGACATTTGTTATTTAGTCTTCCATGGGGTTATAAAATATTCCACCATAGAAGCGTACCTCTTTGACTTTCGAAATATCGGAAATTTGATATTTAATCTTCTTTGAGTCTCAAAACTTTCCGCTAGAAATTTGTAGGTACAGGTCGACGTTTTGATATCCTCCCGGATTTCGGTATTTTGAAGCTTAGCCACATTGTTTTACCGGATTTGCTGAAATTTGGTATTTAGTCTTTTTCATAAACGAAAGGAAACAAATTGTTCGAATTTAATTTAACACAACTCGTGGTGGAGGGTATAACAAGTTCGGCCTAGCCGAACTTAACACCATTGTTACTTGTTTTACAACAAGTTTCTCTTGAGCGACTACGCGGGCGCAATTGCTTTCGCAATACATCTTGAGATAAAAGCCCTAAAGCTGTTAAAAAAAGCCTGCCGGCACCAACTGAACTGGGTAGTACGTAAAATAACCCTCGAATGTAGAAACTGATTTGTTCCAAATGTTGTACATCGTATAATTTTTTTGCAGACTCGGATTATAATAATTGTTCCACAAACATCCCAGATGGGACAAGGGAGAATTATCTCATATCAATGAGTGCACCCCGATTAACATTAGCTCAATGATATGGGACCTACTTTTTATTGCCGAGTCCGAACGGCGTGTCCTAAGACACCACTTGTAGAGAAGTTCTACATGGCTCAAATACTCAGGAAATGTCGCCAACATTACTGAGGGTATATTGCCACCGTTGAAAATTGTTTGATGTTGACTGCCCGGGGAATCGAACACACGACCAGCAGCTTGCAAGACGGGCGCGCATACCATTGCACAACGGTGGCACCCAACTCGCATTATGCCCGTATATTGACTACATCGGACCACTTTTTCGGTTACCTATCACACAAAGTTTTGAAAGAGTGCAGTTTAAGGACTGATCCGTAATTGTTTTCTAAATTTTTGGCAATATGCTTTGTATTTGGCCCTAGGTACGACAGTACAATTTTTTGTGGGGCAAGTTTATACTTCCGGGAAAATAGGCTAAAAACTCAAAAAACCCCTAGAAGCGTCAGATGCTGAGGGTATATATTTTGTGACACAGCTGACTAATACTTTCTTACTTGTTCATCTTTCAATTTGAGCGCAGCCACTTTAATTTCTTTAGATTCATTCTTGAGGCTACTGCCTGATATTTAAATCTCTCAAGAAGTGTGACGTCACAGTGCAGTACACAGACCTATGAAGCCTGTGCTGACTTTATTTTAAAGACCTATAATTCAACATATGTAAGTACCCACCAAAAGACTCAGACATCAACCTACTAACTCATTTTTTTAACAAGGGCATGTCACCAAAATTCAGTAGTTATTTTTTTTTTTTTTTTTTGGCCACAAAAAAGTCGATGAATAATTTGTTACTCTCTATTATATTACAAGTTGTAACTACTTACTTTACTATTTATTCGTCGAATTTTAGAGGCCAAAAATAAATACTGAATTATGGTGACCTTCTCTTGTTACAATAATGAGTTAGTAGGTCGATTTGTAATGAGTTTTTTGCTGGGAATGTATACAAGTAATGTTTAATCAATTTCAATGGCTTTCAATACCGCCCCTTACCTAATCACCCACATGTAGCACAAATACATACGTATGTACATGAGCATCAACAATTGCAAAGTGCTGACAAATGCCTTTGGAGATTTTGAACAAAGAAAAATTACATTTCACTGGCAATGACTTTCTTACATTGACCTCCATTTGTTAGACAGACAGACATAAAGTGCATCTTCCCCCAACAGAAAAAAAACAAAACACCGAAAACCACACAACAAACATTTCAACAAAGCCGAATAAAAGCTGTGTAAAAAGCTAAAGAAAAAAGACAGCGAATATTAATGCAGTTGGTAATTTGAAAACTCATTGACCATAATAACCTACCGAAAATGAACAGAAATTGTGCATAGCAGCAGCCAGCGTACGGTCAACATTGTTATGCCAAAGTTGCTTAGGCCACCACGGCCATCAGGCCGTTTAACAACGACAACAACAACAAAGTGAAATGTCCATGGGCTATTAAAAAACCTAAGAGCGATTGTACTGCCGCTCTTGGCTTGGTTTCTACCAATGCTAATGTGTTTCTTTTTTTTTCATTTAACGGTGAATGGTGTCTTGCTAAGAGTTTGGCCGGATTTCCACCACTTTACTTTGCGTGCATCCAAATGTCTGATCATGTCTACTATTTTTTCGCAGGGTACATTAAAGTGTCGTAATGTTATGGTCGTTGCGCTTCAGGTGTCAAATACCAAAAAAACAAACTCACGGAAAATACAACACCAACAACAAAGGGGAAAGAAAATAAAATTATTTAATACATATAACCCTACGTTAAGGAAAGTATGGAAATATTGACAGCATCCAAAGTGATAGAAGACTCAAACTGTTCTTGAAAGATTAATGGCGTTTGAATATGTGTCTGTATTGGTTCACATTGTGGATTAATCCCCGTACAATGAAAGAAATCTTAAGTTGAACTCTCTGTGGCAGGACAAATGTCCGGAACATTGTAAAACTGGATTGACACATAAAGTTTTTTTGAAACACCGAAAGAGGTTCATATTTTTAACCCATTGGAGCTAACCCATAGAACCTAACGATTCTGCTCAACAAGCAGGTGGAATGCAAATTGTGGAACGACTTTGCGAATATCCCCGAGAGGATTGATTGGTAAACAACCTATTGTTCCAAAGATTGCAAGCAATCCACGATAGTCTAAATAAGTTGGGTGTCTCCTTTAACCTTATATGCCGATATTGGCGCATTCGAGGTTTAGGGTAAGCTCGGTTTGTTACATCCACATAAACTACACTAATATATCGGGAGTGGGTACATCTCAGAGACTGCTCTGGACTCAAGCTTGTGAAGGCATACGACAGGGTCTATGCTGCTACATGCTGCTCGAATACGCTCCCCAATGAGGCGTCGTTCTTATTATTAGAATACGAGACTCCCTCGCAGTCCCCTTAACAAAAAAAACGCACACCCAGGACTTAACACCGGTCCCTGCTCTTCCAACCCTTGGAAATGCAGCCCTTTTACAATTTAATTACAATGGACTCCGAAGTAAGATCGAGGAAATAGTGGACTTCATAGGTAGGAAAGACGTCATGGTCACGGCGATGCGAGAAAGTTCAAGAACAACTGCAGTTACAGCGTTATGATGGTTACAACGTTTTGAAGAAGGATCACAGTTATGATAGCTGTACGCCGGGCTATAGATCCAACATGCATATCAAAGTTGGGATATTCGTTCCTAGGTAATGATGAGACGGGTACAGCCTTGGCTGAGTAGATTGATATCTCTACGCCTCTACCAGAGTTAGCGGAGAGTGCCACAGTTGGCCAGACATAATAATCGTGTCACCTAGTCTGGCAAATGACGTGACCTGGCAATCCGTCATTTCTCTTGGCAGATCATCTTCCTATAATCTTCTCTATCATCAAATCGCCATACTTCTTCAGCTCCACACTTTCATCAACCGTGAAAGAGATAAGGAGGTTTAGTCTCATCCAGTTCACCAGTCACCGCTTTAGATAACTGCCTAAAGGGTCATCCGGAACATACGTACCTGCTCCCTATATACGTACCTGCTGCTCGAATACCAGAAGTGAGATCAAACTTTTCAGTAGAGACGGTGGAGACATCGAACCAAAACAATTAACTTTCGTGTCAGGTAGCTGAAAATGGAAGTGTACAGAGTTTCAAATTGGAGTCGGAATACTCGTAAGTGAGTTGTACGCAATGGTTCAGGCACTTTCAAATCTTAGAATCAATCAAATTTGGCGAAGTTACGCTGATTGATCAGTAGAGTTGTGTAGTTCCGGAACGAACTAGGTCCAAGGAACTATTCCGGACAAGGAACTATTGGAACTATATCCAGCTCTTATGTTTATATAATTCCTTTAGTTCATATAGTTCCTTTCGTTTTTCTGGTTCTTTCAAGTTAACGCCTACGTTGATCTTACGTTGTTGCTGTTTGTTCGCTACAATTCATTTATTTGTATGTCAATTCATCTACCAAACCATGAAAACATTTCGGTCTCGGAACTATTTGAAACGAAGGAAACAAAAAGAGCTACGAAAGGGAAATATTTCGATCTCGGAACTATTTGGAACGAAAAGAACAATGAAAGAGAAAATTTCGTTGAACCATGAAAGAGATGAAAGAGAAAGATCCGTTGAACTATATCGGTCTCGCAACTACGGAACTATGTTAAGGAACTAGTTCCTTTTGGGAAAAGGAACTAGTAAGATCGATCCGCTCCGGCAACTAGATTGCCTAAATCTACTGATCAGAGGTGCACAAGTTATTTTAAAGGACAATATGTCGAGCACGCCGAAAATGATATGTCGAAGAGAAGAGTACAACGTCGCATTAGATCCATTCCTGCCGAGGTGGAACCACCAGAATTAATAAAAATGTTGCAAATGCGCTAAATCATCCAAATCTTTGGACCTTGATCGGATCTCCGTGGTAATGATAAAACAGCTGGGTGAGTCGGAAGTGGAGTCTCTCACCAAAGTTCTCAACCTGCAACTAGTCATCTACATCGTACTCAAATGGACAGAGTGGACCCCTACTGTCGTCCGACTTGCGGGGCTTAACTTCTCCCCAACGTATGAAACAACTATCCAGTTGCCGATTTGCAGCATTGATTTCGTGAGCAGCAAAGCATTACAACAACATTCCATCTTCACCCATATTAGTCGGAGACTCAACCAGAATAAGCCGTGCATGTTTACATCCACTCTCTTTATGAGCAAAAACAACCGTAAGATTTTTGGGGTCTGGTACATGTCGAAGCTGTATGCGACAAGCTGAGATATAGGAACAAGATCCTGAAGTCCTTAGTTAGAGGTAGTTTACACTATCTATCAATGTCATATGACACGAAAAAAAACCCTTCCATATCTACCACGGAGGCAAAGTGGAGACGTAGTTTTTTTACATTTTTGCTGGTGTGGGCCCACAGAGTAAATGGCGTAAGAAAATCACTAAGGAAAAAAATATTAGCGAATATATAACGATCGAAAATTGCATGTCATATGACATTTACATATAGTGTAAACTACCCCTTAGCTGCACTTGTCATGCAAACGTGGAAACCTTCTTGACCACTAATAACGCGTAGGTCGGTCTGTGGTAAGATATATGGCGTTGTGCGCAAATGTAAGAAAACGGGATTGTGTAACATTCAAACCTATCAGAACGCCGCCGTGATAACTGCAACTCGCAACATAATGCAGTACTTGATCAGGTTTTATAGTGAGAGTCATCCTAATTACTATATGGTGTATAAGACCCCCTAATCAGGCTTGTCAGAAAGAATCTTCATGATCTACAGAGTGAAAGAGAGTTGCAACGTTACAAGAGGCCCCAGATCGATAAGCCTATCACCAGTGTGGGTCTCGTATAAAAGAACACCGCGATAGAACAACATTGAAACCTGTCGCAACGCTGCCTGGGAACTTAACATGGATACGATGGCGTACTTTTTCGGGCGTTATCGTGAAAGTAATGCTAATCACCATATGGTGGATGAGTTCCTCTACCCCGGCATGTAAGGAGTGATCTTCGTTATTTAGAGCAAGGGTCCTCGTTTCTTCATGGTAGCGTAAATTGAGAGTAAGCATCAGTCGTTGTTTGGACTGCAACGGATAAACACATTTTCAATTTGATCAGCCCTGATCTAGAGAGAGAAAGAGATACAATTTTACACATTCAAACAACTGTCGTCTGAATGCGGTGATCCACATTTATCACAGCTGAAGGATACCAGCAACCACTACAAAACCAGAATGGTTTTGGCTCTACTACGCTTAGGAAGGGCAAGAATTGATGACATCGGAAAGGTACAGCCTGTAGGGCAAAAATTGATGACATAGTAAAAAACATCTATCCAGCATGAGATACAGTTCCGCAAGACACACTGCAGCTGTTCATCTGTCCTGCCAAACGTACTTAACTAACTTCAATAGCTTTATGGTTATAGGCTATTGATGCAGCCATATTTATCTTTCGACAACCACAAGGAACACCAGAGCAATGGGATATGAACCTAAAGCACAAGAGGAACTTCAGCTGTCTTGACCACCCGAAAGTACGTACAAAGTATTGCAGTCGCCTTAGTTACTATTGGACATAACTAGCGGCTGTGGACCTGCCATGGTTAACATGACCAAATAGAACTTAGACGATCGAAAAGGCAACGAAAGAATAGCACATTTTTCAGTGCAAAAATATTCTCTTACTTTAATTATCCTGAGAATTTTAGTCACCAGAAAGAAATCTTCAGGTGGTGCTTTGCCATGCTCACCACACCTGTTGGGCTAAGTGATAAGAATTGGTCCCTGCAATAGGAAGGTAATGGGTCGGTATGAGCTGCCTATGTGCGCAGGTTTACCCGGTTTTGGAACTGGTACCATCTTTCCGACATTGCACATGTCTGGCCTCGAAGGTGCTCTGGCAGAGGTTAAAGGTGCATGCAAGATAATTTGCACCGTGTTGACCAATGTGCTTCAGCATCTTCGTTGCCAGACCATCCGGATCAATTGCTGTGGAGCTTTTGGCGGCTTTTATGTTTGTAAGCACATTATCCGTTGTGATGGTGGCTTGTTCCGTATTTGATCTTAGGACAGGAGAGGCTCGGCGTAGTCTTCTTATATCGCGGTCTGGTGTTGCCTGAAAAAGACGGCTGCTGCCTTCGATGGGGTTTTGGGAGTGTTATCACCAAAAGTTATTTTTATGTTGTCGGAACGCCTGTGGTTGGAAAGGTTTCGGATTGTATTCCAGAGGCGTTTTGTGACTGGATCCGATTCCTCGAGGTTTTTCCGCCATATTTCTTTTTTGTGGTTGGATACCAGTTTATTTATTTCTTTATTAAGGTCTTGAATTCTGGCATCTGACGGATTAGTTTTCCTGCTGGACAATGCCTTCTTGGACATGAGTGAAACCTTTTTGTTGTCATACCCAAAACATGCAGCATAATTTTAAATGCTCTGGAACTGGAAGCAGGTAACTTTTTAAACCGTATTAAGTAGAAAGGAAAAAAACGCAACTTTTATTAAATTAATAATAAAAACACAATAAAGGATAGTGCGCTACTTTTATATTAAACTTCAAAACAACAACAGCAACAACTTACAATGCTACAGCGGCACCACATTTAAAACGTGGCGGAATTATAAAAGCGAAAAATAATGACATTCTATGCCGCTGACATAGTCAAAAATCTATAGGCAAGATTTTGTTTTGGGCCATCTTTGATGTTATTACCACATGAAAGAGATTAGATGACAATGTAGCTGTGGTGTGTTAGCCTCGTTAAGGTATTATTAAGTTTTAGCTAATAATGCAGCAGCTTATGCTGCTACTAAGTTATGCTAAAATTCTGAACATCGAATTACAGTTGTCTTCATATTTTGTTTTTGTTTTTTTTTTTTCTGTGAAAATAATATAGACCGCTTAAGATTTTTATCTAAACTTCTTTAATAATAATCACAAGAGCACAAAAAGAATCCCACAACAACAACATCTTGGCAATAAACAGAACAATGACGATGATGGCAGCAACAAAACCAACACACCAAAACTTAAGACAAAGTAAAAATCTATGATTACATTTTTTCTACTTCTTTTTCATCACCGTCTAAGATTTTATGCGGCATCAAAGCAAGCTAACAACGAGATGTCGATAGACAGACAAGACAGAAAGAACACTTGAATTTAAGAACAAAAACAAAACATGGCAACAAAAACATTTGCCTACTTTCAAAGGGGGATTTCTTGAAGCAAAACAAACAAAAAAAATGGGCGGTGGTTTGTGCGGCATAAAACCAAACTTTGCAAAATCGTTAAACAGGTGTGGCTCTTGTTATGCTAGAACTATTTTTTTTCATTTGTCGCTTTAATTTTTTTTCTTTTGAAGGCTTAAACTATTGACAGTTATATCTTTTACATGGCGTGACGTACGTGATGCCGACAATATCCAATCTCTTTAGTTTAGGTAAAACAAAGAAATTTGATAGTCTGAAAAAGTTTCGTGTCTTTTTTGTTGTTTTCAGTTTTTTTTCTTATTTAATTTTGAGGTCTATTTACGTTGCTATGTCTTGAAAGGGTACATTTAAAGGTGTTTGTTGTTTTGATATAGACTACAACAGTACAAAGGAATATTGGTATACATATGTATATGTAGGTTCCTAGGTTCCATTTCCAATATCGAGATAAATATGGAGAATAACATGATTGCGTTGCAGCAAAGACCTCAAAAACTACTAAAAACTTCAGTGTAAGAAGTTAATGAAAGAGTGGACCTCAGTATTGAAACATTTCTAGATCGATATCTCATGAAGTATTGATTTCCCCTAGGAACAAGTAAAAAAGTATCAGTCGGCTCTGCCGACAGAGATATACCCTCTGCCTGTGTAAATTAAAACACTTTTTATACCCTCCACCATAATATGGAGGGTATAATTAAATTTGTCATTCCGTTTGTAACACATCGAATTATTCGTCGGAGACCCTATAAACTATACATATTCTTGATTAGGGTAAACATCGATATAACCATGTCCGTCTGTAGAAATCAAGATACAGCTCGCAATTTCTAAGATAGAGCTTTGTAATTTGGTATAGAAGTTACTATTACTCCTAGGTCTGTTTGGTACTGCAAATGGGCTATATCGGTCCACGTTTTGATATAGTCCACATAGAACTGTACCTTCCGATTTTCGGTATTTTTGAGGTTTTAGCCTCATTATCACTCCGAAATGGTTGAAAGTTGGTACTGAGTCTTCGTTGGGGGTATACAACTTTCCCCCAAAAATTTGTCGATATAGGTCCACGCCTTCATATAGCCCCATAGAACGGTACCTCTGGATTTTCGGCATTTTGAAGGTTGTGGCCACAATAATCCGCCGAAATGGATGAAATTTGTTGGTACAGGTCAACTCCTTCATAAAGCCCCCATAGAATGGTACCTCCCGATTTTCGGTATTTTTAAGGTTGTGGTTTCAATATTCCTTCGAAATGGCTGAAATTTGGTATTTAGTCTTCGTCTGAGGTACTCAGCATTCCCCAAGAAATTTGTCGGTACAGGTCCACGCCTTCATATAGCTCCCATGGAATGGTACCTCCCGATTTTCGGTATTTTGAAGGCTGTGGCCTCAATATTCCTTCGAAATGGCTGAAATTTGGTATTTAGTCTTCGTTGGAGATACTCAACTTTCCCCAAGAAATTTGTCGGTACAGGTCAACGCCTTTATATAGCCCCCATAGAAGGGTACATCCCGATTTTTGGTATTTTGAAGGTTGTGGCCTCAATATTCCTTCGAAATGGCTGAAATATGGTATTTAGTCTTCGTTGGGGGTACTCAACTTTCCCCAAGAAATTTGTTGGTACAGCACCCATAGAACGTTACCACCCGATTTTTCGGAATTTTGAAGGTTTTAGCTTCGTTATTGTTGGTATGGGTCCATGCCTTTATATAGTTGCACCCGGTAGCGTTGCACAGTGCAGTGTTTTGGACCCCTTGGAGATTTCCCCATTGTGCGTCGCTTAGTCCTGGAGACCATATCGGGGCTGCGTAGTCCTTGAGGGGGCGACCTATGGCTTTATAGGTGGTCAGGATGGTCTCTTTGTCTTTACCCCATGTACTACCAGCAAGCGCTTTGAGGAGTTTGTTTCTTTCACGACATTCCCTGCTACTATCTCAACGTGTTTACAACAATATAGTAAGTTGTCAAAGGTTACGCCCAGGATTTCCGGGTTTTTGGTCGTCGGGATGACTTGTCCGCGAATGTCTATATTTAGCTGAGCGTAGACTTCCTTTGTCATAATAGTAGCTGTGGACTTAGGGGCGTATAGCTGCAAATTTCTGTCTTCAAAAAAGTCTTTAAGGGAGGGAAGGTTACTATTTAGGTTAGCTTCTATGTATTGGATTTTCCTGTCGATAGACATAACTGTGCAATCGTCAGCGCATGAGATTAGGTGCACACTCTAAGGTGGATTGGGCGCCTTCGAGGTACCCCCTGCTTGTTCGCCCACCTGATTGATTTGTGTCCTCGGAATTGTACGTAGGACTGCCTTCCGGCCATGTATTTTACCAACCATCTCTTGAGGTAGTTAGGGAGAGAGGTTTCCATAACGTCCCTCTGAAGTATCGTGTGGTTTACACATATCAAAGCCCTTCGACAGGTGCAGAGCCACTAATATCGTTCTTTTGTGTGGCCTTTTGCTATTTAGTCCTTCCATGATCCTAATCAACCGGCCATGTAGTTTACCAACCATCTCTTGAGGTAGTTAGGGAGAGAGGTTACCATAACGTCCCTCAGGAGTATGGGGTGGTTTACACATATCAAAGGCCTTCGACAGGTCCAGAGCCACTAATATCGTTCTTTTGTGTGGTCTTTTACTATTTAGTCCTTCCGTGATCCTAGTCGTGACTTCCCTGAGGGCTGTTGTCGTGCTTCTTCCAGCTCTGAAGCCATGTCGATGATCGGCCAGGCGAAAGTGCTAAGTAAAGTACGGTAGGAGGATGGACTCGAGGATCTTCACGACCGGCAATAGGAGGGTAATGGGTCGGTAGGAGCTGCCTATGTGCGCAGGTTTACCCGGTTTTGGAACAGGTACCATCTTTCCGACATTCCACATGTCTGGAACCTCGCAGGTGCTGAGGCAAAGGTTAAAGGTGCATGCAAGATAATTTGCACCGTATTGAGCAATGTGCTTCAGCATCTTCGTTACCAGACCATCCGGACCAATTGCTGTGGAGCTTTTGGCGGATTTTATGTTTGTAAGCACATTATTCGTTGTGATGGTGGATCGGGTAGTCTTCTTCTACCGCAGTCTGGTGTTGGTGTAGGAATGCAATTTTTGCATGCTTGTGTCGAGTTAGGTGGGGGGGGGGGGGGGGGCTTGTGAAAACTCGGCTTCTGTCAGTGTGGTAAATAGTGACCAGTCGGCCTTGTTAAAGTTGACAAAAGTTATATTCTTACATGTGGCAACTGTTTCAGTTGTGCATAATTTTACTGTAATGGGGAAGTGGTCCAAGTTCAATGCAATATCCACATGCCAGGTGGTGTTCGCAACTAAATTTGTACTGACTAATGTCACGTCTGGGGAACTACGACAGGAAACAGTAATGCGGGTAGGATGCTCCACGTTTATGAAGCATAAATTTGAATCCTCCACCTGTTCAGCTATGATGTTTCCTCTGGCGTCACAGCCTAGCTCGGAATGTCAGCTATCGTGGTGCGCATTTAGATCTCCAATAACGATTGTATTCTCATCCTGGAGGGAATACCGTGTGCTACAAACGTTTAACCCGGAATCTTTACCGAACACGGGAGAGGGATACGGGCAACAACATACAAACCCCTTATTGGTTGTAGGAAATTGTTAGATAGACACAAAACACACAAGCCTTCTTTGGGCAATAAACAACAGTCCAGTGGGCACCGTTGTTCACAAATCTTCTTTGGGGGCAAGGTAAGAAACTGGCGATATGCACAACGAACACAGGCCTTTTGATCAGGGTGGAAACACGACACTGCGCTCAACAACACAGATCCTTTTGGGCAAGATTAGATTTTAAGCACAATCTAAGGATTAAAAGACGTTTACTTTCGATTCTTTTCCTTTCAATAACAAAGGTTGGGATTTATTTCACTTTTCCAGTTTCTTAATAGCTATTATCGTTCAAAGCAAGCGGCGTTTTTTCATGTTCTGTCCCGTATGTACAATCTTAAACTAGTCGACTTACAAGATGCATTTATGAGACAAAAACCCCATGCGTGCGCGACCATAGGGAATAATGACTGGTTTGTAGTCTGTTTGGCAGGCACAGTCTGGGGGATGTAAATATTAAGGTTTTTATTTAATTTTCTCCGGATGAAATTGCTATTCCCTGAATCTCCAAGTGGGGGTCTGTTGTGGTTATTGGAAGCGGTCTATAGGATAGGTATGAAATTGCTATTCCTGAATCTCCAAGTGGGGGTCTGTTGTGGTTATTGGAAGCGGTCTATAGGATAGTGAATCGTGGATTATAAAGGCTATTCCATCGCCTGTCTTTTCTGAGGATAGTGTAGGAAGTCGATCATATTAAGTTGTTCCTATCATATACAACTTGGTTTCCTGGATTTCGGCGAGTGGAAGGTCAAATCGACGGGTTTAGTCTAAACGCACTAGACTTCCATTATTTTTATTTGATTGCAAATCACAATAGTTTATAAAGGTTTGCTTGTTTTCTTTATGTCACAGGCTGAGCGTATATCTATGTTGGCAAATTTACTTGTTCTTATTTCATTTCATTACATTTTTGATATATCTCCCTTTATTTAAATATGTATTTTTTCTACTTTTCCAGATTTAAAATTGTGTCCCTTCTACAACCTAAATAAAGTCAAAAAAAAACCCAGAAATTCACATCTCATCTAGATAAAGTAAGTACAAAAAGAACTTCTAAAAATGTCTCTGCCTTATTTCCTCTACACCAACAACAAAAAATGATAGAAACAAAAATAACTACCGTAAACTTTGCATTTAATTACAATTGACCTCCTTTGTTTGTGGCAGACACCAGCAAGTCGCTCAGCAGCAGCTGTATTTGTGTTAATGGTGCTTGCTGATGGTGTGCTGGTGGTAAGTACAAACAATACTGTGTCAATTTCAAAATGTTTTTGCTTGTCTCCTAAGGCAACAAACAAAAAACGAACACGGCAATATTGTCGATAGCAGAATTAACAACATCACAAAAACAACAATGTTGCCTATTTTTCTGCTTGTTGTTGCTGGTGGTGCTGCTGCTGTTGTTTCTATTGTGTCATTTTTATTAAGTATCGTTAATTGCTTCACGTAGTTTATTACATGTTCTTAAAAAATATCAATGGAAGTGGCACATCGTAGATGCGTTCATGCGGACAATGAAATTAACTCAACTGTCATCGTCTCACTTAGTAATGATGCTCTGTAAAAATATTGACTATGGTGATGACATACTAATACCAGCTGTCGAATTTGTGCCAAATTACAAATAGTATTTCGATATTAATGTTTAAATATTATATTTGTTCATGATGACTTCTTCAGAATAAAAAGAAAGAAATGTTAATATTACGAGCATTAAACATAATACAGCTGTAGCTGTTGAAAACAAATAATGGGTTCATTACTACTTTGCGGCAGCAATAACTACATACAAATCGTCCAACTAATTAATTTTTTCCTTAGCTCCGAATACTCGCTCGAATTCCACTCGCGAGTGAAACTCTTCTCGAATTCGAGCATGTTGAGTGGGGCAACTTGTCCGTTTCACCTCACCAAACAAAAACTTACCCACCCCCAAATAAACTTGCTCTACCGCCAACAAAAAATTTGGGGGAGAGGCAGGTTTTGCCATTGGAAGCAATGACATGAAATGAACACGATAACTCTCAAAGGGAATGGCCGATTTGGTCCACACATTTTATGACGTAATATTTCTTCCGAACTTAGATGCAGCTAAGGTTTGAGGTATATCATATAAATGAGCTGAATCGAAATGTTAAAGAAATATTACGAAAAAGTTTACCTACTTCGGGTATCCGCACTGTCGAGGATGCCCAAATCCTGACCTAAGACTTACCAAATCCTACGATGACCAATTAAAATTGGTGGTGGACACGATAACTATTGAAATGAGTTACTCCTAACAATAGATCAAGTTACAAGACGGTCTATGTGGACCGATTCTTTAACGTACCTTCTACACAGTCTAACGCTTTTGCGCTTAAGTCAAGTTTAAGGTCACTTCTCGAATAGTGTTGGCTGTCTGTGTAACTGTTGAGCACGGTAACTATCTAACCGAAAAACCGATTCGGTCCAAACTATGCACCACGTAATATTTTGCCAAAAACACAGATCAAGTCTGAAGGCGAGCCAAATCGGTACACTGACTATCGCTCAGCACCATTGGGTACCTCCCACAAAATGTTGGGAGAGAATGCATCTCAGGAGTTGCCGTGGACTCATCCATGTGAGTTAATACGACAAGGACTATGATGCTGTATGCTGCGATAAAACACCCCACAGTGAGTCATCGCCATCAGAACTCGAGATTCCCCTCAGTCCCCTAACAGCAACCGCCCATGCAGCAATTAACACTGGCCGTTGTTATTCTAATCCCTGGAAATGCATCCTTTTGCAATCCGAGGTGAGATCAAGAAAATTTTTTTATGAGGGAATAGAATTTAAAGGACGCAACAGTGCGGGAAACCAAGCTCAACAACAACTGCAAGTTACAGCGTTGTGATGGT
This sequence comes from Musca autumnalis, assembly GCF_047663935.1. Taxonomy (NCBI): domain Eukaryota; kingdom Metazoa; phylum Arthropoda; class Insecta; order Diptera; family Muscidae; genus Musca; species Musca autumnalis. Next base: position 65,333,223 of record NW_027411977.1, on the reverse strand, counting down.
TTCAACGTACTGAGGACGGATCGCACCAAAAGTGGATTTGGGGGATTAGCTTTCCTGTTGCGCCAATCTGTTTAATACAGAATTATTTCGCTTGAGTCTGGATCTAATGACTCGTACATGGAATATATGGGGCAGTAATCAGATGTAGATCTGCCAAGGTAGATTTGCTTAACGTATATATTCAACCGGTAAATAACTGTAGTCCAGTTTATAGGCCCAACATTAGGAAGGTCACAACCAGGGGATTTTAAAGGTCAGCCATAAGTTGTGATGTTCGGTTCCAGAAAAAATTCATTACAAATCTCCATATTTACCCTTTATTTTAAGAAGGGCATGCCGACAGAAATTTTTGGGCGGTTATAGCGTTGGCTGAGCACATTCATAAACCTACATTTCGCACGGTCAATGGGAATGCCCCTACCGGAATTAGAGGAGACTGTCATAGTTCGCCAAACATAATCATCGTGTCATCTGGTCTGACAAATGGCGTCACCTGGCAACCCCTCGCTTCTCTTGGGTCATCATCAGAACACCCGACTTCATCACCTCTGAACGCCACACTTTTTTCAATCTTCGGAAAGCTAATTGACCTAGTTTCAGAGTGTTCCCCACTCTTCGCTTAAGAGAGCAATTCTGATGTTCGAGTAGCAGAAAATTAAAGTTCGGAGACATCATCACTGCTGCAGCTCGCTATATATCTACTGGTCAAATAGCCGAAGTAAGGCCAAATTTCTCAGCAGAGGCAACGGTACTACCAAATGAGAGTAATGAGCTTTGTGGAGCCAACCCCATTAATTAAAGAGTTAATAGGATGGTAGGTGAGCACAAACAGAACAAGTGGCTAGACCACCTGTAGAGCTGCAATATTAGAGCCGCATTTAATATATTGTGGCAAAGGTAGAGCCACTCTCGAACCATGGAATGAAGAAAAATAGGACCGCAGTCACGTTTGGCGACGTTATGTTGACTAATACGAAGAGGTGCGCAAGTTATTTTAATCGAGAAATTGTCGTGTACGCCGGGAGTGACAACACAAAGAGAAGAGAATAACTGGATCGATAACATGGGACCTGCTTTTTATTGCAACGTCTGAACGACGTGTCTTACAACAACACTTTTTAAAATGTAAACGCTCCGGTCAGGGATTGAACCGCAGTGTAAGGCGGACGTGGTTACCACTGCACCGTGGAGCCACGGTGGCTCCCAAATTGTCTGGTGGGCACGATAACTCCAGTTCTGCGATGTACTATGTCGGTCGATACCTTCAACACCGCTTCCGTAAAAGTTGAACACTTTTGCGTGTTAATACGAGGGCACTAAAAAAACTTCTGGCTTAGGTAACTCGCAGTGTCGCCAGGTGTCATTTGAATTTTTTTTTTTAAGTTTGACAGTTTTTATCCTAAGTGTACTCAGGTCAGTTTGACATATGACCATGTGTTGGGTTCTTTACAGTGACTTGAAAAAAATTACTTTGCGAAAAACATGGAATTTACCTGTAGACATTTTCGTCCCAAAAATTTTCACAACTTTCGACGTGGATAATCACGGCAAGAGTGCATCGATCAAACTAAATCTTTGTATGTCGATAAAGGACCATCCTATGGGACTATGAAAAATTGGTTCAATGAATTCAATCTTGGCGGGCACTCGCTAAAAAACAAAGGTCTTGAAGGTAGTCCAAAAACAGCCGTTGTGCCAGAAAAAAAATTAAGCCGTGCGTGAACGGATAATCCAAGATCGCCATGTCAAATACCGTCAGATAGAGACATCCTTGGGTAATTATTCCACCAACTAACATTCGATACTGCATGAACACCTGGCCGCAAAAATTTTCTCGCTAAATTCAGCAAAATTGGTCAATCGCTCAAAGAGGGGATCTCGTGGATTAGTGCAAAGAAATTGTGCATAAAAACAATCGCGGTGCTTCAAACGGCATTTATAAGATCGTCACAGATGACGAATCTGGGATTTATGCTTAGAAGCCCGAAACAAAGCAGGAATCGACCGTTTGGGTCTCCGAAAGCGAGCCAAATCCAACCAGAGTTGTACATGGAAATAGACCTTCGAAGCAAATGTTCGCTTGTCTCTTCGGCAATACTGACCGTGTGGCGACTATACGGCTTGAGAAATAAAGGACGGTTAATTGTGAGCATTACACTACCATTTGTTTGCCTGAAGTCTCCTGAGAAATTCGAAAAACGAACGAGCAAGAGAAGACGGATTGTTCTGCATCATGACAATGTGATTCTAACCAGCGCCTTTTTGACCGGACAAAACGTGGAATTGACGGGTCATACGCCGTACAGCCCCGACTGGGGATCAAATGACTTCATTTGATTCCAGCAAATCAAGAAAAAAGGCGTGGTCAACGATTTTTTCGCCAACGATTTTTTTTGGAGGTGTCTCAATCAAGCCACTGTAAACAACCCAACACATGGTCATATGTCAAACTGACCTGAGTAAGCTTAGGCTAAAAACTGTCAAAAAATTTTCAAATGACACCTGGCGACACTGCGAGTTGCCTAGGCCAGAAGGTTTTTTAGTGCCCCTAGTACAGTTTAAGGCCACTTCTTGGATCGTGTTGAAATTGAAATAGCGGTGATCTTTGTAATCCTGACAACAATATTATATATTTTCCTTCCTGAGCTATGGATCCTGAAATCTGCAAATAAATATGGTTCAATCCATTATACACCTCTTCAAAATATTTTTTTCTGGTGCGTGTGGTTTGTGCTACATCGATATAATTTTACTTTCCATATTATCCCCGAATGTTCCCAATCAGGAATTATTAAAATCTCCTATAATTTCTACTGGAGTTATTGTTTTTAATTTTTTGTGATTTTATGATTGAGTATCACGACCACCTGTCCATTAGCCATTATTAATAGGGTTTATATGGCACGCTCACTTGGAGTTTTAATTGAGGTTTTACACTTCGTTTTACGTTCTAATTTTAATTTCATCGTGATGTTTTCCATAATGACAGACTGAAAAACGATCAAACAAAACAATGAACATATAAATTATTGCCAATACATGACGTTCGTAAACAAATGGCACATTTCCAAATGGCCATTGAAGAAAATTACATTGGCCATCAATGAATGTTTTAGTACCACACACACACACACATAGGAAAATATACGTAGATGCAGTGCATTTGATGCCGTATAAAAACTCCATAAAAACAACACTTGGGGCTACTTCTACTCGAGAACAAAAACAAAAATAAAAATATGCACCACAATTGACACACGACTTACCGACAATGCTGTTTTTACACTTAAATTATATATTATTGGGTCATTTCAGAAAGTCAATATTGATTTTCATGCCAAAAGCACATAACTAAGCTAATACATGCCTCCCAGAACACTTGTTACATGGCAACATGTTGTGCATTCGATGACTATATATTTATTTTTGGAATGCTTTATGTATCCCGGCATAAGATGTGGAAGGTCTGTTTTAAATCTTGCATATAATTGCTTGTTAACAAGTTGTCATCCCCTGAAGAAATCGAATGGCTTACTTATGCACTTGCTCTTAAATTAAATTTGTTTTTGCAATAATTGATTGATTAATAATTTTTGGCCTTTGGCTAATAATTTGCAATTAAATGGTGGGATATAAAGCGCTCATTGAGCATATTTACCAAATTGTCCTCCAAGAATCCATTTTGCAATTTAAAAGCAGCAAGAAAAGGATAAAAGTCAAGCGGGGACCATTATATGATACCCTACACCATCACGATTTCAATATAATTTGACGAAGTTATTCAAAACCAAATTATCAAATTTCATCCAAATTTCTGTCTAAATTTGTGCTTGGTGCGTCAAATATACAAAAACGGCAGTAAAAATATATGGGAGCTATTTCTAAATCAGAATCGATTTTAATATAAGTAGATACCATTTTTGCAAAACCAAACTCCGTTACATATTTAAAATTTCATCTAAATTGAACATACATGGAGAGGTTAGTGCACCAAATGCCTAAAACCGGGCGAAAATATATATAGGGTCTATATCCAATCTGATCTGACTTCCATGTAATTTAACACATTTATTTCTAGAGCATTCCGAATTTCAACAAAATTTAACATACATAACGGGGTCTATCCCACGGCGGCGGGTTCTTTGATACCGGATTGGCCCGGAACCACAGAACATCCGTGTTCTGACCATCGGCTGCCACCTCAGTGTACACATAATTGTACTTGTGTCATTTTTCTGTGTTGGGAGCAGTATATCCCGAAGCACCTGCTACGTATTATTTTGGTCCGTGCCTGAACGGACGAGAATTCAAGACAAATTTATATTTGCTCAGTTTGTCACATTTGCATCAACCACACTGGAACTTCGGTGAGATGCAATAGATGTGGGCAGTGGGTGCATATAAGGTATTGTTCTGGACTCGTCAACGTGAAGGGCTACGATAGGGACTATGTATGTTACTGCATGCTGCGAGAACACAGCCCCTAGTGAGTCGTGATCGTTGCCATCAGAATACGCGACTCCCCCGCAGTCCCACCAACAACAGCTGCACACGAAGCAGTTAACACCAGCCGTTTTTCTCCAATTCCTGAAAATGCACCCTTTTTGCGATTTAATTGCAATGGACTCCGAGATAAGATTGAGGAAATAGTGTATTTTTTGAGTCGGAAGAATATCATGGTGGCAGCGATGCAAAAACAAACAAGCTGAACAAGAACTACAACTTACAGCGTTGTGATGATTACAACGTACTGACGAAGGATAGCACCAGATGTGGAGGAGGGGGGACTAACTTTCATGTTCGCAGCAGTCTGTTCAATACAGGCCTACCGCTTGAGTCTGGCTTCCTGACAACTACATGGAATGTGAGCGGAAGCAGTCAGGTGTGGAACCGCCAAGGAAGAGATGTTCAACGTATACATCCCGCCGAAAAATTGCTGTACTCCAACATAAGTTCACTTTTGGAAGGTCATAACTGACTGCTCTTAAAAGGACTAATGCTCACCATGAGTTGTTGCATTCGGTCCTCGGCAATGGCCAGGGGGCTATAGAGCTGACTGAGCAGCTCTGATAGCTCTGCGTTTTGCCGGATCAATGAGAATACCCCTACCAGGATTAGCGGAGAGTGCGACAGTTCGCCAGATAAAACCAAAGTATCCCTCGGCAACGTGTCGTTTCTTTGGGCCAAACCATCTCCCCATAATTGTATTAATCAGTTGACATTTCGATTTCATCACCTCTGAACGCATGATTTCATCAATCATGGGAAAGCTTATTGGCCGAGTTTCACAGAGTTAACTAATCACCGCTACAGAAATCTGTCCAAACCCTGTAATATTCGGGTAGCAAAGAGGACTTTCCGAGACATCACTGTTGCAGCCGCTCGCTATAATCCTGAAGGCCGAATACCCGAAGTGAGATTACATTTCTAAACAGAGGCGGCGGGATTAGGAAATTGAGCGTGATAAGCTTCATCGAGACATTACCAGTGACCCCAGAGCCAGGGAGCTAACAGTGGAATTTAACAGGTTGGTCGGTGAGCTTAAGCGGAAACAATGGTTGTGCCCTTAGTTGCAACAGTTTTTTGTAGAGTTGTGCCAAAGGAACTATATGGAACTATCTCGTTCACTTCGCAGTTCCAATGGCCCACATTTTCTTTTCTTTGAACAAACTGCGTATACTTAATATCACACGTTATATTTCATGATGTTACTCATACGTTTTGGAACTAGTACAAGGAACTAGGAACTAGATTACCCAACTCTAGTTTTTTGGGCAACAGTTAAGTTACTCTCTAACCCAGGGAAGTGGGAAGATAGAACCTCTGTCACGTTTGACGCAGTTACGCTGAAAAATCCGAAGAGGTACGCACATTATTTTAATCGGCACTTTGTCGAGAACGCCTTGTGTGACAGGACAAACAGAAGAGAACATCGCATTAGATAAGAACTCTTCCTGCCGAGGACGAACGACCACAATTTACAATATATGTTGTTGGAAATGCCATCAGGAACGCTAAATCATACAAAGAGTTAGGTCCATGAAGATTCCATCGTCATAGTAATGACAAAAAAGCTGGATGAGCTGAGACTTCAGTATCTCACCAAGGATCTCAACCTGTCGCTTAGCACTCACATCGTATCCAATGTCTAGAAAATAGGCTGGGTGGTCCCGATACTAAAACCAGGCAAGAATTCCACCAAAAGTGTATCGTACAAAACTATTTCGCTTTTGTCGTCCGTAGCAAAGACTTTTGAGGTTTTACTCCTGCCCAGCATCGGAAATATCTATACAGTTACCGATCATCAGCATGGGTTATGTAAGCAGCATAGCACAACAACAGCTCTGCATACCATCTCCGCAGGCCATATTAGCCGTGAGATGGGAGAGTGTTGGTGGGGCTCCACTTATTAAAAACCATTGAGACTGTCAAGCACTCCACGGTGTTTGAGGACATTCTGTGGCCGCCAGTCATACGTGGAATTCAGTAACAAGAGGTTCAAGCCCCGTAGAGTAAAACAGGATGTTCTCCAAGGTGGGGTTATGTCTCCGGAACGGTTTAACATCTACATTTCCTGTATTCCACCTGCTCCACATGGTGTTATCTTTGTGCCAGGTACCTTACCAAGTGTCATTAGTGAAAGGCTGAACTCCTATTTGATCGATTTTCCACGCGAGGAATATGAAATTATGCGCCACTAAGCCTACGGCCACTCTGTTCGCCACATCGACTGCTGAGATGAGCACAGAGTTTTGGTCGACGGTAACAGACCACAAGATTTCTGGGGCAACGCTCAACAATATGTTCACGTCGTGAACACATGGTACATCTGTCTGCCGAAGCTGATGAGGAGACAAAGACTCTTCCGGCACAGCACCTCAATGGCATACTTTCGTTGCAGTATTTGCAGTATTTGCAGTATCATAATAACCATCCTAATTAGCAACCAGGCATCTCCCGAGGGATTCTCATGATTCAGAGAGAGAGAGAGATCAACAAGCCCATCAGGTAGGTTTAAATAGCATTCACACGAACGCAATCGCAGATGCCATAAACAACTAGCGTTTGAATGTGGTCCTCGGAGAACAATCCCATCTATCACAGCTGAGGAGCGTTTTCTGCCACGACAAACCAGAGTAGTTTTGGCTCAACAACGCTCGGTTTGGTGCAGCCGTCTGAATTCCTATAGGGCAAGGATCGATGACACCCTGCAAAACATCTGCCCGGCATGCTACACTGGCCGGCACAACACTCTGCACCTTTTCAATTGCCCTGCCATACCTACTCAACTAAGTCCAGTAGATCTGTGGTTACATCCCATCGAAGCAGCCACATTCCTAGACCTGGAACCGCATTAAGCAGGAAAACGAACTTACAACAACAACAAACTTGGCAAGGTTGGTGCACCAGATACCTCTAATCGGGCAAAATATATAAGGAAGTTATGTGCAAATCTGAAGCGATTTTCACCAAAAGCAATAGCGTCCTTCCTACGTTGCAAACGGACGGAAAGTCCGACATGAATAAGTCGACTCAGAAAAATGATTCTATGTATGTCCCTAAAAGGAACTATGGGTCTATTTCGATTCCTTTTGCATGTTACATACAAAGGCACAATGTGATGTAGGGTATAATCAAGTAAAAAAGCATAAATCGGCTTTGCCGACAGAGATATACCCTCAGCCTATGTGAATTGAAACTTTCACTTAGGGACAGATCGAATGTATTTAGGGTCTTTTCAGAATTTTGTGGCCCTTTTTCTACATTTGAACTTGCCGACAAAGATGTAGATTAGGATTAAAGTTCAAAAATTTTGCGGAGGAGGTACTTAACGGAATGGAACGACGTAGTCTATTGTGGAAGTGGTTCTTATTTTGAGAGTCATATCTTTTCGATAGATATGGCGCCCACTGGTCATTTTAGTGGGTCATTGTATAACTTTTGGACCAGTACGCCAGGAAGCATGGACTTGTCCATGGAAAACATAATATCGCTGTAAACAGGATCACATCGAACAGCATCGGTATACATTTCCAAAAGATCTTCGAACAGACCCTAAACTGCAATTAGAAACTAATGTTGGACTTTTGTGAGGGCGGTACCCTAAGGAGAGGACCGATTTGGGCCATTTCAGAAGCTAAATTAAATTTGCATGAAGTATTAGGAGATCCAAAGTTTGGACAAAATTGGTTGCCCCGTTCAAGAGATATCATGCATACCATTTTAGTGACATTTTTGCCCATCTTCGAACTGAAGCTAAGCTTGGACAAAATATGAAGAAGAGCAAATTTTGGACCAAATCGGTTGATAAGTTCGAGAGTTATCGTGCTCTCCAACCACATCATATGGTGCCATACGGGCACCAAAGTGATTCGAGAGCAGGTCTTAAAGTGAACATATGGGAGGGAGCCATCTTCGAATCGGCAGTTCCGTTCGAGGGTTATCTTGCGGTTTTGTCCATCTGTCAGTTTTTTTTCTCAGGAAGTATGGACATGCCCCTGATGAAACTTTTACCATCATATGGGGGGGCGGTAAATGCAAGTTGTTACAATAAAAATCAAAGCGATTCGAGAGCAGGTCCTAAACTGACCTTTTCCGAAATTTTATGTGGAAAGTACCCGAAGGCGTGGACCGATAGAATCCATATTGAAACCTCATCTAAGCCTGGTAGTAATTTCACTGTGTGCAAAGCATGGACCAAATCGGTTACTCCCTTCAAGAGTTATCGGGTGCACAAATTTTCCGAATATTTTCGAACTTTTATAAGGGAGGTACGGGAAGTAGTGGGCGTGTATAACCCATCGTCGAACTTAAACTAAGTTTAGACAAATATTACGAAAGGCAAATTTTGGATCGAATCGGTTGATCCGTTCGAGAGTTATCGTGCGCTCAATCCAGTCAGACAGACGGACGCACATGGCTAAATCAACTCCAAATTGTCTGAAACGGTTTTTGTTCAAACATACTTGGGGTCTAAAACCATTATTTCGATGAGGCACATTTTGCCCGTATGAAAGTGTATTTGCCCTCGTTAGCATAAATGCTGAGGGTATAAAAACTCTTAACGATGTGAAATATGTTCCGCATCCATTTGGTATAAAAATTAGAAACATTAAATTCAAGTTTAGCTGGACACATGTAAGGAAACTTCCTTTCAGTTATATATATAAATATCAATAGAACAAAGCTTTTTCATTCAATCCAATCGAAAATCTGTATCACAAAAAACCCTAGCAAAACAAACAAAAACTTCAACAACTACTGACAATTATTTTAAAAAGTTTTTTTTTATTCTCAAAATATGGCTTCAGGGTTGGCTAGTTGGTTCGTTGATAACAAGCAAACACTTAAATGATAAATGATTAAAAAGCCATAATCATTGGCCGAATCAAAGGAACCGCACGACAAACTAACTTTGAGCAAACAACACTACCAAAAAAAAACCAACATCGCTACAACGAAGAGAGTGTTTTTCTCCCTTGGCTCGGTGAAAAACATTTTACCTTAGGCCACACAAAGGAGAAAAATCAGTGGCCATTATTAAAGCCAACAAACATCAACCACATATTTGAATGCTTTGAATTGAGGTAGCCACCACTTCAGGTATAACAAGAAAAAGCGAAAGACATGAACCACGCGATTAAAAAACGGAAAACAATTATTAAGTCGCGATGAAAGTGATATAAAAGCCAAATGAATATCACCGAAAAAACCTATGGCAAATAAGAATTATGGCCAGCATAGCAACAACAAGACTAAATACATAATTACTTTGATTCTTTTTACGTTTAGAGGGAGATAAGTATAAATATCCGTCGTTTTTTTCGTTCATTCTTTTTTTAAACGGCAAACATCAACAGTTTGCCAAGAAGGGAAAGTTTTAACATTTTTTTTATCTCATTTCTTTTGTCAATGTCTTTAGAAGGCAGATTTATTTCACTTTAATATTACAATTAATATATATGTACGTATGTACGGACAGTACAATGTACAGTACCATAAACAAAAAGTTCCTGTAATTGATTTTGAACACATTGTTGTGCGAGCATAAGCGATATTAAACGAATTGGCTGAACTTTTAGTTTTTGTTCAATGATTTGCAAATTTATCATTGTTACCACTCCATTGTAAGGTTAAGGAGCTCCACATAAAGTTGTTATTATACACTGAGAGAAAAGGCTTCATAGCATGAATGTCGAGGTTTGTGAACGACCGATGAAGCTTTCGATATCGATATTAATCTGCAAAGTTTCAGACCGCCTGGTCCACTTGTATGGAGGCCAATAACATTATGCAACACTGAAAATGCAAACAACTTCTAGTATGCATTTTTTGAAAGTACATATTTAGACTACAAAACCCCTAATAGGGTTTTGTCCTGTCAGATCCAGTTCGGATTTTATGTCCTCATCTAAACCGGGCTAAATATACACTTTTTTGCATTTATTAGGCCTTTATCTCAGAAACGAATAGGAATTTGGCCTTGCTGTATTTAGCAATATTGTAGCCCTAAAGTAGTAGAAACTATCTTTTGAAAAAAAAAACACGTAAGAAAAACTCCACCTACTTACTTACCTACTTAGCTGACCCATTACAGAACATCTGTTCTATAGGCCGAACTAAGAAAAGATCTCCAATTCTCTCTATTTGTTGCTTCGCTTTCTGGAATACCGCGCCTTTTCATCTCATCATCCACTTGTTTGCGCCATCTATTCCTTGGCCTGCCAATTCTGCGTGCACCGCCAAGCGGTCCGCGTTTATACACCTTTTTAGCGGGGTCATCATCGATCATTCTTATGATATGGCCTAGCCAACGCAATCGCTGCATCTCGATACGTTTAACAATATTGATGTCGTTGTATAGCAGATACAGCTCGTGGTTCATGCGACGTCGATATACACCGTCAACGCAGATTGGTCCGTAGATCTTTCGAAGAATTTTTCTCTCAAACACACCAAGCACTGCCATGTCTGCTTGCGCAAGTACCCAGGCTTCGGAGCCATACATCAGCACGGGTAGTATCAGTGTTTTGTAGAGCGTTATTTTTGTTTGACGAGATGTGGCTTTGTTTTTAAACTGCTTACTTAAACCAAAGTAGCATCTGTTGGCCAATACAATTCTTCTTTTAATTTCACAACTGATGTCGTTTGTTGTGTTTACGAAGGTGCCGAGGTAGACGAAGTCTTTTACTACCTCAATATTATAGGAACCAACTTCCACAGTCGGTCCGAGCTCAATGGACGCATTGCGCGTCGACACCATCAACTTGGTCTTTTCACCGTTTACCGCCAGACCCACTTTAGCAGATTCTCCTTCGACCTTCATAAAGGTATCAGTTACTTCTTTTACTGTTCGGCCTATGATGTCTATATCATCAGCATAAGCAAGTAACATGTGACTATTGGTAAAGATTGTGCCACTTCTTTTGACGTTTGCCTCTCGTATAACCTTTTCTAGCAGGATGTTAAAGAGATCACACGAAAGGCTGTCTCCTTGTCTGAAACCTCTTTTGGTACCAAACTCTTCGGAGAGGTTCTTCCCTATTTTAACTGAGGACCTCGTGTCAGTTAAAGTCATTTTGCAAAGCCGGATGAGCTTTGCGGGGATACCAAATTCAGACATGGCTTGGAATACCTTTGAACGCAGCGGGCTGTCGAAGGCTGCTTTATAATCGACAAAAAGGTGGTAGGTGTCAATCTGCATCTCTTGGGTCTTCTCCAGGATTTGCCGCAGGGTAAATATCTGGTCAATGGTGGACTTGCCAGGTCTAAAGCCGCATTGGTATAGTCCAATTATCTCGTTGACCATAGGCTTTAGTCGTTCGCACAATATCCCTGACACGATCTTGTAGGCAATAGGGAGTAGACTTATGCCCCTATAGTTAGAGCATACAGTCTTATCTCCTTTCTTATGGACGGGACACAGGATGCTCAGGTTCCAGTAGTCGGGTACGCGTTATTCCTGCTGATGTATACACCTAATAAGCGTGTCGCCTCCGGTTTTGAACAGCTCGGCTGGTAAGCCATCGGCTCCTGCTGCCTTATTATTCTTCAGCCGATTTATTGCTGTCTCTACCTCATCTTGGCTGGGCGGTATACATTCAATACCATCTTCTGAGATTGGGACTGTGGTATCCTCGTCGTCTTCGCTGCTATTGGATACCAACAGTTTTGAAAAAAGTTCTTTCCATATCCTGAGTACACTATCTGTATCAGTTACCAAATTACCTTGCTGGTCTCTACAGGAGGATGTGCCTGTACCAAAGCCATCAGTTTGATGCTTGACTCTTTGGTAGAATTTTCGGACTTCATTATGGCTCCTGTACATCTCGATTTTTTCACACTCCCGCTTTTCCATCTCTCTCTTTTTCCTGCGGAAAAGACGTTTCTCCTTTTCTCCCTGTATCTCTCTCGTGCGCTACGCGTTGCTACGGAATGTAAAGTAGCCCTATATGCCGCATTTTTCTCTTCGGTGGCAGCACGACACTCTTGATCATACCATGGATTCCTTGGTGGAGGCCTCTGGTATACAAGTACGGATTTTGCGGTTGTTTGCATGGAGTGGGCAATGCTTTGCTATTGCGCTGATATGTTATCGGGATAAGGAGTGCTTTGATTAAGCAATTGGGCTAGTTGAGTGGAATATGTTGTGGCTATCTGTTGTGATTGCAGCTTACCGATGTCTAACTTTCGTGTTGTGTCTGTTCGTACTTTGTTTGCCACGTTTAAGCGGGTGCGTACCTTTGCTGCAACAAGGTAGTGGTTCGAATCAATGTTTGCGCCTCGGAACGATCGTACATCCAACACGCTCGATGAATGTCTTCCATCTATCACAACATGATCAATTTGATATCTTGTTTTCTGACTCTCTGGAGAGAGCCAGGTGCCCTTATCGATGTCGAGATGTTGAAATCTGGTACTGCTAACTACCATGTTTTTTGCAGCTGCAAAGTCTATCAGCCTCATACCATTGTCAGATGTTTCACTGTGGAGGCTGAATTTCCCGACTGTTGGGCGAAAGATATTCTCCTTTCCAATTTTGGCATTAAAATCGCCTAGAATGATTTTAATGTCATGGGCAGGGCAACTGTCATATGTTTCTTCTAAGCGCTCGTAACATATATCTTTGGTCTGTTCGTCCTTTTCTTCAGTTGGAGCATGAGCGCAAATAAAGCTGATGTTGAAGAATTTAGCTTTTATTCGAATTGCAGCAAGTCTTTCATTCACTGGAGTGAAGCTGGATACCAGATGTTTTAGTCTCCGACTAACTACAAATCCGCAACCAAACTCATGCTTTACGTCATGGCAGCTATAATACAGTGCGTCACCTTTAGGTGTTGTTGTGACGCCTTTCCCAATCCATCGTATTTCCTGTATGGCAGTAATATCGGCCTTGTACTTTTCAAGAACGTCTGCCAATGCGAAGACTGCACCGTCTCTATAAAGAGTGCGAACATTCCAGGTGCAGATTCGCAGATCATGGTCCTTAAAACGTTTGCGGGGTTCGTCAACTTTAGAGGGGGTTGTTTTTCTTTTCTTTCGTTGTTTCATAGTATGCTGTTTTTTCTAGGGGAGGGTTACTAACCCGACGCCCAAACCCAAATTTTTACCGTTCTTATGGGAGAACGCGCGGCACATGTTAGATCACTACCTTTAGCGGGTGTTAAAGGCAGCTCCCCAGGTGACACCACGGGGAGGTCAGTGTCCACTTGAGATGAAAGAGGAACCAAGATAAATCCTGGGCTTTGCCATGTTAAAACGGGTCAGGAGCGTTGCTTGGTATCTTCCATCCCCTACATCACTTGAAAAAATCACTTTGCAAAAATCACAAGTTTTTTTTTCGTCCGATAATTTTTCACAACTTCCGACGTGAATAATCACGGCAAGAGTGCATCGATCAAATTAAATCTTTGTATGTCGATAGAGGACCATCCTATAGCACTATGAAAAACTGGTTTAATAAATTCAATCGTGGCCAACACTCGCCAAAAAACGAAGTTCGTGAGGGTCGTCCAAAAACGGACGATGTGCCAGAAAAAATTAAGCCGTGTGTGAACGGATAATGCAAGAACGCAGTGGGCATTTATTCCACCAACTAACATTTGATATTGCATGAACACTTGGCGGCAAAAAAATTTTTTCGTTGGATCCCCTGTCGATCGGTGCATGAAATTTGAAGGTATCTCAATCAAGCCACTGTAAACAACCCATGGTTGTATATCAAACTGTCCTGAGTACTCTTTGGCTAAAACTGTCAAACTTTCCAAAAAAGTCAAATGTCGCCTGGCAACACTGCGTGTTGCCTAGGCCAGAAGGTTTTATAGTGATCCTCTTATATATATGATACTTAACGTCTATAAAGTTTATGCAACTTCTTTTTTCACCTACGAAAATGATGTTTACCTTTAGAAACATCTAAAAAAAACTTTAAACAAGAAGTTTAATATTCTAAACCGGGACATATAAAGACATCTAACAATACGATCAACGGGAACAAAAGAACTCAGCAAACAACATAAGTTGATGCTAACGATTATAATGATGATGATTTTATTTCTTTTCATAAATTTTTCATAATTTTCCCTCTTTTAACAAACGAAATATTCATTGAAAAATATCAACTTATGGCTTTTCTGAAAACCCATGTTCATTCAAACGACCGACGACCGACCACAATTCATTGTTAAAACCTCCAAGCGCCTCTTTTGCCACAAACGAATAACCAACAAATTTAACATTCTTCTTATATTCGGCCAAAAACAAACGGCAATAATCATATTTTATGTTAAGTGAGTTTAACTTCCACCATTGAACTGTGGTGATTGATGATGAACAACAATAATAAGAAACAGCAACAACAACAAACACAACAATCGGCTAAAATACAAATATGAAGGGATACTTTAAGCCTTGGAAAAATTTATTCACAAAAGAAGCTTACATACATATTTTTATTTTTTTTTTTCTTCCCAAATAGCAATGAAGATAAATGAAAAGGAAAAAAACCAATAACAAAATTGTTGCTGTTTCTTTTTTTGCATTCCGCTTTTCCTTGGATTTCACAATGGTCGAATGGATTTTCATTGAAGCAAAAACAAGCTTCGTATAAGTACATTTTAGGGTCAGCATAATTCGACAATATTTCCAAGTAAATTGTATATATTTCATTAAAATTCCAAATCACGTTTAAGTAATAGAAATTCCATAAAACCAAGGAAAAAACATGGAAACATGGTAAAGGCCATTAACAGAGTTTTAACAACAAAAAGCATTGTTTCGCTAACGCAATTGGTCAGTTAAGATTATTGAACGATAAAAAGAATGAAATGGTAAGGAGGAAATTAACTTTCTTTGTTAATGTTTTGAATGTCGCCTTTGACGATATTTCGCAGATAATCAAACTTCTTTGGTAAAAAATGGGCAGTTGACTAGCTATAACCATATATACCAGATAGACCCAGTTGTATACAAGCGGGATAACAAGACCTCAAGGTAAAATTACTTGCTTCACTACTTACTTCGAATGGGCACCGTGACACAGAGCGTGTGTTTCCGATAACAAATCCTAGTGTTGTGTGTTCAACGCTCGCTGTCGACACGCGAGTTTTATGTGAAAAATAAAAAAGTTGATGGTGCACATGTAAGCGTTTAAACAACCCTTAATATTCGTAGGCGTAGCATAGTGTGTAGTGTGTTCGGCTACAAATCAGAAGTTCATATGATCAAATCCAGCAGAGAGCGAAATAAAATAAAAAATGTTTAAATTGAAAACAAATTCCACCCCAACTGTTCTAAAAATATAATGTTTTAGATTATTTTTCAAAATAGGGGATGGAAGATATAAAGGAACCGTCCTGACCGGCTTTAACATGGCAAATCCCAGGATTTACCTTGGTTCATCTCAAGTGGACACTGACCTCCCCTTGGTGTTACCTGGGGAACTGCCTTTAACATCCTTTAAAGGTAGTGAGCTAACATGTGCCGCGCGTTCACCCATAAGAACGTTAAAAATTTGGGTTTGGGCGTCGGGTTAGTAACCCTCCCCTAGAAAAAACAGCCTACTATGAAAAAACGAAAGAAAAGAAAAACAAACCCCCTCTAAAGTTGACGAACCCCGCAAACGTTTTAAGGACCATGATCTGCGAATCTGCACCTGGAATTTTCGCACTCTTTATAGAAAAGGTGCAGTTTACGCATTGGCAGATGTACTTGAAAAGTACAAGGCCGACATTACTGCCATACAGGAAATACGATGGAACGGGAAAGGCGTCACAACAACACCTAAAGGTGACGCACTGTAATATAGCTGCCATGACACAATGCATGAGTTTGGTTGCGGATTTGTAGTTGGTCGGAGGTTAAAACATCTGGTCTTCAGCTTCACCCCATAGAATGAAAGAGTCGCTGCAATTGGATTAAAAGCAAAATTCTTCAACATCAGCTTTATTTGCGATCATGCTCCCACAGAAGACAAGGACGAACAGACCAAAGATATATTTTGCGAGTGCTTAGAAGAAAGCTATGACCGTTGCTCTACCCATGACATTAAAATTATACTAGGCGATTTTAATGCCAAAATTGAAAAGGAGAATATCTTTGGCCCAACAGTCGGGAAATTCAGTCTCCACAGTGAAACATCTGACAATGGTATGAGGCTGATAGACTTTGCAGCGGCAAGAAACATGATAGTTAGCAGTACCAGATTTAAGCATCTCGATATTCATAAGGGCACCTAGCTGTCTCCAGATCAAAGAACAAGTAATCAAATTGATCACGCTGTGATTGATGAAAGACATTCATCGGGCATGTTGGATGTACGATCGTTCCGAGGTGCAAACATAGACTCGGACCACTACCTTGTTGCAGCAAAGGCACGCACCCGGTTGAACGTAGCAAACAAAGTGCGAACAGACACAACACGAAAGTTGGACATCGGTAAGCTGCAATCACAACAGATAGCCACAGCATATTCCACTCAACTGGCCCAACTGCTTAATCAAAGCACTCCTCGTCCCTATAACATATCAGGACAATGGCAAAACAATTGCCCACTCCATGCAAACAACCGCCAAATCAGTACTTGGATACCAGAGACCTCCACCAAGGAATCCATGATATGACAAGGAGTGTCGTGCTGCTACCGAAGAGAAAAATGCGGCATATAGGGCTACTTTACAATCAATAGCAACGCGTAGCGCACGAGAGAGGTATCGGGAGAAAAGGAGAGAGGAGAAACGTCATTTCCGCAAGAAAAAGAGAGAAATGGAAAAGCGGGAGTGTGAAAAATCGAGACGTGCAGGAGACAGAATGAAGTCCGAAAATTCTACCAAAGAGTGAAACATCAAACTGATGGCTTTGGAACTGGCACATCCTCCTGTAGAGACCAGCAAGGTAATCTGGTAGCTGATACAGATTGTGTGCTCAGGATATGGAAAGAGCATTTTTCCAAACTGTTTGTATCCAATAGTAGCGAAGTCGACGAAGATACCACAGATCCAGAAGATGGTACTGAATGTATACCACCCGGCCAACATGAGGTAAAGACAGCAATAAACCGGTTGAAGAATAATAAGGCAGCAGGAGCTGAGCTGTTTTAAACCGGAGGCGACACGCTGATAAGGTGTATGCATCAGCTAGTTAGCTCCATCTGACAGGAAGAACGCGTACCCGACGATTGGATCCTGAGCATCCTGTGTCCCGTCCATAAGAAGGGAGATACGACTTTATGCTCCAACTATAGGGGCATAAGTCTTCTCCCTATCGCCTACAAGTTAGTGTCAGGGATATTGTGCGAACGACTACAGCTCATGGTCAACAAAATAATTGGACCATACAAATGCGGCTTTAGACCTAGCAAGTCCACCATTGACCAGATATTTACCCTGCGGCAAATCCTGGAGAAGACTCAAGAGATGCAGATCGACAACTACCACCTTTTTGTAGATTATAAAGCAGCCTTCGACAGCCCGCTACGTTCAAAGTTATTCCAAGCCATGTCTGAATTTGGTATCCCCGCAAAGCTCATTCGGCTTTGTAAAATGACTCTGACACAAGATCCTCAGATAAAATAGGAAAGAACCTCTCCGAAGAGTTTTGTACCAAAAGAGGTTTCAGGCAAGGAGAAAGCCTTTCGTGTGATGTCTTCAACTTCCTGCTAGAAAAGGTTATACGAGAGGCAAACGTCAAAAGAAGTGGCACAATCTACACCAATAGCCACATGTTACTTGCTTATGCTGATGATATAGACATCATGGGACGATCAGTAAAAGAAGTAACCGATACATTTATGAAGGTCGAAAGAGAAACTGCTAAAGTGGGTCTGGCAGTAAACGGTGAGAAGACCAAGCTGATGGTGTCGACGCGCAATGCGTACATTGAGCTCGGACCAACTGTGGAAGTTGGTTGCTATAATTTTGAGGTAGTAAAAGACCGCCGTAAACACAGCAAACGACATCAGATGTGAAATAAAAAGAAGAATTGTATTGGCCAACAAATGCTACCTTGGGTTAATTAAGCACTTTAAAAACCAAGCCACAACTCGTCAAACAAAAATAACGCTTTACAAAACACTGATACTAGCCGTGCTGATGTATGGATCCGAAGCCTGGGTACTTGTGCAAGCAGATAAGGTAGTGCTTGGCGTTTTTGAGAGAAAATTTCTTCGAAAGATCTACGGACCGATCTGCGTTGACGGTAAATAATCGACGTCGTATGAACCATGAGCTGTATCTGCTATACAAAGACATCAATATAGTTAAACTTATCGAGATGCAGCGATTGCGTTGGCTAGGCCATATAATAAGAATGAGCGATGATGAACCCGCAAAAAAGGCGTATAAATTCGAGCCACATGGCGGTGCACGCATAATTGGCAGGCCAAAGAATAGATGGCGCAAACAAGTGGATGAAGAGATGACAAGGCGCGGTATTCCAAAAAGCGAAGCACGAAACAGAGAGAGTTGGAGATCTTTTCATAGTTCGGTCTATGAAACAAATGTTCTGTAATGGGCCAGCTAAGTAAGTAAGATTATTATACCCTCCACCATATGGAGGGTAAAATTAAATTTGTCATTCCGTTTGTAACACATCGAAATATTCATCGGAGGCCCTATAAAGTATATATATATATTATTGATCAGCATAAAATTCTATGTCGATTTGACCATGTCCGTCTGTCCGTCCGTCCGTCAGTCCGTCTGTCTGTTGAAATCAAGATACAGCTCGCAATTTTAAAGATAGAGAGTAAAAATTTGGTACAGAAGTTTTTATTACTTGCAGGATGGTTGGTATTGAAAATGGAATATATCGGTCCACGTTTTGATATAGCCCCCATAAAACGATATCTCCCGATTTTCGGTATTTTTAAGGTTTTATCCTAGCCAAATGGCTGAAATTTGGTACGTAGTCTTCTTTAGGGGTATACAACTTTCTCCCAGAATTTTGTCGGTATCGGTCCATATCTTCATATAGCCCCCATAGAACGGTACCTCCCGATTTTCGGTATTTTTAAGGTTTTAGCTTCAATATCCTACCTAAATGGCTGACATTTGGTACGTAGTCTTTTTTAGGGGTATTAAACTTTCCCCCAGAATTTTGTCGGTATCGGTCCACATCTCTTATATAGCCCCCATAGAACGGTACCTCCCGATTTTCGGCATTTTGAAGGTTTTAGCTTCATTATCCTACTAAAATGGCTGAAATTTAGTACGTAGTTCTTTAGGGGTATACAACTTTCTCCCAGAATTTTGTCGGTATCGGTCCATATTTTCATATAGCCCCCATAGAACGGTACCTCCCGATTTTCGGCATTTTGAAGGTTTTAGCTTCAGTATCCTACTAAACTGGCTGACATTTGGTACGTAGTCTTTTTTAGGGGTATTAAACTTTTCCCCAGAATTTTGTCGGTATCGGTCCACATCTTCATATAGCCCCCATAGAACGGTACCTCCCGATTTTCGGTATTTTGAAGGTTTTAGCTTCATTATCACACCGAAATGGCTGAAATTTGGTACTTAGTCTACGTTGGTGGTATAAAACTTTCCCCCAGAACTTTGTCGGTATCGGTCCATGCCTTCATATAGCACCCATAGAACGGTACCTCCCGATTTTCGGTATTTTGGATGTTATGGCCTCAATATTCCACCGAAATGGCTGAAATTTGGTATTTAGACTTCGTTGGGGGTACTCAAACTTCCCCCTTAAATTTTTCGGTATAGGTCCACGCCTTCATATAGCCCCCATGGAAAGGTACCTGCCGATTTTTCGTATTTTGAAGGTTGTGTCTTCAATATTCCACCAAAATGGCTGAAATTTGGTATTTAGTCTTCAATGTGATATAAAGTGTTCGCCAGAAATATGTCTGTACAGGTCCACGCTTTCATATTGCCACATTTCTGACTAAAATTCGTTGGTATAGGTCCACGTTTCGATATAGCCCCCATAGAACGGTACCTCCCGATTTTCGTAATACTGAATATTGTGACGGCAAATCCAACCGAAATGGCTGAAATTCGTTATTTCGTCTTCCAAGAGTTATAAAATATTCCAGAAGAGTATTATCAGTATAGGTCCACGTCTTCCTATATCCCCATAGAAGCTTACTTCTTGATTTTCGGTATTTTTTAAGTTTTAGCCACATTCTCTTACCGAAATATAGGAAATTTGGTATTTAGTCTTCTTTGAGCCTAAAAGCTTTCCGTCAGAATTTTGTCGGTATAGATCGACGTTTTGAAATAGCCCCCGTAGAATGGTACCTCACATTGTTTTACCGAAATTGCTGAAATTTAGTATTAAGTCTTCTTCATACACGAAAGGAAACTAATTATTCCATTTTACTTCAATACAACTTGTGGTGGAGGGTATAACAAGTTCGGCCCGGCCGAACTTAACGCCGTTCTTACTTGTTTTTCTTCTAGTGGCCACAGAACAACTAGTTATTCTAGTGGTGAGGGAATAATTAGTAATTATGTGCGATATGCCGTTGTTCAAATAATGGGTTAGTTCAGGATATTAGTAAGGATATTTTTGCTGGGTTGGAAATCGCTTTGGTCAAGTCCTTCCTTCTGTAAATGTTGGGATGGAGCGCACGATAGCTCTTGAACGGAGTAACCAAGTTCGATGATGGACTATATTGGTTTACTCCTTCCGTCATCTCCTCTACAAACGTTTAAAAATATTTGTTTAACTGCTCAAACTTACCTTTCATTTCCATAAGTTCTCCTTCCCTCCACTTTTTCCACCCAAGTCTTTAAGAAGCAAATAACCAAATTGCCTACCATTTCGAACTTTCAAACTTGGCCTATATGCGCTGCATGTTTACTTTGTAAAATTTGCCTTACATGTCAGTACAAAAAAAACCCTCGAGTGGCAATTGTTAAGCACTTTCCCGGGATTGCAGTTTTTTTTTGCATTCTAACAAAGTGGAGAAGTTTGGTACATAGCCGTGGCACTAGCCAGCCAACTTGTTTGCTGCCGTTAATGGCAGTTAGGTTTCTGTGGTTAGTTGGTGTATTTACTGTGTTGCCGATACTCTTCTTAGTCTATAAATGCTATGCCTGGATTGTAAATAGCTCTTGTCCTAGATGATGTTGATGATGCATCCTTACAGCCCAACTGCCTGGTTAGCTGTACTTAATTTTAAGTCCTTTAAGTGGTTTTACTTTAATTCTCTTGTAACTAATTTTGTTCCATTAGTGGGCAACAGAAAGAATGTGTGAGAGGACCAAATAACCGATAATACACAAAGAGCGATTACACGATAGTTATATTTAATGTAAATGTTTGGTTAGAATTTAAGTTTACAAGTTATACTTGAGAATGCAATAAATTTGAAAGGAAATATTGAAGGAAGAATATTATTAAAAAAACAGGAATATAAAATATAGAAACAATAATATTGGTTACTAGCAGACCCCGGTCCGCGTTGCTGGCCCGTCGTAAATAGTTTTACTGACAGCTTTGTATCGACTTTATGCTTGGCAATTCAAAAATAGGTATTTTCTACCTCACTTCTTCGGTCCATTGTATTTATCAACAGATTTTGTCTGTAAACTTTCTTTTCTCTTGCGGACTTTGACGAATTTTTTCGCCAATTTGTGAATTTTAGGATTTATTGTTGTCCATGTCCCTGTCTTTATCCTAAAGCGATCTAATTATAAAAGTTAAAAAAATGGTTAAATCGAATTCTCCCGCTTATTAAGACATATATGTTTTAGCTTCTCATGGCTGATGGACCGTTGAACCTCACCATTTAAGTACATTTGTAAATATATAGTTTTTCTTGATCGGGGGCACAACCACCGTTGTCTCGAAAACTAATTTGCAACCTGATGCACTCATAAGTTTAGCAAATATAGCGATTATAAAATAATACGCCCCGAAATTCGTCTACAAATATATAGCATTTTGGAAAATGGGACATTCCTAAACATTTTCTGAATATTAGGTTCAGTAGGTTTGGAAAAATAATGTTTTGGAAAGAGCGGGCGTGGTTATCAGTTTTCAAAATATAACATATTAAAAAAGTAGGCCTGGTTCGGTATTTTGGCTCCAAATATATACCTAGGGTGCACACAACTTCGTTGCCTAACAAAATGTATGCTGAAACCGATATAATCATAAGTTTGGCTTATACATATAGCGTTTAACAGAAAGTCATGGGAAAGGTACCCCACCTCTTCCGAAATTCATAAAATGTACATAACAACGGCAAACATTGAGCTTTTGCTGCAAATTTTATGGAAATCCCTTTAGTAGTATTGTAGTTATGACATATTAAAATAAAAACAGGCGTGGTCGGGCCTATAGGCCCTAAAGAAGTACCTAGTTTGTAGATTAATCCGTAATTTTTTAATCCGATACATGCATAATTTTTGCAAATATAACGTTTTTTTAAAAATATCGCATAGGGGAGGTACTCCGCCCCTCTGGAATTCAATAAATTCAATTTTCGGGGGCGTTGTAAACTTTTCTTTCCAAAAAACCTAAGTTGGGTTATGACGGCATTTGATTTTTATTCATAAAGGTAAGGCTTTTTTTAAATATGCCCCCTTCAAAATTCAAGAAAATATGCCCGTACATTCCCTGACATTTTCAGGAAAATCGGTTCAGTAGTTTTGTAGATGTAACATATTTTAAAAAGTGGGTGTGGTCGAGACTTTGGATCCTAAAAAAGTGGGTAAGGTCGGAGACACAACCACAATTGTCTTGCAAATTAACCTCAAAATAGATACATTCGTAATTATTGTAAATATAACATTTTTAAAAAAGTAGGGTATAGGGGAAATACCCCGCCCCTTCCGAAATTCGACTGAATTTGTAGCCTATTTTAAGAGGGGGCCATCCCTGTACATTCTCTGGAAAATATGTTCAGTAGTTTTTGTAGAAGTTATAAAAATTGAAAATTGAAAAAATGGGCGTAAAAGTGGGCATGGTCAAATTTTATTTGCATAAAAACCCAAGTCGGGTTATGGCGCACATTTTACAGAAAAAATTATCGAAATCGGGCTAGCCGTTCTCAACTGATGCCATTACCAATGAACGACATTTGATTTTTATTTATAAAGATTTAATAGTTTAGAAAAATCACGATTTTCGTGAAAATCCCTTCAGTAGTTTTGTAGATTTAACCTAATTAGAAAGTGAGCGTGGTCGGATCTTAAGTCTCAAGTACGTAAGGTTGTAGACACAATCGCCATTGACTCGGAAATAAATTCCGAAACCGATACATTCGTAATTGTTGCAAATATTGCATTTTTACAAAAATAGGGCATAGGAGAGGTACCCGCCCGATCCGAAAGTCAAAAAATATGTAGCCTATTTTTATCGGGGACCAACCCTGTACATTCGCTGAAAGTTTCAGGAAAATCGATTCAATAGTTTCGTAGATATAACATATTTGAAAAAGTGGGCGTTGTCCACTCTTAATGCCCCAAATAAGCACGTAAGGTCCTAGACACAATCGCCATTGACTCGGAAATTAATTTTCAAAGCGATACATTTATAATTGTTGCAAATATTGCATTTTTACAGAAATAGGGCATAGGGGAGGTACCCCGCCCGATCCGAAATTCTACCAAATTAGTAGCCTATTTCAACCGGGAGCCATCACTCTACGTTCCCTGAAAATTTCAGGAAAATCTATTGAGTAGTTTCGTAGATATAGCATATTTATAAAAGTGGGCGGAAAAGTAGGCGTGGCCAATTTTTCTTTGCATAAAAACCTAAACTGGACTATGACTAACACTTCCACAAAAAATTATCCAAATCGCTCCAGCCGTTTTCAACTGATTCAATTACCAACAAACGACAATTGAGTTTTATATATAAAGATTACAAAGAATATTGAAAAAATCTGAAAAAAATAAAATCAACGAATATTGAAAAACAAATTAAAAATACATAAATATTTTTATTATTATTTATTTATTTTTTTTTTTTTTTGTAAATCCACGATTATTGAGAAAAATTACTAAAAATCCACGAATATTAAAAAATTAAAAAACCCACGAATATTGAAAAAAAAGAATATTGGAAAAAATTAAATAAAAACAACATTTAAAAAACTATCATCACATTTTAGGTCAAAAAAAGCTCAATTAATTCATTCAATTAAGAAATAGGTTTTAAAAAATCCACGAATATTGAAAAAAATTTTTTTTTAAACCCAGGAATATAATTTTTTTTAAATTCACGAATTTTGAAAAAAATTTAAAAAAAATCTGTTTTAAAAACGCTACGAATTTTGTATTTTTTAAACTCCGAATATTGAAATTGTTTTTTTTAATCCACGAATATTAAAAATAAAAAATCCACAAATATTGTTAGAATCTTTTTTAAAAAATATATGGATTTTGTAAAAATCTTTTTTAAAAAATCTATGAATTTTGTAAAAATATTTTTTAAAAAATCTATGAATTTTGTAAAAATCTTTTTTATAAAATCTACGAATTCTGTAAAAACCTTTTTTAAAAAATCTACGAATTCTGTAAAAACCTTTTTTAAAAAATCCACAAAGTTCGTAAAAATCTTCTTAAAAATCCACGAATATTGAACAAATCTGCATACAAAAACCCACAAATATGGAAAATATTTTAAAAAATCCACGAATTTTTAAAAAAATGTAAAAAATTCACGAATATAAAAAAAAATAATTTTTAAAATTCCACGAATATTAAAAAATTTAATTTTTAAAAATTCCACGAATATTAAAAAATTTAATTTTTAAAAATTCCACGAATATTGAAAATATAATTTTTAAGAAATCCACGAATTTTAATTTTTTTTTTTAATCCGCTAATATTGATTTTTTCTTAATTCACGAATATTGAAAAAGATTTTTTTAAATCTACGAAGTTCGTAAAAGTCTTTTTTAAAAAAATATACAAATTTTGTAGAAATCTTTTTTAAAAAATCGACGAATTTCGTTAAAATCTTTTTTTTTCAAATATCCACGAATTTTGCAAAAATCTTTTTAAAAAAATCCACAAAGTGCGTAAAAATCTTTTTTAAAAAATCCACAAAGTTCGTAAAAATCTTCTTAAAAAATCTAAGAATATTGAACAAATCTGTTCTTTAAAAAAATCCACAAATATTGAAAAAATTTTAAAAAAATCCACGAATTTTGAAAAAAATTTTAAGAAATCCACGGATATTGAAACTAAAATTTTTAAAAATTCCACGAATATTCAAAATATAATTCTTAAGAAATCCGCGAATTTTAATTTTTTTTAAAATCCACTAATATTGATTTTTTTTTAAATCCACGAAGTTTTTAAAAATTTTTTAACAAGATTGAATTTTTTTATTTTAAAAAAATCCACGAATATTGAAAAGATAATTTTGAAAAAATCCACAAATATTGAAAAGATAATTTTTAAAAATCCACGAATATTGAAAAGTTAATTTTTGAAAAATCCACGAATATTAAAAAACTCTTTTTTAAATCCACGAATTTTGTAAAAATCTTTTTTAACTAATTCATGAAGTTCGTATTTTTTTAACCAAACAAATATTGCAACAATCATTTTTAAAAAATTCAATCCAATATTCAAAAAAAAATCGTTTTAAAAAATCGAATCCAATATGAAAAAATCATTTTTAAAAAATCTAATCCAATATTGAACAAATCCTTTTTTAAATCCACGAACACCAAAAAATCTTTTTTAAAAAAAAATTTACGAATAGTGAAAAATGCAATTTACAAAAATTTGAAAATTCTTTTTTCCAAAAATCCACCAATATTGAAAAAATCTCTTTTAATTTTAAAATCCTCGAATATTGAAAAAAAAACATTTAAAAAATCCTCGAATATTGAAAATATCTTTTTTAAAAACAAAACAAAATTTTTCAAACATCCATGAATATTGCCAAAAATCATTTTTCAAAAATTGACGAATATTGAAAAAATCGTTTTTCAAAAATTGACGAATATTGAAAAAATCGTTTTTAAAAATCCACGAATGTTGAAAAGATCATTTCAAAAAATCCGCGAATATTGGAAAGATCTTTTAAAAAAAATCCACGAATAATAAAAAAATTGTTTTAAAAATCCATGAATATTGAAAAAATCTTTTTTAAAAAGTCCACGAATATTGTTTTATTTTCCCGAATTTTAAAAATACCTCTTATAAAGAAATTCACGAATTTTGAAAGAATCTTTTTTGTAATCCACGAATATTAAAAAATCCTTTTTTTAAATCAAAGAACATTGAAAAAAATCCACGAATTTTTGCAAAAAAATTTTATTAAAGTCTACGAATTTTGTATTTTTTTTTAACTCTACAAATTTTACATTTTTTTTAATCTCCGAATATTGAAAAAAATGTTTTATATTGAAAAAATATTTTTTAACAAATCCACGAATTTTGTAAAGATCTTTAAAAATATTTTGTAGAAGTCTTTTTTACAAAATCCACGAAGTTCGTAAAAATTGTATTTTAAATATACGAGTTTTGTAGAAATCTTTTCTAAAAATCCACGAAGTTCTTAAAATTTTTTAAAGAAATCCATGAATATTGAACATATCTTTAAAAAAAAATTTAAAATATAAAAAATTCCACGAATATTTAAAAGATATTTTTTAAAAAATCCACGAGTACTGAAAATATAATTTTTTAAAAAATAACGAATATTGATTTTTTTTAAATCCACGAATTTTGCAATTTTTATAAATCCAATCCATTATTGAAAAAATCTTTTTTAAAAAATTCAATCCAATATTGATTTTTTTTATACAATCCATTATTGAAAAAATTTATTTTTAAAAAATCCACGAATATTGAAAAAATCTTTTTTTAATAAACGAATATTAAAAAATCTATTTAAAAAAATCCAAGAATATTGAAAATATCTCTTTTTAAAAAATCCCAGAATATTGAAAGAATCTATTTTTAAAAAATCCACGAATATTATAAAAATATTTTGTAAGAAACCAAGGAATATTGAAAAAAATATATTTAAAAAAATCTAAGAATATCGACAAAATCTTTTTTAAAAAAATCTTCGAATAGTGGAAAAATTTTCTTTTATAAATTTATGAATATTGAAAAAATCTATTTTTAAATCCACATATATTGAAAATATAATTTTTAAAAAAATTACGAATATTGATTTTTTTAAATCCACTCATATTGATTTTCTTTTAAATCCACGAATATATATTTTTTTTAAATCCAGCAATATTGATGTTGTCTTAAAAAATCCACGAATATTGATTTTTTTTTAAATCCACTAATATTGAAAGAATCTTTTTTAAGAAATCTGCGAATGTTGAAAAAAGTTTTTAAACAATCCACGAGTATTGAAAAAAGGGTTTTTATGTTTTCGTAGCATAAAGAAAACTAATTATTCTGTTTTACTTTTGTTTGTATATTTTTATACCGGGCTAATTCGGTTTTAGTTCAGAATATTTCATGGTGGAAGGTTTAACGCTTTTTTACTTGTTAGTCTTTGTTTGTGGCCGATTTTTGGTATATATAAAAATCTAAATTTACTATAACACAAACATATGTACATACAAATATATATGTATATTGTTTAATTATAATGCTCGACTCTCCAAAATTTTAAGGATCTTTCTTTTTCAAATTTGCTATTCAAAATATAATAAAAATTGTTTCCTTTTAGCAAAAACACTTTGTTTTACAACCCTAACCACAAAAAACAACTAAAACAAAAGGAACACTGATTCACAATCAGGACATTGCATTCTGTTGTATGACATTTCCATTAAGATTTTATGAAAATGGAAATGGAATCAGAAAAACATTTCCTATGCACTCAACACTATTACAACGCTATTACTCTGGGTCACTGCAGGAGTGGCATAAAAATCCTTTTGGACATAAGTGACCACATGTTGAGATTTGATGGTGTTGCTGGTGAGATGAGAGCAACAACTACAAATGTATTGTTTTTGGTCCAAGCCAATGCTACTGATTTCATATACTCACTCATACATTCATACATACATTTGTATGTGTGTACATTTCATTTGTTTGTTTAACATGCAACAAATGACCTCCGACACATTTTCCACAACAAGTTGAACACAACCAAGTGTTTATATTTTACATCTTGAACTCGTTAACTGAAAAGTCATAAAACAGAGGGAAGCCGTAAAGTCCTTGCCCAATCCCCAGAATAAAACTCAAAAAAGTCAACTTGAAATTTTAAAAGTCAAATAGAAAAACAATCTTGGGTTTAAAAAAACAACAAATAAATAAAAAATACCTTGCCTTTCTGGCTGCCAAATGAAATGTTGAAGCTTCTTTGTTTCCTAATGTTGGTATTGTGGTTTTGGTGGGGTCATAAAATGGTCTAAATACATTTTTTGTGTGGCAATCTAATCAAGCAAGGATACTAATGGCTATCAAAATGTCCTTTTCAGGACACACAAATAAAAAAATATATATATACAAAAAACACACACAGCCATATGAACGTATACGTCTAACAGGATTTCATGGTCATTTGCCATTAAATTTAAGCCCCACAATGCTGAAGTGAAAGAGTTCTTGTTGGAAAACCTGAATATTACCAAAAAATTTCCAGAACTGCTTAACGGCAAAGATAACAACATAAATAAAGAACAAAAGAAACGAGAAAAAATCGCTCTTCTGCATGTTATAGCCTTGTTCAAGGAAATGTCACAAATTAAGAATTTTCATGGTCTGTGAATTGTAATGTTTATTTGATTTCTTTATGGTCCTTAATGGCATTTTAACTTAAAGTCATTTGGGTAAAATCATTTTTCTATTCTTGAATAACACAAAGGGCAATAGTAGAACTTTTTTACATATTTTTTCTCAGGGAAAACATGTAAGTGTGTATGTCAAAGGTCGTCTAAGGGGTAGTTTACACTATATGTAAATGTCATATGACATGAAAATTTCCATCGTTATATATTCGCTAATATGTGTAATATTGGAGATTTTCCTTACGCCATTTACTCTGTCCGTCCACACCAGCAAAAATGTAAAAAAACTACGTCTCCACATTGCCTCCGTGAGTAAATATGGAATGTTTTTATTTCGTGTCATATGACATTTATAGATAGTGTAAACTACATCTAAGCTTTGTAAAATGACCTAAATAAAATATGGAGTAACACGTCCTTAAAATACATGACCGATAGATCTGATAGATAGATAGATAGATAGATAGATAGATAGATAGATAGATAGATAGATAGATAGATAGATAGATAGATAGATAGATAGATAGATAGATAGATAGATAGATAGATAGATAGATAGATAGATAGATAGATAGATCGAATCTTTCTTTTCCCCGAAAAATATTTTTTAAGGGGTTCATATAATTGTGTGGCCTTGTTCGGACGTATTCACTTGCGGACAAAAATATCGAGACTTTTTGGTTATTTATCTTAACGCTTGTGGACGCTCCGAATATATGCACACCCTTTGATAATAAATTTGATTTTGGATTAAAGAGCAAAAATGTTGAACATTTGGGGAGTAGGTACATGAAGAAATATGCCATGATAATCTATTTTGAAAGTGGATCTTATATTGGGATTGAATTTCCACCACGAACCTCCCCAAAGATTCTAGGGGTCACATTCAACAGTCTGATCACGTCGTCCGCGCATATCATAGCTATCTGCAACAATATGAAATGTAGGAACTCCCTAGCCGGCAACACTTGGGGTACAGATGGGCCACACATATTGCGATAGGTCGGTTTGTGGTAAGCTGTGCGGCGCCAGTGTGTTCCGCGAATGTAAATGCAACACGATCGAAAAATATTCCAACCTGCCAGAATGCCGTCCGGAGAACCGTATAAACAACTATCGTGTGAATGAGGTCCTCGGAGAACATCCCATTCCCCACGACAAACCAGAGTAGTTTTGGTTCAACTACGCTAGGAGCAGTCGTCTAAATTCCTATAGGGCAAGGATCGATGACACCGCAGTAAAATAACCACGCTGAAGTGCTGTAAGGGCAGCTGCATTCTTATTATATGGCCTAGCCAAAGCAATCGCTGCATCTCGATACATTTAACTATATTGATGTCGTTGTATAGCAGATACAGCTCGTGGTTCATCGTCAACGCAGATCGGTCCGTAGATCCTTCGAAGAATTTTTCTCTCAAACACGCCAAGCACTGCCATATCTGCTTGCGCAAGTACCCAGGCTTCGGAACCATACATCAGCACGGGTAGTATCAGTGTTTCGTAAAGCGTTACTTTTGTTTGACGAGTTGTGGCTTTGTTTTTAAAGTGCTTACTTAAGCCAAAGTAGCATCTGTTGGCCAATACAATTCTTCTTTTTATTTCACAACTGATGTCGTTTGTTGTGTTTACGGCGGTACCGAGGTAAACAAAGTCTTTTACTACCTCAAAATTATAGGAACCAACTTCAACAGTTGGTCCGATCTCAATGGACGCATTGCGCGTCGACACCATCAGCTTGGTCTTCTCGCCGTTTACTGCCAGACCCACTTTAGCAGATTCTCATTCGACCTTCATAAAGATATCGGTTACTTCTTTTACTGATCGTCCCATTATGTCTATATCATCAGCATAAGCAAGTAACATGTGACTATTGGTGTAGATTGTGCCACTTTTTTGATGTTTGCCTCTCGTATAACCTTTTCTAGCAAGATGTTGAAAAGATCACACGAAAGGCTGTCTCCTTGCCTGAAACCTCTTTTGGTACAAAACTCTTCGGAGAGGTTCTTTCCTATTTTAACTGAAGATCATTTTTCAAAGCCGAACGAGCTTTGCGGGGATACCAAATTTAGACATTGCTTGGAATACCTTTAAACGTAGGCTGCTTTATAATCGACAAAAAGGTGGTATGAGTCGATCTGCATCTCTTGCGTCTTTTCCAGGATTTGCCGCAGGGTAAATATCTGGTCAATGGTGGACTTGCCAGGTCCAAAGCCGCATTGGAATGGTCCAATTATTACGTTGACCATGGGCTTTAGTCGTTCGCACAATATCCCTGACACTATCTTGTAGGCGATAGGGAGAAGACTTATGCCCCTATAGTTGGAGCATAAAGTCTTATCTCCTTTCTTATGGACGGGACACAGGATACTCAGGTTCCAATCGTCTGGTACGTGTTCTTCCTGCCAGATAAGTAGCTGATGCATACACCTTATCAGCGTGTCGCCTCCGGTTTTAAACAGCTCGGCTGGTAGTCCATCAGCTCCTGATGCCTTATTATTCTTCAGTCGGTTTATTGCTGTCTTTACCTCTTCTTGGCCGGGTGGTATACATTCAATACCATCTTCTGGGTTTGGATCTGTGATATCTTCGTCGACTTCGCTACTATTGGATACCAACAGTTTGGAAAAATGCTCTTTCCATATCCTTAGCACACTATCTGTATCAGTTACCAGATTACCTTGCTGGTCTCTACAGGAGGATGTGCCAGTTCCAAAGCCATCAGTTTGATGTTTCACTCTTTGGTAGAATTTTCGGACTTCATTCTGTCTCCTGTACATCTCGATTTGTTCACACTCCCGCTTTCCCATCTCTCTCTTTTTCCGGCGGAAAAGACGTTTCTCCTCTCTCCTTTTCTCTCGATACCTCTGTCGTGCGCTACGCGTTGCTACTGATTGTAAAGTAGCCCGCATTTTTCTCTTCGGTAGCAGCACGACACTCCTGGTCATACCATGGATTCTTTGGTGGAGGTCTCTGGTATCCAAGTACTGATTTTGCAGCTGTTTGCATGGAGTGGGCAATGTTTTGCCATTGTCCTGATATGTTATAGGGACGAGGAGTGCTTTGTTTAAGCAGTTGGGCCAGTTGAGTGGAATATGCTGTAGCATATATTCCTTTTGAACCTCGTTTTGAAATTTTGCAGCAGGTGTCCATATTTCCTGAGATGTGTAAGTATCAAAATGCTAGGCGTATTTTGGTTGTAAGCGGTTTCGGACTAGGTTGGACACGTCGGAATCTGCAATAAAAAGAAAGTCACATATCATTGAATTTAATGTAGTATCGATCGGCACTCTTAGACGTGACGTCTAAAGGGGTTTTTTGAGTTTTTGGACCAATTTCTCAAGAAGTATGGATTTGCCCCCGATAAAAATTGTACAGTCTTAACTTGGGCCGCATACAAAACATTTTGCCAACAATTTAAAAACAATCCTACACGAGTCCTTAGACTGCACCCTTTCTTAATTTTGTGTGGGAGGTATCCGAAAATGTGGTGCGATGTAATCGATATTTGGACATGATTCGAGGCTGTAAGAAAAACACGATGTACAACGTTTGAACCAAATGAGTTTCGACCTTTAAGGGTTATCTAACGTACTACCCAATTTAGTTGGTAACGGAAGGAGAGATTTTGGGCCATTATCTCAGGCATTAAGGACTTGCCCCCGAAAAAAATCACGTCGTCACGGGCCCGCAAGAATGTCCAAACGTTCCGAGATGAGCTGTTAAACTGCACTTTTCCAAAAATTTGATTGGGAGGTACCCAAACGACGGGATTGATATAGTCCATATTCCATCCTGATTCATGACTTGACGAAATAATACAATGTGCAAAGTTTGGACCAATCAGAAACTCCCTGTGATAGTTATCTTGCAGATTTACCATTTTAGTTGGCGCTGTTAGATTCTCTTGAAGCTTTTATGCCATTATCTCAGGAAGTATGGACTTGCCCCAGAAAAAATTGTACCGTCGTAAAGGAGGCGACGATACGAGAGGAGCTCTTAAACTTCATTTTTTCGAATTTTGTGTGGGAGGTACCCGAAAGAGTGGAACGATATAGTCTACATTCGAACTCGATCTATATCTGGAATGAATAATACGATTTGCAAAGTATGGACCAAATTCATTGCTCCCTTCAAGAGTTATGGTTCATATAACGAGTGTTTTTGTCTAGGGCTGAGGTAAGCTTAGCCGCTGCCAGGGTTGACCTAAGGACCCACAAACCTTAAGTAAAAACACGAGTGTTTACAGTTTGAATATTTATTATAAAACTGTTGGTATTGGATATACGAACAATATGTGTGAGGAATATCGATGAGATGTGTGTGTGTGTTAATAACCGGTGTCAAACGCTTTGTTGTAATAGGCTCGATGGTAGCCGGGTTGTTGTTGTCGACTCGATGGCAATCGTGTATGTTTGCGTCGGCTCTGATGTATTCGGATGCTCTCGGCTATTCGGGTCAACTCGGCAGTCGTCGGGTGTATGGCTCGGCTCTGTGATGTTCGGTTTGTTGTCGGCTTGTTGACAATCGTCGTGTGTGTGGCTCGGCTCTGCAGTATTCGGGTTACTGTCGGCTCATTGGCAATCGTCGGGAATGTAGCTCGGCTCTGTGGCATTCGGGTTGCTGTCGGCTCGTTGGTTATGTGGCTCGGCTCTGTGGTATTCCTGGTTACTGTCGGCTCGTATTCGGATTGTTGTGGGCAGTCGTCGGATGTGTCGGTCGGTTAATATTTAGGAGCTGGCTATGAGCATTGGGCTGGCTATGAGCGTTGCGCTTGCTAAGAGCTTGGAGCTTGCTAAGAGCTTGGAGCTTACTAAGAGAATGGAGCTTGCTAAGACACTTGGAGCTTGCTAAGAGACTTGGAGCTTGCTAAGAGGCTTGGAGCTTGCTAAGAGCTTGGAGCATGCTAAGAGACTTGGAGCTTCTTAAGAGGCTTGGAGCTTGCTAAGAGCTTGGAGCTTACAAAGAGCTTGGAGCTTATTAAGAGCATGGAGCTTGCTAGGAGCGTGTTCGAATCGTAGCTAACGAGTAACGAGACTGCGGACGAGCCACACGTCTTGTCGTACTTTGTCGGCTGGTGATCGACCCCTTGGGTGAATAAAACCAGAATACATATTCGGGTGGTTCACCATTCACAATTTTATAGAAAAGTATTGAACTTTTGTGGCGGGGGTAATCGAAGGAGTGGACCGTTATGGCCCATTTTCGAACTTAAACTAAAATTGAGCTAAATATAACAAAGTGCAAAATTTGGTTCGAATTGGTTGATACGTACGAGAGTTGTCGTGCGCACCAGCCAAATATACTGACAGATGGACAGACATGGCTAATCGACTCCAAATTGTCTGAAACGAATTTCGTCCAAACATACTTGGGATCTAAAACCATTATTTTGATGAAGCCTTTAGCATAAAGGCTGATGATATAAAAAGGGAACTACATACATACAAATAAAATAAATCGTATCTATCTAAAATTATCTTCATTAAGTACCCTTCATTATTGTAATTTATTATTTCCAAATGAATAAAAAATTGAATTTACCACATTAGTATTTAAAATATCAAATGTTGCAACAACTTCAACACCGGCTGTCCATCAAAAGAAATCCTTTGGTTTAGATGTCACATTTGTTGTTTTTGTTTTTCTTTTTTCGTTTGGCAAGTCATTTTCAAAAGTAATTGAGTCACATTTCATGGCTAATTGTTTCCGAGTAAGGGACGGACCGAGACAGATGAATGACAGACCAACGTTCACTTTTCCAGCTGCCACAGACACCGAAGAATGTGGGTAGCTACAGACAAAGTGAAGTTGCGGCAAATCGAATGAAAAAAAAGAAACATGTTGGCCTCTGTTTTATCTTCAAATCAGGTGGATGGATGGAGGAAGCACAGAGTTGAAAATAAAATGAATGCAGATCTTATGAGTGTTTGTATTGCCTTGTTTTATCTAAAAAATAATTTTCCCAAGACTTCAGGTTGGCAACCACTGTGCCCATAACGCATTTGATGGTAAATACTTTGACAGCAAAATAAACTTAAGTTGTCATTTGTAATTATTTTTGTTTTTTTTTTCTTCTTTTTTTATGTTGCATTCTTTTTAGTCTGTCTATGTCGGTTGTTGCAAAAAAAATATTAGTTGCTATTTGCAATCTTCGTCATTGCAAAATACTTCCTTCATTTCTATTAAAAATTACCGCCACTTTACACAAACTTTTGTCTAACAACAACTAAGCGTGCAAATATTATGTGCAGCACATGAGCATGTGTGTGTGTGGGGAAATAAATTGAAAAAAAATATCGTAATTGAATTCTGATGGCTAAGTGGTTTATCTTCCACTCCATGGATTGCATTGAAAATTCCTCGTTAAGGGTGTAATTTGGTTTTAGCATACTTCCCCCTCTCCTTCACCTCGTTCTCTGTTGTGACACTTGAAATTACGCCAATTAATCAACATCAACAATTACGCCAACAAAAACCTGAACAAATCTTTGATGACAAATAACTTTAATGGAGTCTAAACTTTTTTTTTGCTTTTGTTTTGTTAGCTCAGTTTGATTCCTACGAATGCTGATATCAGCAGGCAAGAATTTTGTGGTGGAAATATTAATTACGATTAGATTAGTTGTCGTTAGATTTTCTTCATAATTTTGTTTAAGGTAATTTACGAAGTTTACACATGACTGATTACAAAGTTTTAGGAAATTAATAAGAAATTATGTTGGATTGTTAATGGCTTTAGTTAATAATTCTCAATATTTCTTAATCAATTTGTTGAAGAAGCTATCTGATTTTATATTTACAAAAACCTCTCTAATTGTTTTTTAATTTATGATTTGTTTGCTTTCAGGATCTTCCATTTCAAAATTAACTTTTTGGCAAATAAATAAATTTGGACTAGTCCACGTAAGTTACAATAAAATACTATACTTATAAATATTGTTTTACTAAATATTTTGATCAAGTTCGAACAAGTAAAATAGTATCAGTTGGCTTTGCCGACAGTGGTATACCCCCATAGCCTATGTCAATTGAAACACATTTTTTTTTTCAAAAAACTTATGTATTTAAGGGGTATGGATGGCCGTATGGACTTACTGACAAAGATATGGCTTAGGATAAAATCTCAAAAGTTTTGCGGGGAAAGTAACTAAAGGTATGGAACGGCATAGTCCATTTTGGAAGTGTGTCTTATTTTGGGACCATTATATCAGGAAACATGGACTTGCCACAAAAAACATATTATCGCTGTAAACAGGGACAGTAGAAGTACCTATGGTAAAAATTTCCAAAAGATTCTTGCACAGACCCTTAACTGCACTTAAATAAAAATGTTGATCATTTGTTCAAGTGCTACCCTAAGGAATGGACTTTTTAACATAAACTAAGTTTGGATAAAATATTTCGAGATTCAAAGTTTGTACAAAATCGGTTGCCCCGTTTATGAGATATTGAGCTTAACATTTTAGCGAATATTTTCGAACTTTTGTGGGGGGAGGTATCGGAGGGAGTGGACCTATAATCACCATCTTCGAATTTCATCTAATATTCGTAGAAATATTACGATATGCAAAGTATTCGGTTCGGGAGTTGTAGGCGTTTTTTACAGTTTTCGGATAATTTTCTCATGAAGTATGGACTTACCACTGAAAAGCGTGTACTATCGCACAGTGCACAGTAGATGCGCCCAACGACAAAAATCAAAAGATTCATGTCATCATTTTAAGAGTTTAAATGTACAAACCGCTTCCAAACGTTCCAAATTTTTCGAAACTAAGATTTGTTTTTCCATTTTTTGCGGTTCTAAAGGAGAAAAAGCCTTAAAAACATGACTAATTTTGGAGAAAAATATGTATTTAACAAGTAACAGAGATATACCCTCAGCCTGTGTATATTGAAACAATTTTTTCCCCAAAAAACGTATGTATTTTTGTATGTATGAACCGACAAAAATGTTGATTAGGATTGAAGATCAAAAGTTTTGCGGAGGATATACTTAAAGGAATGGATCGACATTAGAGTGGGGCGATTTAAACACCACTACGGGCGCCTCGATTTTCTGATTATTGGGATTGTACTGAGCAAAAAAGTCCACTAGACCATATGTCTACGATGAAAATCGAGCCCCCGGATTTTTACTTGAAGTTTTTTTTCAAGGTTTTTTGGATATTTTGGCATATATGTAACAGCCAAACCACTGAGATTTTCGATCCAACACAAAAGCCAAAAATTGTAGCCAAGACAATAATTAAGAACTCTCTAATACATCGCAAAAGCATTGGAATGCTCCTTCAGGCAGTTATGTCCCCGAGAATGTGCACATTTTTCGGAAAATATCGATAAATTACACTGTGCTACAAAATTTGACTCAAAGTCAGTGGGTGGAAATTTCCTTTTGGAGATGAAAGCCCTTGGTGAATGTACTAAGAACGCAAAAGGAAATTTTCATGATAAGTCAAGTTTCTGAGATATGGTTTCGCCAAAATATCCTTGACAAAAAATTTCAAGTCAAAATCCGGGGACTCGATTTTCACCGTAGACATATGGTCTAGTGGACTTTTTAGTTCAGTACAATCCCAAGAATTAGAAACTCCAGGCGCCCACTATCACTTTTTTCCTTCCATACATATCGCCCCGGCCTAATCGACATTGACCATTATGGAAGTGGATCTCCAGGCACTACATATTGTGCCATAGGGGGTTTTTACACCCTTCGGGCTGTTTGCTCAAGAAGTATGGACTTGCCCCTGAAAAAAATTTTAGCATCGTAATTGAGGCAGCGAATGCAAGCTGCTTCAACAAAAATCAAAGTGATTCGAGTGTAGGTCTTAAAGTGAACTTATCCGAAATTTTGTGTGGGAGGCACCGGATGAAGGAGTGAAGTGGTGATATATTAGGATGTTTAAAGTATGGACCAATTCGGCCACTCCCTTCAAGAGTTACGGTACGAACAATTTTTCCGAACATTTTTGAACATTTGTGGGGGATGTATCGGAAGGAGTGGACCGATATAACCCATCTTCGAACTTAAACTAAGTTTGGACAAAATATTACGAAAGCCAAATTGTGGATCGAATCGATTGATCCGTTCGAGAGTTATTGTGCGCTCCAGCCAGCCAGACAGACAAACGGACGGACATTGCTCAATCGACTCAAAATTGTCTGAAATACATTTTGTCCAAACATACTTGGGATCTAAAACCATTATTTCAATGAAAATATTTAATATAGGTGTATGTATTTCCTTAAAGTTTTAGCCACTTTCCAAGCATATGCAAGAATCGTCACTAGTACCAAATTAAAGCCAAGAGTCTGTTGATTTCAAAACTGTTTAGACTTTTTGCGGAAATTTGCGGTTTTGGCAGTTATGTCCAAAAATTTAACCCTGTTTTTCGGTGCAGAATTTATATATTTTGGAATATTTTTAAGTAATTTGATTACACTATGCGACACGAAAATTATTAACCATATTTTGACACCGCAGCGTGATAGAAGGGCAAAAATAAACAGACATGTGTCCCTGCGTTTTTCCCTATCACTTCAACTTTCGCGGTTGTGGCCCCCAAAGACCTGAGGCTTTGATGTCAAAAGGGATCATTTTGTACGGCACATATCTTCTAAACCGCTTGGAATTTGAGATTAGTCGTGGAGGAAAGGTTGTAGCTGTCGTCCTAAAGAATAATAATTGTGAACACATAAAATCCATTAAATTTCATCTTTAAGGTAAATTTTCCATTAAATTTTTTTCATGGATTTTAGTCTCCAGATATGAAACCGATCAAAATTGAAGCAAACAACCAAATACATAGTAAAATGTAAATCTCAACTTTCTAGAACATACAAACTTTGTAGAAACCGCTCCATAGATACTAAACCGTCAAACTTCAAGAAAGCAGTCAACCACAATAATTTAGGAAAAAAATATTAGCAAACAACTTTCTAAAACATACGAAATGTCTATGAGCGGTTCTTAAATGCAAAAATAGCCAAAAACTTTGGAAAATATTAGATTTTTATACCTTTTTTTCCTATTCTGCTCCACAGATACCGAACTGCCCAAAAATTAAGGATACAGTCAACTACAAAAATGTACCTAAGATTTCAATAAACAATTTCCTAGAACATATAAAGATTCTAGGAACGGTTTATCAAGCTCAAAATTCGATTATTTTAAATCATTTTTCCTGTTCAGGTCCGTAAATAACACAGCTTTCAAATTTTCTTGAATTTTAAAAAGTTTGTTATTTCCAGACTTGAGTGGGGAATCTTAGGTAGACTTTTGTAGTTAACTGTATCTTTAATTGTTGGGCAGTTCCGTATCTGTGGACCAGAATAGGAGAAAAAGTATAAAAATCGAATATTTTCGAAAGTTTTTAGCTACTTTCGCATTAAAGAACCGCTCATAGACATTTCGTATGTTGTGGTTGATTGAATTCGTGAATTTTGAATGGTTTATCTATGGAGCAGAAACCGAGAAAAGAGGATAAAAATCTCATTTATTTTGCTTTTTGGCCATTAAGAATCGTTTCTACAAAGTTTGTATGCTCTAGAAAGTAATTTACTGAGATCTAAGGAACATTTGTCTAGTTGGTTGTTTACTTCAATTTTGATCGGTTTGATATCTGTAGATTAAAATCCGAGAAAAAAATATAATGGAAATTTGATCTTAACGATTTTGACCTTGAAGAAGAGGTCGAATGGATTTTATGTGTTCACAATTATTATTCTTTAGGAAAAGAGCTTCAACATTACCTCCACGAGTAATCCCAAATTCCAAGCGGTTTAGAAAATATGTGCCGTACAAAATGATCCTTTTTGACATCAAAGCCTCAGGTTTCTGTGGGTACATAACCGCGAATGTTGAAGTGATAGGGAAAAACGCCGGGACACGTATCTTCTTATTTTTGGTCTTTATCACGCTATGGTGTCAGAATGTGGTTAATAAGCCATGACTCAAAAAATGACACACAGTGTTATCCTTTCTTACATTTATGTTCAATATACTGTTTTTGTACAATTTGTGATTTCTTTTATCATGATAACTTGGAACCGGGATATATACTTTAATAAATTTTTTTCTTGTTTGGGACACCCTAATGTTGCAACACGCCAAAACGTGGAAAATTTCCCCGCATCGAGAACTAAAAATTCAGGATTATTCGTTATATGGGAGCCATGCGAAAACTTGAACCTAGGATTACAACATTATCGTTAGTATATATTTAGGCCACTAGGATCAATTAATAAAAATTTCAGTTCGATATATTATCCAGAAGTTTTTTTGTCACACCTTCCAATGTAAATGCCACCAATGTACAGTGTTTATCAATGGGTCCTATGTCCAAGTTTCCACGCGGTTCCCATGTAACGAATAATCCTGAATTGAAGTAATCTTGTGCCAAGAGTTCTTATTGCATAGTAAACCTCCCGCGAAAATTTTTCAGTATTGATCCATGATTTTGTATACTCCCATACGATTTATATCTCGATTTATTTCGGCAGGTGTTATAGTACGTTTATATACAACCGGATTTAACAAACCCACTGGGTTTTAAATGTCAGTTCCATTACATATACGTCAAACAAATCCTCATAAAGAAGGTTAACCCTGCAAAAGGCTATAATATAAACATGGCCTTAACCAAATATTCAAACCGAATAGGATTTAATAATGAACTCAGAGTTTAGAAAACCACAATGTAAAGAAAAAGAAATATGATGACGGTCCATTTGTTGGTACTTTATAAGATTTAATCACCTTTTTCTGGAGAATTACCTGTAATAATGTAGTTTTGGTTCTCAATGCGGGGAAAATCTCAAAATTTTGGCGTGTTCCAACATTAGGTTGGGACACCCTAATGAAAAGGAAAATGATTTATTAAAGTAAATACCCCCAAACCTAGAAATTGTCTTTCCGAGTTTTCAGCGCGGCTCCAGATTATCATGATAATAGATATCGCTAACAACACAAACAACAATATATTCAAGACATTAGTGAAAGGATAATAAAATTACTTTAAAATATCCCAAAAAATATAAATTCAATACTTAAAAACCGAGTTAAACTTTTGTTGAACTGTCCAAACCTCAAATATCCACAAAAAGTCTAAACAGTTTTGATTTCTACAGGTCTTTGACTTTAACTTGGTACTAGTGGCGATTCTTGCATATGTTTGCTAAGTAACTAAAACTTTAAGAAAATCGATACATCTATATTAAATATTTTAATTTTGACAAATATTATAACTAAAATATTTGGTAACCCTTGCAAATTAGAGCAATTCTTCTTATACAGGTCAAAATAAATCTTAAGTAATTTGCTAAAGCATTGAACTTAAGTTAAGGGGTGAATTAGAGTCATTTTTAAATACAAGTTTTATTTTTCAAAATTAATCACATTTGTAAGGCTCTTAAGGCGAAAAATGGAAAAAAGTTGAGTTTCGAAATGTTTGGAATGTTTAGAAGCGATTTGCATCTTTTAATTCTTAAAAATATGACATGATGTTTTTATTTATTTTGTCGTAGGGCGTATCCATTGTGCAACTTAATAGCGACCTTGAGTGTAACCTTTTTCAAGAAAAATTTAAACGATTCTTGAGGAGGTCCTAACCTGCACTTTTCCGGAATTTGGTGTGGAGGTATCCGAAGGAGTTGACATATATAGGCCATATCTAACCTGATCTATGTATTTTAGAAATATAACGATGTCTTAGGTATGGACCAAATCGGTTACTGCCTTCGAGAGCTATAGTGCGCACCATTTTAGCGAAAAAATTGAAATTTTGTGGGGGGAGGTACCTGAGGAACTGGGTCGATATGGCCCATTTTCGAATTTAAACTAAGTCAAATTTTAGATGAAATCTGTTAATCCCTTCGAGACAGGCTTTGCTAAATTGACTCGATGACGCACATTCTGCCCGTATGAAAGTCGATATACCCTCGTTAACATAAATGCTGAGGGAATAAAAAATTAAGTTACAGTGTTTTATTTATAAATGCACTAAAAACTAGAAAATAATTATGTAACAAAATTATTATGTAACAAGCATTTACCAGTAGAAACAAAATTACTTTTATATAAAGTTAGTATTCGGCCAATTCTTCTCTATGCATTTCCAATATGGTTTACCATTTCGCCTACAGTAATGAGGGAAATGGAGGTTTTTGAAAGAAACATAATTCGGAAATGCATAGGGAAGAATTATAAATCAGAAAATAAAAGATTTTCGAATGAATATTTATATGAGTCCTCCTCAATCACCAAAATTTCGGATTATGCTCTTGATCTTTTATTCAGATTTGTTCAAAGACTTAGTAATTTTGAAGGTAACGTGATGCAAAACATCTTGATTTCTGAAGAAAATTTTAATTGGAATAATACAAATTATTTGTCGCCCATTGGCATTATGAATGAACAAATTGGTAACAATAGTGCTTTGCTTTATCTCTCTCCTACTCCCGGTATACACAGGGGTTAGTTTTTTTTATATTTAGTTTGTAAGATAGTTTTTAAGGTAAATGTTTTTATTATTATTATTATTATTACAACTTCCTAGCAGACAAAGCTCTGCGAGATACTGGATGTGCCGGGAGCAAGCACATTTTCTAAGTAACTTTGTATTCATTTTCTCACACCGACATTATCACAATTTGTTAACATAAACATATTATGGAAATTAAAATAATACCTTATAGTTTTAAGTTTCTTTATTTATGTATTTGTTTCACAATACCATTTGTAATGTTTTTTATATGAGTCTCAATAAACTTTAACCTAACCTAACTAGAAAATACTTTTTCTCTTAGCCTCAATAAGTAATTATATTCTTCTTCATAATGGGATATCTCAAATAAAACGCTTGCATTGAAATTAAAAATTGTGAAAAAATTAAATGGCAATAAACGTCAAGCGTTTTATTTGAGAGATCCCATTATGAAGAAGAATATAATTACTTATTGAGGCTAAGAGAAAAAGTATTTTCTAGTTTTTAGTGCATTTATAAATAAAACACTGTAACTTAATTTCTTAATTATTATTTTTATACTCCATACTGAGGGTATAATTAAATTTGTCATTCCGTTTTTAACACATCGAAATATCCATCGGAGA
The DNA here is from genome assembly GCF_047663935.1 of Musca autumnalis. Lineage (NCBI taxonomy): Eukaryota > Metazoa > Arthropoda > Insecta > Diptera > Muscidae > Musca > Musca autumnalis. The sequence continues at coordinate 65,289,919 of NW_027411977.1, read as the reverse complement.
CCCTATAAAGTTATATTCTTGATCAGGGTAAAATTCTAAGTCGATATAACCATGCCCGTCTATCCGTCTGTTGAAATCAAGATACAGCTCGCAATTTTTAAGATAGAGCTTTGTACTCGTAATATGGTATAGAAGTTTCTATTACGCCAAAGACGTTTGGTATTGCAAATGGGCTATATCGGTCCACGTTTTGATATAGCACCCATAGAACGGTAACACCCGATTTTCGGTATTTTGAAGGTTTTAGCGTATATCACACCGAAATGGCTGAAATTTGGTATTTAGTATTCGTTGGGGTATAACATTTTCTCCCACAAATTTGTCGGTATAAGTCCACGCCTTCATATAGCCCCCATACGACGGTACCTCCCGATTTCCGTATAACTTGAAGGTTTTAGCATCATTATCACAGCGAAATGGTTAAAATTGGAATTTAGTCTTCGTTATAGGTATAAAGCTGTTCCCCAGAAATTTATCGGTATAGATCCACGCCTTCATATAGCCCCCATAGAACGGTACCCCCCGATTCTCGGTATTAGTCAACGTTGGAGGTAAAAACCATTCCGACTGAAATTCGTCGGTATAGGTCCACGCCTTCATATAGCCCCCATAGAACAGAACCTTTCGATTTTCGGAATTTTGTATGTTTAAAATTCATTAACACACCGAAATAAATTTGGTATTTAATCTTCGTTGCGTGTGTAAAACTTTTCTCCTGAATTTTGTCGGGGTAGGTCCACGCCTTCACATAGGCCCCATAGAACTGCCCCTCCGAAATTTGTGTTTTTTGACTATTTTGGCTCCAATATCATAACGAATGGTTTAAATTTTGTAAGTAGTCTTCGTTAGACACATAAAACTTTCCGCCAGAAATTTGTCGGTTTGTCGGCCCATGTCTTCATATAACCGCCATAGACCGGTACACTCCGATTTTCGTTGCTTTGAAAGTTTTAGCCACATTATTCAAATGGACGGACGTTTTGGTATTAAGGTTCTTTTTTTTGAAAATTTCAGTCACATTTTTGTACCGAATTTGTAATTAATTGGATTTTGTGTTCCCTGAAGATAGAAAACTTATTCACAAACAAACTGTCCATATATGTATATCCAGGTTTAAGTCTAGCCGGTATTGCCCATTTTTGTGTATTTCGAGTTTTTTTTTACAAATTTTCGTACCGAGATTGCTGTAATTTAATATTGTGTGTTGATCCATGTTTTGGAAAGAACTACGATGATGCCCTATATGAGCTCTTTTGAAGGGAGTATTCTCAGCTAGGATATACTAACTACAAAAGAAACTAATTGTTCTTATTCACTTAAATACAGTTAGTGGTGGAGGGTAAAAAAAGTTCGGCCTTAACGTCGTCGGAACTTAACGTCGTTCTTACTTGTTGAATTTTAATTTTTTTTATTAAATTCAGAATTTCTTAAGTTTGTATTTTTTTAACAAAAAACTTTACAACCGTGTTTTTTTTAATTATCATTTAAAAAATGTTCTGCGGGAGTGCTTTAATTTTGGCCGATACTGTACATACATACATATATGGTTGGTGTCAATGCTCTCAATTGCTAACTTTGTTTGCAGAACAGCCCAAGGCCTTGAAATACTTTTTGTGGAATTGATGGAAAACATTTAAATTTGTTACATTCGCTGTAACCAATTGCTTCGTGAGCAACTTCATTGAAGAAAAATTTTACCACAGTCGATGAAGTTAAGTGGGAGTTAAATGACAGATTCCACACACCGAACGTACACCCATATCGTTAACAAATATATGTACAAGTGTGCTAGGTAACACAAAGTACAAACAAGGGGAGGAGAGGGAGCCCACTGTTCCATATCACATGATACTGAGATGATAGTTAATTCATTTTAAATATCCGGGCTATTAAATGAATGTTGAGTTTGTTTCGTTGTTGGTTGTATGTGTTTTGTTTGCTCCTCCAGGCATTTGAGTGTGTTCATTTTTTACACTGATATACATTGGCACTTGTTTCGATATGATGATGGCCTACGGCTGAACAATTAGCAATTAAGGGAATTCATTTCATTTCACTTATACGGAAACACGAAAATGTTGTTTGCAGGTCATTTTAATATTTGTGACGATGGTGTTGTTCCTTGCAGGATTTTATTCCTTCTTATAACACTCAACAAGCATCAATGTTTATCGGGAACAAACAAGTGTTTGATTTCTAAATTCCTTCTTCTGCTTCTTCTTCCCCATTGAGTTTGAGGCACTTGGTTTCTAATATGTATTCATTCCTCTGATTTTAATGTAACCATGTTTTGTGCTGCTGTCAATAAATTTTACAACTTAATTAAGTTGTTTGTCACCCCGGTTTTATATTGTTTAAGGAAATGTTTTTATTTTGTGTGAATGCGTGTGTTTGTATGTGTGTGTGCTTCTAATGTGTGGGGATGGAAATTTTATGACTCTTATGAAGGCCACTTCATTTTGTTTCCCTGCATTCAAGTGGATTTTTATGACAGCATCAAAACGATAGCAACGAAATGCTGGAGCGTAAGGAAAAGGAAATGAACATGAACAAAGCTATACTAAAGTTTGCACAACAAATAGCCTTAATGTTTCTCGGAAGTTATTGTAAAACAGAATGTATATGCGAATTAAATAGGTCGAAATATTGGTTCTCCAAAAATAATTCAACTTTGAAATGGAAAATTAGATCTCTTTTTGATAGTTATATTGCCAACCAGGCATTATAAACCGTCACTGTACCCACTATAGGCATTCATTGAATTCGACATTGATGTTCGACCACATTAGATACTCAATTCTTATGGCCCTTCTCCGACCAAATAGTTTGATCCGTTCGAGAATTATTGTCTAAAACTGATTCCGTCTAAAAATACTTGGGGTGCAATACCATTATTATACCCTCGGCATTTTTTGCTTAAAAATGTGCCTCATCGAAATAATGGTTTTAGACCCCAAGTATGTTTGGACGAAACGTGTTTCAGACAATTGGAGTTGATTTAGCCACATCCGCCCGTCTGTCTGGCAGGCTGGAGCGCACGATAACTCTCGAACGGATCAACCGAATCGGTTCAAAATTTGGCTTTCGTAATATTTTTTGCAAACATAGCTTAAGTTCGAAGATGGGTTATATCGGTCCACTCCTTCCGGTACCTCCCCCACAAAACTTGAAGAAACTAACCGATTTGGTTCATACTTTGCACATCGTGAAATATCTACCAGACTTTGATGATGTTCCAATATAGACTCAATCGGTCCACACAAAATTTCGGAAAAATTCAGTTTAGGACCTGCTCTCGAATCGCTTTGATTTTTTTATAGCAACTTGTATTCAATGCCCCCCATACAACGGTATAAGTTTCATCAGGGGCAAGTGCATACTTCCTGAGAAAATAGCCTGCAAGTTACAAAAAACCACTATGACACCGTGTGTAGCGGTTGGAGCGTAAGATAACTCTCGAACGGATCTGTCGATTCGGCCCAAAATGTGGCCTTTGTAATATTTTGTGCAAAATTAGTTTAAGTTCGAAGATAAGCCATCTCGTCCACTCCTTCAGGTGGTACATTCCCCATAAAATTTCAAAAATGTTCTGAAAAATTTGGTCCATACTTTACACATCCTAATATGTCTACCACATATCGATCAGGTTCGAATATGATCTATGTTTGTCTATTCCTTTGGGTACCTCCCACACAAAATTTCGAAAAAGTTCAGTTTGAGACCTGGTCTCGGATCACTTTGATTTTTGTTGAAGCAACTTGCTTTCGCTGTCTCAATTACGACGGTAAAAGTTTTTCAGGGGCAAGTCCATACCTCTTGAGAAAACAACGCAAAAGGTGTAAAAACCACTTATGACACCATATCGCTCATTTACTCAAAGAGTGGCATAACTCAAAAAAATGCGTTTTCTGAGTTAGCAATTTCTATTTTTCTATGACTTCTACTTCATCTTGTGTCAAATTTTCACACTGATATTTCTAAAACTCGACGATTCAACACAACATTTTTTTGAGTTTATGAAGCACTAAAACACTTCAAATCGGGCTTAATCTTGCACAGAAATTTAGCACTGATATCTGGCAAGCTGTTTGCAAAATATGGCCCTAGTAGTTATTTTAGTTTTTGTGTAATAATCTTTTTAAGTGGGGAAGACAAGTTTTAATAGCCAACTTAAAACGCGATTTTCTGTGGTCACTCTTTGAGTAAATAAGCGATATGTAGGTGGCTGGAGAGCACAATAACTCTCGAACTGATCAACCGATTTGGTCCAAAAATTGGACTTCGTCATATTTTGTCCCAACTTAGTTTCAGTTCGAAGATGGAATATTTAAAAATGTCACTAACATGTTATGCACGATATCACTTGAACGGGCCAACCAATTTGGTCCAAATTTTGGATCTCCTAATATTTAGTCCAAATTTAGTTTAACTTCTAAAATGGCCCATATCCATCCTCTTCTTAGGGAACTGAGCATCTAATGTTCCATCCACACAAAAAAGATATTATATTGACATTAGTCTGCTCCCTATTGCCTATAAAATACAGTCTTGAATTTTGTGCCATCGCGTTAAATCTATTTACGGACCAAACTGGTGCTGCCTAGCTTAACAAAGATAGATATGGCATATACTGTCGCCTAGAATCTAGATTAGTTGATAGTCGGAATTCTTACGACCAGGGCATTCAACTCTGTGCTCATATCCACAGTCCATGTGGTGAACAGAGTATTCGGATATTTGAGTTGCATTTATCTTCGCTGACCACACTGATGCCGCATAGCTCACCACAGACGGACATAGCGCGTTTATTTCTTTGTCTGCACCTCAACTGACCTAAGAACCTTTTTCATAGCTCTCCGCTAATCATTGTGGCATGTGCGGATGACGTGAATATGCTATCGAATATTACCCCTAGGATCTTGATGTAGTTAGTGGTCAGAATTCAGCTGCCATCGAGAAGGTCATTCAACAATCTATGCGGTTACAGGGTGACCCTAGTCCTAGTGGTGGATATTTGCATATTCCTCGCATTCATCGTACAATCGTAAAGATCTAAATGCCGTTGGGAAGGGGTGGAATACAGGAAAGATAGAGATTAAACAGTTCCGGAAGTATCACTTTATCTTTGGGAACTTCCATTTTACTCTGCGATGCTTCGACTTCTTTTTCCGGAATTTCACGTAAAACTGGCACCCACATACATATAAAATATAAAAAAAAACCTGGCCCAAGGGAAGTCTGCTTCATGTCCTCAAACCGCGTGGAGTGCTTGACAGTATCAAAGGCTTTTGATAAGCCAAACGCCACCAACATTATCCTATCACACGGCTTGTCCTCGACTTATTTCAGTGGAGATTGTAGGCAGCGTAGTTGTAGTGCTGTGTGAATCTGAATGCCGTTGGGAAGGGGTGGAATACAGGAACGATAGAAGTTAAAAAGTTCCGGAGATATCACACTACCTTAGGAACTTAGAGTTTTACTCTGCGTTGCTCCGACTTCTTGTTCCGTAACGACTACGACTGGCATCCACACACAAATTTGGCCGAAGGGTAGTCTGCTTCATGTCCTCAAACCGCGTGGAGTGCTTGCTAGTATCAAAGTCTTGTGATAAGCCAAACGCCACCAACATTGTCCTATCACTCGGCTTGTCCTCGACTAATATCAGTGGAGATGACTTGCAGTACAGTTGTAGTGCTGTGCTATTTACGGAACCCATGCTGATGATTGATCTGCAGCTCTATAACTATTTCCGACACTGGCCTCAAGTGTCTTTGCGAAGGGCGACAGGAGTGAAATTGATTTATCTTTGATGGCTTCCTTGCCTGATCCATTTCGGATATAATGTGGGGGTTTAGAACTTTGGTGAGATATTGAACTCCCGGCTAAACTAATTGTTTCAGCATTACCATGGCCATCAGGTCTTAACGCTTGGACTGATTTCGCCTTCCTGATGGCATTCGCAACATCATTCATTGTTGTGTTTTCTTCTCAGCAGGAATAGATCTAACGCGATGTAGTATTTTTCTATTCGTCCTGTCACTGTCGTTTGCTCGAAAATCTGTCGATTAAAATAACTTGCGCAACTCTTCGAATCAGTCAGCATAACGTTGCCAAACGTGGTTGGGTCCCTATCTTCCTTCTTCCCAGGGTTCGAGAGGGACTTAACCGTTGTCCATAATTCACTTATTTCTATTCCAATGTTGCAACTCTTGAGATGGTTTAGCCCCTTGTTGCACTTTCGCTCACCAACCAATCTCTTAACTTCATGTGTCAGCTCCCTGACTCTGGGGTCACTAAGGTTGGATCGTAGAAGCTTATCGCCCGCATTTGCTAGTCCGGCCTCCTCTGCTGAAAAAATTGGTCTTACTTCGGATATTCGACTAGCAGCACCTACGTAGCAAGGGGGGAGTCCTGGGTGGCCAGTGCACTCCGAAAAAAATGGTGTCGAAAAGCATTTCTGACTACCAGATATCTGAAGCAGTGATTAGTGAACTTTCTGAAACTAGGCCAATTAGCTTTGTCATGATTGATGAAAGTGCGGCGTTCCGAGGTGATGAAATCAGGCGGTCTGCTAATGGAGACAATTATACACGATGTAGTCGCGGAGGCAGTACAGAGATACCGTGTGAATGCCCTATTTGAGCAACAAAGTCCCTCAAGACCAGTCGGTTATGAACATCCAAATGCGGGCTAATGTTGTGCCTATAACCTGGAGTATACGTTAAGGAAATTTCAGAGCTCCGATTCACTCGCGAGTGAAAATTTAGGGGGAGGTGGTCATTTTTTTGGGTGCAATATTTTTGGTGGTTGTGGGGCAAGTTTATTTTGGGGTTGGATAAGTTTTTGTTTGGTGTTGGGGAGGTGGCAAGTTTCCCCCTCAACTTGCTAGAAGTCGAGAAGAGTTTCACTCGCGGGTGGAATTCGAGGGAATTCGAGCGAGTATTCGGAGCTCTGGGAAATTTACCTTGGCAATTGCACACCTGGCTGCTAGCCCCCAGCCATTCTGTGTACAGGTTATTAGAGCCAGGCTCAAACGAGATAGGTCTGTATTGAACAGACTGGTACAACAGGAAAGCTATTTCCCCACCCCCACTTCTGGTACATTGTTACCAACTCTGTAAGTCACTGTTGTTGATCTTGATTTCCCGCACCGACGTGACCTTCATATTCTTCAGACTCGTAGAATCCACTATATCCCCGAACTTATATCGGAGTCCATTGCAAAATGAATGCACTTCCAGGGATTGGAACAGAAACGGCCGGTGTTAAATGCTGCGTATGCGGCCGCTGCTGGGGGTACTGCGGGGATTCTCGTATTCTAATGATCATGACAACTCACTAGAGCCTGCATTCACGTAACAACATAGTCCCTGTCACAGAACCTCACATGGACGAGTCCAGAGCAACCCCTGACATGCACCCACCCCGACATCTTTCGCATCAGCACCGGCTGGTGTTAAATTCTGCGTGTGCGGCTGCTTTTGGGTGTACTGCGGGGATTCTCGTATTCTGATGATGATGTCACTAGGCCCTGCGTTCACGTAGCAACATAGTCCCTGTCACAGAATCTCACACGCACGAGTCCAGAGCAACCCCTGATATGCACCCACCCCGACATCTTTCGCAACAGCACCGGCTGGTGTTAAATTCTGCGTGGGCGGCTGCTGTGGGGGGCTATGGGGGATTCTCGTAGTCTGATGATGACGACGACTCACTAGGAGCTGCGTTCACGTAGCAACATAGACCCTGTCGCAGAACCTCACATGGACGAGTCCAGAGCAACACCTGACATGCAGCCACCCCCGACATCTTTCGCTACAGCAACGGCTGGTGTTAAATGCTGCGTGGGCGCCTGCTGTTGGATGGACTGTGGGGAATTCTCGTATTCTGATGATGACGACGACTCACTAGGGGCTGCGTTCTCGTGGCAACATAGACCCTGTCGCAGAACCTCACATGGACGAGTCCAGAGCAACCCCTGACATGCACCCACCCCGACATCTTTCGCATCAGCACCGGCTGATGTAAAATTCTGCGTGGGCGGCTGCTTTTGGGGGTACTGCGGGGATTCTCGTATTCTGGTGATGATGACGACTCACTAGGGCCTGCGTTCACGTAGCAACATAGACCCTGTCGCAGAACCTCACATGGACGAGTCCAGAGCAACACCTGACATGCAGCCACCCCCGACATCTTTCGCATCTCACAAAAGTTTGAGTGTGGTGAACGCGGATGTGACAAACCGAACATATGCAAATCGGTCCTGTTTATCACGGACTAAAAGCATCCGTAGCAGGCATTCCGGGATATGCTGCTACCAACACAGGAAAACGATATAAATACAAACATTTGTATACTTAGGTGGTAGCCGCTGGCCGAAATCCATTTATGCATAAAGCTTGATTTTGACTAGAGATAACCCATTTGAAGCTATCTAAAGCTTTCGCGTTATCTATAAATGCTATGTATATAATATAGAATATATAATATATAATAAATTCAAACGCATTTTCCATCCCGGCGACAATCTCTTTTTGCACTCCTGGTCTGTTTTTAGTATTTTATTCAAATTGCTATTCTTCCACCATTTGCATTCGATTCGTTTTTCACTTCATTTATTTGTGGCGTGTGGTTTTATGGTCCACAAATTTATATTATAGTTATGATGCTGGCGATGTTATTAAATGTTTAGAGCTTTTATCATAAATTCGACAAATAATAGGTAGGTTGGTAGGTAGGTAGTGGGTACATTCCGAGCAAATGGTAGAAATTATTTGCCATTTGGCCACAATTTCCATTTTATGGTCGAACGTCTGTTTGCATAAAAATATTTATGCTAATAATGATTTATTTTTTCTGTTCTTTATTTCTTTTGCAACGTTTATTAAGCTTTTACGTTTGTGTGAAAGCATAATTCGACATTGGTTTTGTAGTAGTGTTGCCATTTTGACGAATGGTTTTGTTTGCTTCCTCAAACCAAAATTATATTTATTTCAAAGCTTTTTTGTGCAAGTTTTGTTGAGGTGACACCGTGGTATTAAAAATCGATCATTTTGCTTCGCACTCTTCGTTTCAATTTTTCTCTTTTTTAAAAACCCCTACCCGTTACTAGTTACGACAAACCAACCAAATTTAATATGAAAAGAACTACTGATCATTTTTCCTTTAAA